>NC_135813.1:56072998-56397932 GCF_964213995.1 Mustelus asterias | reverse complement strand
GCACTGCTGCCTCACAGCATTAGGGACCTGGGTTCAATTCTGTCCTCGGGTAACTGTCTGTGTGGAGTCTGCACATTCTCCCTGTGTGGGTTTCCTCTGGGTGCTCCAGTTTCCTCCCACAGTCCGAAGACATACATTGGTTAGGTGCATTAGCCATGCTAAATTCTCCCTGCGTATCTGAACAGGCGCCGGAGTGTGGCAACTAGTGGATTTTCACTAACTTCATTGCAGTGTTAATATAAGCTTACTTGTGACACTAATAAACAAACTTAACGTTAAACTTTAAGCAGTTTCTTTCCCTTTTGGCTTAGGGATTACTTTCTTTTAAAAATTATTGGTCTCTACAGGGATCATAACAAATTTAAGTTAGAAGGAAACAGCAACTAGTCACCTCTGAAGTAAAATAAAACTCTCACCATTATTTGGGTAGTGTGGCCCCAGTAACTTTTAATATATTCAAAACAAAACAGAAGCTTTCCATTTTGTAAATGGCACAAAAATATTTATTGATCCTATTCTCTCCCAGCTTTCTTCCCCAGTCCCCATGTTAGCTCATATTGTTAACAGTTTCCACTCTTGGTTACTATCCCTGTCCTTTTCAAATTTACCTTCATCGTCCTATTCTTCAAAAAAAACACTGGTATCTCTGTCCTTGCAAATTACTGCCACATTTCCAAATTTACTTTCCCACTCCAAAGTCCTTGAACATGCTGCCACCTTTCAAATCTGCGCCCATCTTTCCAGCAAGTTCCTTAGGTTTAAGCTCCTCTAATCAGGTTTCTGCTCTATCACAGCACTTAAATAGCCCTTATCCAAGTCACAATTGAAATCCTATGTGACTGTGACCATGGCAATTTATCCCTCTGTCTCCTTCTCAAACTGTCTACACTCCTTTGACTTGATTGGACCACACCAATCTTCTCCAACATCTCTCCACTCTCATCCAACTGGTTGGGACTGCCCTTGAGCAGTTTGTAGATCTCTGTCTTCAGCAAACTCCCAGCTAGAACTGTAATTCTAAACTGCAAAAGCTTCTTTCTCTCTGCAGACCCAGCTCTGCAGTTAAAACCACATCATCAGATGACCCTAACAATCCCTCTAGTCAGGAATACTAGGGGAATTTATGTTCACAAAAGTCCATTAACTCTACTCAAAGTAATAAACTCCTGGCTAAATGAGTAATTAACTTACTTTTACAACTCTTGTGCTAAATGTTTTCCAGTCACACTAGCTGCCTGCAGAATAAAGCAGAACTTTTAAACATTCCCCCAAACATGAAATATCTCAATGGCACATGATCATCACAGGTGGCAAAGGAACAGCACAATGTCTTACCAAAGCCACCCAATCAGTGCAGATCTGGCAAGGAGGTGAGTGGCATTTAACAACATCAAATCCACGCTGTACAAGGAGCTGATTCACCCTGCCCATCTCTGCATTACACTCAATGGAGAAGAGCACTTCTTTGACACATCAGGCAAGACGGATCTTTCCTACAGCGATGCATTCCTGATTGGGTAACTGTTTGACACCTCGGGAGGTTTTATGGGAGTAATGACTGGAAATGATGCCTTTCACTACCTGGCCATTGTTGTTTACACTCGAGGTCACTAAAAATGGACCTGTTGAATGTGGATCTGTGGACCAGTTTCTCATCTCGGACCATCCTCTGGCTCTGGGGAATGACAGCATTGGACTTTTAGGATTTATATTTTCATAGCAATTCAATGCTGTGTATCCCCGTTCCTGTGAGAACATCTTGGTTGATTCTTTCAGTTGAGGTCAAGACATTTGGCTACCCTGAATTAAGCTGAAATGTTAGACATAACCTAGTTAATTACTGAGCTATCCATGAGGTTGATAGGTTTTTGGGGTTGTGTTTTGGGTTATTACGTGCTTGGAAGCCTGTATTGGCCACTTAAGAGGTTCAAAACTAAGGTCACGTTGGATTGTTTGAATGAATTAGAGCTTTTACCATGCAACTTTTCAGTGGCCTATGACACATGGTAATTTATATGTCAGGGACATGCCCCACCACCAAGATTGTTCTATCAATGGGTGCTGTGTAAGAGGAAATATCTGCTGCTCATCTTGTTTATAATGGCAAGTTTAGGATTTGATTTACAGTTTTAGTTAGTTAAAAGTTTTTTACCACACTGTTTGGTTTTTGTTCTAGTGGTTTGGGAGTTTGGTGATTAGTTTGGAGATTGGGGTGGGGTGGCGGGGGTTAGGGTTTTTTTTAGTGACAGTAACCAAGAACTTTCTTGTACTTGGCCATTCTCATTGTGTAACGGATCTTCTCGACCTTGTTTTCTTTTCCATTCATTTTATTGTTCTATTTGTAAACTCTTCCTGCAAGTATAACACACTCAGTCAGCCAGGGTGGCATGGGGCTCTCCAGTTATATGGAATGTCAGGGGATTGAATGGCCCAGTAAAAATTTCCAAAGTATTTTCACATCTCAGGAACCGTAACACTGGTCCTGCATTCATTCAGGAGACACACCTTTGTGCTCATGTTAACGTAGTACAATTTGGATAAATGTGAGGTGATCCACTTCGGTAGCAAAAACAAGAAGGCAGATTACTATCTGAATGGCCATAAATTAGGAGAGGGAAATGTGCAATGAGACCTGGGTGTCCTCATGAAGGTGAACATGCAGGTCCAGCAGGCAGTAAAAAAGGCAAATGTTATTTTGCCCTTCATAGTGAGAGGTTTCGAGTACAGGAGCAGGGATGTCGAGATTCAATTATATAGGGCCTGGTGGGGCCACAACTAGAATATTGGGTGCAGTTTTGGTCTCCTTACCTGAGGAATGATGTTCTTGCTCTAGAGGGAGTGCGGGGAAGGTTATTCGATTAGGATGGCGGGACTGACGTATGAGGAGAGATTAAGTCAGTTAGGATTGTATTCGCCGGAGTTCATAAGAATGAGGGGAGATCTCATAGAAACCTATAAAATTCCAACAGGACTAGACAGGGTAGATGCAAGAAGGATATTCCGATGGTAGGATTGTCCAGAATGAGGGGTCACAGTCTGAGGATACAGGCTGGACTGTTCAGAACAGAGATGAGGAGAAATGTCTTCACCCAGAGAGTAGTCAACCTATGGAATTCAGTACCACAGAAAGTAGTTGGGGCCAAAACATTGTATGTTATCAAGAAGCAGTTAGATATAGCCCTTGAGGCGAGAGGGTCAAAGGATATGTGGGAAGGCATGGATGATCAGCCATGTTCTGTGCTGTACCGTTCTATATTCTATGATTGGCGGAGCAGGCTTGAGGGGCTAAATGGCCTCCTCCTGGTCCAATTTCTATGTTTCAATATATATTTGGAGGGGATCTAAACTGTGTCATAGATCCAGGACTGGACCGCTCAAATCCAAAGACTCTCACCCTTTCCGGTGTGCCCAAGGCTCTCTCCACATTTATCACTCAAATGGGCTATGTTGACTCTTGGTGTTTCCAACCTTTCTCATGTCCACCATGCTTACTCATGCTTTGATTGCTTTTTCTTAGAGTTCTTCTCCACACAGTTAAAACAGCTGAGTATTCTGCCATTGTTATATCAGACCATGTGGCCCACTCCCTCGACCTGGCTCTTTTACCCAAAGCTAAAGGTGGATTACCATGGAGATTTAACAGAACCTTATTCTCCAGGGCCTGATGGGATATACTCCAGAATACTGAGAGAGGCAAGAGAGGAAATTGCTGGGGCCTTGAGAGAAATCTTTGTATCCTCACTGGCTATAGGGGAGGTCCCAGAGGATTGGAGAATAGCCAATGTTGTTCCTTTATTTAAGAAGGGTAGCAAGAATAATCCAGGTAATTACAGGCCGATGAGCTTTACATCAGTGGTAGGGAAATTATTGGAGAGGATTCTTCGAGACAAGATTTATTCCCACTTGGAAATAAGTGGACGTATTAGTGACAGGCAACATGGTTTTGTGAAGGGGAGGTCATGTCTCATGAACTTGATCGAGTTTTTCGAGGAAGTGACGAAGATGATTGATGAGGGTAGGGCAGTGGATGTTGTCTACATGGACTTCAGTAAGGCCTTTGACAAGGTCCCTCATGGCAGATTGGTGCAGAAGGTGAAGTCGCATGGGATCAGAGGTGAGCTGGCAAGGTGGATACAAAACTGGCTTGGTCAAAGAAGACAGAGGGTAGCAGTGGAAGGGTGCGTTTCTGAATGGAGGGATGTGACAAGTGTTCCTCAGGGATCAGTGCTGGAACCTTTGCTGTTTGCAATATATATAAATGATTTGGAGGAAAATGTAACTGGATTGATTGGTAAGTTTGCGGACGACACAAAGGTTGGTGGATTTGCGGATAGCGATGAGGACCATCAGAGGATACAGCAGGATATAGATCAGTTGGAGACGTGGGCGGAGAGATGGCAGATGGAGTTTAATCCGGACAAATGTGAGGTAATGCATTTTGGAAGGTCTAATACAGATAGGAAATATACAGTAAATGAAAGAACCCTTAGGAGTATTGATAGGCAAAGGGATCTGGGTGTACAGGTACACAGGTCACTGAAAGTGGCAATGCAGGTGGAGAAGGTAGTCAAGAAGGCATAAGGCATGCTTGCCTTCATCGGCCGGAGTACTGAGTTTAAAAATTGGCAAGTCATGTTGACGCTTTATAGAACCTTAGTGAGGCTGCACTTGGAATATAGTGTTCAATTCTGGTCGCCACACTACCAGAAGGATGTGGAGGCTTTGGAGAGGGTACAGAAAAGATTTACCAGGATGTTGCCTGGTATGGAGGGCATTAGCTATGAGGAGAGGTTGGAGAAACTTGGTTTCTTCTCACTGGAGCGACGGAGGTTGAGGGGAGACCTGATAGAAGTCTACAAGATTATGAGAGGCATGGACAGAGTGGATAGTCAGAAGCTTTTTCCCAGGGTGGAAGAGTCAATTACTAGGGGGCATAGGTTGAAGGTGCGAGGGGCAAGTTTTAAAAGAGATGTACGAGGCAGATTTTTTACACAGAGAGTGGTGGGTGTCTGGAACTCGTTGCCGGGGGAGGTAGTGGAAGAGGATACGGTAGTGACTTTTAAGGGGTGTCTTGACAAGTACATGAATGAAATGGGAATAGAGGGATATGGTCCCCGGAAGCGTAGGGGGTTTTAGTTAAGTCAGGCAGCATGGTCGGTGCAGGCTTGAAGGGCCTGTTCCTATGCTGTAATTTTCTTTGTTCTTTGTTCTTATTGTCTGACAAAGATTTTTGTAAATCTATATCCACCAGTATAGATGTTGTTATTAAAATGAATAAATCTGATCACACCACCAAATCAGTCTATCCTCAGATTGTGACCCTTGGTTCTGGACACTCCAACCATTGGAAACATCCTTCCTGCATTTATGGGATTCTCAATACAGTCCTCTGGGGGAACATAATTTCATACAATATATATATTACCAAACAAAGAAAATTAAAACAAGAATTTGTGGACTCAATTTTATAAATAGACTGTCAATATTCCATCATCCCCATTCCTGTGTTATCTGCAGACAGGCTAAAACTTCAGACTTAATTTGACTTACCTTCCACAAATAAAGCTGAGCATTGATACAATGGTCCAGGGGGATGTTTTATGAATATGGGGATAAAGAGGGCCGCCTCTGGCCCACCCACCTGGGCGTCAGTCTGCTTCTCGGTTTATCTCCCAAGCTTACGACTCCTCCCACAATCTTACTATTGACCCATAGAACCATAGAAAATTACAGCTCAGAAACAGGCCCTTTGGCCCTTCTTGTCTGTGCCGAACCATTCCTTGCCTAGTCCCACTGACCTGCACTTGGACCGTATCCCTCCACACCTCTCTCATCCATGAACCCGTCCAAGTTTTTCTTAAATGTTAAAAGTGACCCCACATTTACCACTTTATCCGGCAGCTCATTCCACACTCCCACCACTCTCTGCATGAAGAAGCCCCCCCTAAAATTCCCTTTAAACTTTTCTCCTTTCACCCTTAACCCATGCCCTCTGGTTTTTTTCTCCCCTAGCCTCAGTGGAAAAAGCCTGCTTGCATTCACTCCATCTATACCCATCAAAATCTTATACACCTCTATCAAATCTCCCCTCAATCTTCTACGCTCCAGGGAATAAAGTCCCAACCTATTCAATCTCTCTGTAACTCAGCTTCTCAAGTCCCGGCAACATCCTTGTGAACCTTCTCTGCACTCTTTCAATCTTATTTATATCCTTCCTGTAACTAGGTGACCAAAACTGTACACAATACTCTAAATTCGGCCTTACCAATGTCTTATATAACCTTACCATAACATTCCAACTTTTATACTCGATACTCCGATTTATAAAGGCCAAGGTACCAAAGGCACTCTTTACGACCCTATCCACCTGTGACGTCACTTTTAGGGAATTCTGTACCTGTATTCCCAGATCCCTCTGTTCAACTGCACTCTTCAGAGTCCCACCACTTACCCTGTACGTTCTACTTTGGTTTGTCCTTCCAAAGTGCAATATCTCACACTTGTCTGCGTTAAATTCCATTTGCCATTTTTCAGCCCATTTTTCTAGTTGGTCCAAATCCCTCTGCAAGCTTTGAAAACCTTCCTCACTGTCCGCTACACCTCCAATCTTTGTATCATCAGCAAATTTGCTGATCCAATTTACCACATTATCATCCAGATCATTGATATAGATGACAAACAACAATGGACCCAACACCGATCCCTGCGGCACACCACTAGTCACAGGCCTCCACTCAGAGAAGCAATCCTCCACAACCACTCTCTGGCTTCTTCCATTGAGCCAGTGTCTAATCCAATTTACTACCTCCCCGTGTATACCCAGCGACTGAACCTTCCTAACTAACCTCCCATGAGGGACCTTGTCAATGGCCTTGCTGAAATCCAGGTAGACCACATCCACCGCCTTCCCTTCATCCACTTTCCTGGTAACCTCCTCGAAAAACTCTAATAGATTGGTCAAACATGACCTACCACGCACAAAGCCATGTTGACTCTCCCTAATAAGTCCCTGTCTATCCAAATATTTGTAGATCCTATCCCTTATCACACCTTCCAATAACTTGCCCACCACCGACGTCAAACTTACTGGCCTATAATTTCCCGGATTTCTTTTGGAACCTTTTTTAAACCCCTCTGATATTAATTCGACCTTCGCTTCTTTTTACTGTAACCTTTATAAATCAGAACCCCCATTGGATAGCATAGCAATGGCTGACTTTCTAAATAATTTGGATATTCCATCCATGGATACTCCTGTGAACAGAGGCTTGGATGATCATTTATGTCTGGATGAGATAACAAACTGCGTTGAGTCAATGCAAAGTGGCCAGACCCCAGGCTTTCCTATTGAATTCTATAAAAGGTTCCTTCCTCAACCTGCTCCCTTATTATTAGAAATGTTTAATGACTCATTGTCCCAAGGTTCTCTGCCCCATCACTGACCCAGACTTCCATCACACTTATACTCAAAAAGGACAGAGACCCTGTGGAATGTGGCTCATATCGGCCTATCTCTCTGTTAAACACTGATGTAAAGTTATGGCTAGGGTATTGGCGTGCCATTTGGAGCCTTGTCTTCCTGGTATAATATCTGATGATCAATCTGGCTTTGTGAAGGGGTGCCAATTCTTCATTTTCTTCTTAACATTGTAAGGGGAAAATATAAGGAAAGCACACTTCAAAATGGCTGCCTGGCACATAAAGAGTTAACTGGGAAAGGAGCCAAAAAAGCAGACACCGGCTCCCACTTATCAGAAATCACTTTAAATCAAAACCTAACAGACAAGCCATTTCTAAATCACAGACAGTGACTCATAGTAAACAAACACCTCAGGAAGCCAAGCCAAGGGTCGAGATATCTTTTAAGATAAGGAAAACCTGAAACAAAGGGAATAGATTAGCCATAGGAAGAGCGGAAAATATGAATGCGAGGAAACCAATTAACACCTGTATGAGCCGAAACCAACCACTGATAGATACAGACATAAGGAAATGTACCCATTCATAAGAACAATACTATGTTAAATGTCTATATCTGTTTGTACCTGCCTAAAACAATGTGATAATGTTCAAATCACCGGTCCATCCATTGTGTAAAAAGTATAAAGATGGACCGCTCCCGACATTTTACCGAGAGAAGGTTTGCTACAGACATGTGCCTTGTCTCCACGGAGCTCCGTTAAATAAATCGTATTTTCTGAATCTCGAAGTCTGACTACTAGTGGATTTTTCTCACAACAACATTATACATTATACTTTTCCAACTGCCTCAACTGAGCCTGAAATTGTTGGCTCTCTGGATGCGGAGAGGGCTTTTGACCAGGTAATTGGGATTATTTGTTTACAATGTTGAGTAAATTTGGGTTTGGTTCAAAATGTATTCAGTGGATTTGCCTTCCCTATACATCCCTTACCACAAGTGTGCACACTAACTCTCTACACTCAAGGAACTTCCCTTCATCCAGAGGAACCTGACAGGAAGCCCTTTGTCACACTCCCCTTTGCCCTGGAGATAGAATCCCCGTCCATAGCCTTAAAGACATCAATACTGCTAAAGGATATTCACTGAGCTAGTGAGGAGCACCATGTATCCTTATCTGCTGATGACCTATTATATATTACTGACCCTATTACTGGAATTGACAACATAATGTATATTTTCTGCACCTTTGGCTCATTCTCTGATATAAATTGAAAAGCAACAAGTGAGTGTTTCCAATCAACCCAACACCTAGCAGATTCCCCCAGAAGCTTTCCCGTTTTGTATACCTATTGCTGATTTTCGCTACTTGGGTGTGAACATAACCTAGTCTCCGGGGGGCTCGTCACAAAACAAACTTTACAAACCTGGTCACCAAAATTAAAGTGGATTTACAGCGCTGGGATATGTTGCCTCTTCCCTTAGCTGGAAGGATTCAATCTATAAAAATGAACATTCTGCTCAGGTTCTTGTTTCTTTTTCAGTGTCTCCCTATCTTTTTACCAAAATCATTTTGTGTCACGATAAACAAGCCGATATCAACATTTATCAGGCAGGCAGGACTCCTAGAGCCCGTAGAGTGATACTTCAAAGAGGGAAGTAGGATGGTGGACTAGCTCTACCTATCCTACTGAACTATTAATGGGCAGCCAACATTCAATAGATTTTAATATGATGTCACGATCCAAGAATAAACTGTTGTCTTATGGAAGGGCATTCCTGCTGCTCATCCTCTCTTTCTGCCTTTATCTGTGCCCCAATATCCTAATCTCCGAAATACACATCAAACCCCGTTGTGATTTCTACTTTAAAAATATGGAAGCACTTTTGTCAACATTTTAAACTTACCTCTCCTTCACTAGGCCCTATTTGTAACAACCACTTATTCCTGCCTATCAAGCTTCACTTGAAGTTTGCCTTGTGAAGGGAGCGGGGACTTGAATGGTTTACTGATCTGTTTGTTGATGGGACTTTTGCCACTTCCAGCAAGCTTATCTTTAACTTGCCTCAATCTAGTCTTTACAATTATTTTCAAGCCTGTAGTTTTGTTTGCTTTCATTGCTCATCCCTTCCTCAACTACCTCTAAACACATTATTGGAGTCATTGCCTGGTGGGCCTGGGTAAGATGTTCTTTCAGAGAGTCAGTGCAGACTCAATGGGCCAAATGGTCTCCTTCTGCACTGTAGAGATTCTATGGATTCTATTCTATGATTTACTCACATGTTCAGGTCATGTTCGAAACTGGCTGGTTTTTGGTTATCCTTCTTTGACCCTCTCTCCAAAGTTCTTGACTTTGTCTTACAACCTTGTCCTTTGATAGCTATATTTGGAATTCCATCTGAACTGGCTAGTCTCACAAAGATTAAGGCAGAAGTCATTGCATTCACTTCATTAATAGTCCCCAGACGGATTCTGTTAACCTGAAGGTCCCTCAAGCCACCCACTGCTTTGTCCTGGTGTTGATGGGGGCGATCTTACCAAGAACATTCTAAGTGCCAAACGAGCATGAAAACGGGAGAGAATCATGCTTTTTTTGGGTGAAATAAAAATCGAATCTTACCTAACTCTGTTAAAAAAATTAAGTAAGAAGTTTAACAACACCAGGTTAAAGTCCAACAGGTTTATTTGGTAGGTGTTGTTAAACTTCTTACTGTGTTTACCCCAGTCCAACGCCGGCATCTCCACATCAAAAAAATTAAGCCAAACTTGTTTCTGGCCAGCAGAGGGAGGGGGTGGAGCAAGGCCTAGCTCGCCGGAAAGCCGGCAGATAGCAGATTTCTGTGTTCTGTAAACACGGAGATCTAAGAGCCAGCTCTGCGGCCAATTGCCGCCTCACCACCCGCCACCCCACACCCCCCCCCCCCCCCCCACCCACCCACCCCACCCCCCCAAGATGCAGTGGGCCTCCGCGGCTGAAACCACCTGCCCTGCGCACAGACCAGCTGATCACTGGTTGCAGAGCAGCAGCGATCCCCCCCACCCCGATCAGCATGCTCTGATCTGCCCCCCCAGCCAGGTGGCCCTGCCCCCTCAGACCCCGCTGCCTTGACACTGCCCGGTGTCTGGTGGACCAGGCTGGCAGTGCCCAAGTGGCAACCCTCCCCTCTGCCCCATCCTCCTGGGGTCCTCAATGGCCTCCAGTCCTACCAGTGAGGCCATTCTATCTGGTCCCAGTTGATGGGAACAATACATGATCCTCACTGGTGAGGACCTTCACCGAAGAGGCCACAGAGGCAAGTGAGCCCGGACGATTGCATCCCGGGCTCACTTGTATTATTTAAAATCTATTTTAAATAGAATTTAAATATTACACTCAGCCTTGTACGCTTTAAGGCTGATCTTGCCGGATATCTGGTGCCGATAAGATCGCACGAGGTGGGAAATCGGGTACGAACCCAATTTCTCGGCTCTTTCGCAATCTTACTGACTCGCCCTATCCATCGGCCAGCGAGGTAAAGAGGCACGATCGCGGCCAATGTCTTTTCTTTATATGAAGAAGATTACATGTACCATAAGAGGATCCATTGTAGATGACAGCCTTTTATCCCTTTCTTTAAAGAGTTAATTACTGTCAGTTGTTAGTTTAAATTGTTTTTTTTTTCTGTTTTGCACAGTTTATATTTGTTTACTTATGTATTTGGTGGGGATGGAGACTGTGGTTTAGTGTTGAACTTTGTTTGTCTGCTCCTTAGCTCATTTTGAAAACCAATGACCATCATTGTTAAAAAAGGAATGCTTTGGAGGTGTTGCATCTTAGACCATGTTCTAGACAAAATGGGACTGCTTGGCATTTCTGGTTGTGGCATGGTTCTGATTTGGTGTCTGTGTTGTCATATCGCTGTGTTGGGGGTCAGCATGGATGGAGGACTGGCTAACTAACAGGAAACAAAGGGGATGATTCTTCCAAAAACGTTCTAAGTGCTGAATTCGTGGGAAAACTGGGGTAAATCATGATTGATTTTTCAGTGCAACTTCAGACAAGAATCTCCCACACTCTGTGCAATGCAGAGGTCACAATCGTGAATATCATTAAAAGCTTGGGGGGGGGGGCCTATTCACGCTGGAGGCTGACAGTTCCGGAACTCTGCACATGCGCAGTGGCCCCGAACTGTCAGTCTCACTTTGCTAGCCAGCTTGATCGCTGGCCAGCCCGGGATCCTCACAGTCCTGCCCCTCCCCACAGCCCGATCGTGGCCCCCACAAGCATTCCCACGCCAGCCCCGACACCACCCCCCATCCAGGAGCGCCCCAATCTTCAGCCCGCCCCCCACCCCAGCAGTGATGATTCCCCACCCCCCCCCCCCCCCACCCTGGCAGAACCAACCCCCACGGGAGGTAGACACCCCTCGGCAGACACCTCCCCCCCCAATCGCTGGCCTCCCTCCATCCCCGAACGATCCCAATGGAAGAGTGGCAGCTGGACCCCACACCCCACCGATCGTCTCAAGCCCCGCTCCCTAGGTCCCACCCTAGTCCCCACCTACTTGGTACTGCTTATGCCTGGTGGGCAGTGCCAAGGTGCCACCTGGGCATGGGCACTTTGCCCTTGGGGCAGTGCCAGGGGGCACAGGCTGGCACTGTCAGGGTGCCCATGCCCAACAGGCACTCCCCTCCCACCCGACCCCCTGGAGGGCCCCCGATTGCCTCCCCCTTCACTCCAGGGGGGTCTTCCGCTAGTTCTCCGGAAGTGGGGAGCTAGTCTGAACCCTGTTGAAATGAAATTGTACTGGCGGGGTGGAAGATGCTATCAGGCTCAGAGACTTCGATAATGACATTTAAATAACATTAAAATAAGAATAAAATAACTTATCTGTTGTTCCCGCTGGTTTCCAGCGTGGTCCCGACCGCGCCGGATATCTGGCACTCGGAGATGCGCGCATATCAGGAACGCATGCACGAATCCCATGAATCAGCCCACACGCGATTCTCCTGGATTGGAGAATTGCCCCCAAAGAGTTCCCAATCTGTACCTAGCACAGTGCCTCAGGGCAAAGTGCTGGGGCCTCAATTACATACAATTGATATTAATGACTATATTATTTCCTCTCATGGAGGAATCTAGAACTAGAGGGCACAATTTAAAATAAGGAGTCACCCATTTAAGACAAAAATTAAGAGTTTCTACTCTCAGAAAGCCCTCAGTCTTTGTAATTGACTTCCACAGACAGCAGTGGTAGTTGAGTCATTGAATATATTCAAGGCTGAGTTAAACAGATTTTTGATCAATAGTCCCTCAAGTGTTATGAGGGACAGCAGGAAAACAGAGTTAAGGCCACAATCAGATCAGACATGATCTTGTTGAAAGGCGGAGTAGGCTTTATAGACCAAAGAGCCAACTCCTCTTCCTATTTCTTTGGTGTCTGTATTTGAGACAATCTTGATTCTGGGAATATGGATCCCAGGTACCACCAGTTGGCTGCTGCACTCAAACTATCTGTCCAATGTTCAGGTTGGGTCGTTCGTTACCCACATGCCAGTTGTGGGCATCTTTCATCTTCATTGTTTTTTGTGTATAGCATTACGTACTCCTGGGAGTATCAGTAAGTGGTGACTGGGGAGGTTTGTCTGCACTTATCTATTGAATAGCAATTCTGCACAAGAGGACTGTTGCACTAAGCAACGTAGCCACATATAGATCATGTCTTGTTTGATGGTACTTCATAATTACAGATTTTACAGTTTGAACCATCAATAATGCCATTCCATTGGATTTGCGGTAATGTGGTGATGAAGTGGTATGGTTGACTCCCCATTTCCCACATCACCTTAGTCCAATATTTGTTGTTGGAGACAATCTCTTGTGCTGCTCCGAAGATTCTGGCAATCCAGGTGGCTCTTTATTTGAACGTAAAGGGAGCTAAGTATAGTTAATTTGATCTCTACCCTGCTGCCTGCCAACTGCTTTACAAGAGATAGGAATAATATATCTCTGTTTAAGAAAGGGAATAGAAATTACCCTGGTAATTATAGACCGGTTAGTCTTACTTCGGTGGTTGGTAAATTGATGGAAAAGGCCCTTAGGGATGGGATTTACGACCATTTAGAAAGATGCGGATTAATCTGGGATAGTCAGCACGGATTCGTGAAGGGCAAGTCGTGCCTCACAAATTTGATTGAATTTTTTGAGGAGGTAACTAAGTGTGTTGATGAAGGTAGGGCAGTTGATGTCATATACATGGATTTTAGTAAGGCGTTTGATAAGGTCCCCCATGGTCGGCTTATGATGAAAGTAAGGAGGTGTGGGATAGAGGGAAAGTTGGCAGATTGGATAGGTAACTGGCTATCTGATCGAAGACAGAGGGTGGTGGTGGATGGAAAATTTTCGGACTGGAGGCAGGTTGCTAGCTGAGTGCCACAGGGATCAGTGCTTGGTCCTCTGCTCTTTGTGATTTTTATTAATGACTTAGAGGAGGGGGCTGAAGGGTGGATCAGTAAATTTGCTGATGACACCAAGATTGGTGGAGTAGTGGATGAGGTGGAGGGCTTTTGTAGGCTGCAAAGAGACATAGATAGGATGCAAAGCTGGGCTGAAAAATGGCAAATGGAGTTTAACCCTGATAAATGTGAGGTGATTCATTTTGGTAGGACTAATTTAAATGTGGATTACAGGGTCAAAGGTAGGGTTCTGAAGACTGTGGAGGAACAGAGAGATCTTGGGGTCCATATCCACAGTTCTCTAAAGGTTGCCACTCAAGTGGATAGAGCTGTGAAGAAGGCCTATAGTGTGTTAGCTTTTATTAACAGGGGGTTGGAGTTTAAGAGCCGTGGGATTATGCTGCAACTGTACAGGACCTTGGTGAGACCACATTTGGAATATTGTGTGCAGTTCTGGTCACCTCACTATAAGAAGGATGTGGAAGCGCTGGAAAGAGTGCAGAGGAGATTTACCAGGATGCTGCCTGGTTTGGAGGGTAGGTCTTATGAGGAAAGGTTGAGGGAGCTAGGGCTGTTCTCTCTGGAGCGGAGGAGGCTGAGGGGAGACTTAATAGAGGTTTATAAAATGATGAAGGGGATAGATAGAGTGAACGTTCAAAGGCTATTTCCTCGGGTGGATGGAGCTATTACAAGGGGGCATAACTATAGGGTTCGTGGTGGGAGATATAGGAAGGATATCAGAGGTAGGTTCTTTACGCAGAGAGTGGTTGGGGTGTGGAATGGACTGCCTGCAGTGATAGTGGAGTCAGACACTTTAGGAACATTTAAGCGGTTATTGGATAGGCACATGGAGCACACCAGGATGATAGGGAGTGGGATAGCTTGATCTTGGTTTCAGATAAAGCTCGGCACAACATCGTGGGCCGAAGGGCCTGTTCTGTGCTGTACTGTTCTATGTTCTATGTTCTATACTCTGTCAATGTGGTAATAATTGACAGTAGTTTAAGATGTGCCTCCTTAAATGTGCATGCACTTTGTATCAGAACACCTCCATCATGCTATACTCTCTTACTACTTCACTGGGGGGCCAGTTTGGATTTTGCTCAGGCATTTTGAGTAGGACTTAAACTCACAACTTTCTGATTCAGAGGCAAGAATGTCACCCATTGATCCACGGCTAACAGGTGTATGGATATGTTTTAAAACAGGATCAAACAAACAGTCCAGCTGTGTTTTGCCTGCAGAAGTTTTTCGGCATGAGTTACCTTGCGAATCCAAGCCGATATTGGGCTGGTGCTTGCAGTTAGGCCATTTCAGCTTGGTCAATCTCTGCAGTGACTTGTCCAGCACCACTTCATTCTGGCTTCCTTCTCCTTCTTGTTTCTCCCTCTTTTTTATAACTGATAAAAAGGTAGATCAACAAGCTTAATTCAACAATTAAGTAATTAAGCCAGGTGATAGCATCAGAAACAGGGGAGTGTATCACTGTATTGCCTCCTTCATATGTCTGAATCGGACATTGAGTCGCTACATGTTCCACATCTGTTCTCAGTGACCACAAGCGACTTGTAGAATCATAGAATCTCTACAGTGAAGAAGGAGGCCATTCAGCCCATCGGGTCTGCACCGACACAATCCCACCCAGGCCCTATCCCCGTAACCCCACATATATACCCTGCTAATCTCCCTGACACTAGGGTCAACTTAGCATGGCCAATCAACCTAACCTGCACATCTTTGGACTGTGGGAGGAAACCGGAATACCTGGAGGAAACCCACGCAGACACCGGGCGAATGTGCAGACTCCGCACAGACAGAGACCCAAGTCGGGAATTGAACCCGGGTCTCTGGCACTGTGAGGCAGCAGTGCTAACCACTGTGCCACCATGCTGCCCATGTCTTGAAGAACTGCAACGCAGTCAGAGCGGTAAAGGAAACAATGTTTAGGAGGCATCCGTCTGAACTAGGGGGGGTTACAGTGGAGATTTTAAAACTGACTCAGTGATTGGGTGCTGCCAGCGGGTAGTGATCTCACATAAAGCACAGGCCCCCAAATTAAAGACCCCTAGCCTGTGTCCTTTCATCCACTGTCAACTCCATGTGGTTTTCATTGACCAATCTGAGGAACACACCAGACAAAGATGGAAGGTATTTTAAAAATTGATATAATAGAAAAATCTGCATAAAACTGCTTGGCTTGTTTTTAATGATTTAATAAATGGGCTGCACATTTGCACAAACCAGTATGGTATTTTGTAACTGTTCCTCATGGGGAAATCTGGATGGAAAATTTGGATTTCTTTTTGGTATTTATATTGTCCAATCTGTGGAATGAGAGAAAGAAAGACTTGCATTTATAGAACGCCATTCCTGATCTCAGGACGGCTCATGATGTGGAGATGCCGGCGTTGGACTGGGGTAAACACAGTAAGAAGTTTAACAACACCAGGTTAAAGTCCAACAGGTTTATTTGGTAGCAAAAGTCACACAAGGACGGCTCACAGCCCAGTAATGAAGTCCGCAAACTGGATTTTTGTACTTAAAATCTAATACTCTTCCCCATTCATATCACTTTTGAACTTCCCATTCGTCTATTTTGTACTGGAAGTCTTCTTCTGAATGCACCTCATGTTATTTTGTTCCATAGTAAGTTCCAGTGCCCATACTTATGCCTATGTAAACTTGTCATACTGCAATTACTCCCTCCTACCACTGGAGGTATTACAACACCACCAATGTGTCATTGTAACATGACACACTTATGTTGACAGTCTCGGTGAAAAATATATCATTTATGGCTTATAAAAGATATATGAGAAAAAGATCATAGTGTATGGCTATAAAATGAGGATTGAATTAACGTCTGTACACAGATCCAATTATCGCCTGCCATCTAACCATGCTTCACCTGAACTACGCTTGCTTTTGGTTCTCTGCGTATAATGCAATGGGAGGTCATCTAATAAAAAAATAAAACTCTCCTAATTAGACTTTTAAAAAATTTGAACCTGTAAAACAAAAGATCATAAGACCATAATTCATAGGAGGAGAATTAGGCCACCCGGCCCATTGAGTCTGCTCCACCTATCAATCATGGCTGATTTTTTTCTCATCCCCATTCTCCTGCCTTTTCCCCATAACTCCTGATCCTCTTATTAATCAAGAACCTATCTGTCTCCGTCTTAAAGACACTCAATGACCTGGCCTCTTCAGCCTTCTGCAACAAAGAGTTCCACATATTCACCACTCTCTGGCTGAAGACATTCCTCCTCGTCACTGTTTTAAAGGATCGTCCCTTTAGCCTGAGGTTGTGCCCTCTGGTTCTAGTTTTTCCTACTAGTGGAAACATCCTCTCCACATCCACTCTATCCAGGCCTCGCAGTATCCTGTAAGTTTCAATAAGATCCCCCTTCATCCTTCTAAACTCCAATGAGTATAGACCCAGAGTCCTCAACCATTCCTCATACGACAGGCTCTTCATTCCAGGGATCATTCTTGTGAATCTCCTCTGGACCCTTTCCAAGGCCAGCACATCCTTCCTTAGATATGGCGTCCAAAACTGCTCACTATACTCCAAATGGGGTCTGACCAGAGCCTTATACAGCCCCAGAAGTACATCCCTGCTCTTGTATTCTAGCCCTCTTGACATGAATGCTAACATTGCATTTGCCTTCTGAACTGCCGACTGAACCTGCACGTTACCCTTAAGAGAATCTTGAACAATGACTCCCAAGTCCCTTTGTGTTTCTGATTTCCTAAGCATTTTCCCATTTAGAAAATAGTCTATGCCTCCATTCCTCCTTCCAAGGTGCATAACCTCACACTTCTCCACATTGTATTCCATCTGCCACTTCTTTGCCCACGCTCCTAACCTATCCAAGTCCTTCTGCAACCCCCCTGCTTCCTCAATACCACCTGTCCCTCTACAGGGCGGCACGGTAGCACAGTGGTTAGCACTGCTGCTTCACAGCTCCAGGGTCCCGGGTTCGATTCCCGGCTCGGGTCACTGTCTGTGTGGAGTTTGCACATTCTCCTCGTGTCTGCGTGGGTTTCCTCCGGGTGCTCCGGTTTCCTCCCACAGTCCAAAGATGTGCGGGTTAGGTTGATTGGCCAGGTTAAAAAATTGCCCCTTAGAGTCCTGGGATGCGTAGGTTAGAGGGATTAGCGGGTAAAATATGTGGGGGTAGGGCCTGGGTGGGATTGTGGTCGGTGCAGACTCGATGGGCCGAATGGCCTCCTTCTGCACTGTAGGGTTTCTATGATTCTATGATATCTTTGTATCATCTGCAAACTTAGCAATGGTACCTTCAGTTCCTTCCTCCAAATCATTAATGTATATTGTGAAAAGTTGTGGTCCCAGCACTGACCCCTGAAGCACACCACTAGTCACCGGCTGCCATCCTGAAAAAGACCCCTTTATACCCACTCTCTGTCTTCTGCCAATCAATCAATCCTCTATCCATGCCAGGATCTTACCCTTAACACCATGGGCACTTAGCTTATTTAACAGTCTCCAAGTACTCTGCGATTTCATCTTTAATCATGGACTCTAAAATCTTGTAAGAAGTTTAACAACACCAGGTTAAAGTCCAACAGGTTTATTTGGTAGCAAAAGCCACACAAGCTTTCGGAGCTGCAAGCCCCTTCTTCAGGTGAGTGGGAATTCTGTTCACAAACAGAGCATATAAAGACACAAACTCAATTTACATGAATAATGGTTGGAATGCGAATACTTACAACTAATCAAGTCTTTAAGAAACAAAACAACGTGAGTGGAGAGAGCATCAAGACAGGCTAAAAAGATGTGTATTGTCTCCAGACAAGACAGCCAGTGAAACTCTGTGGGGGTTACAAATAGTGTGACATGAACCCAATATCCCGGTTGAGGCCGTCCTCGTGTGTGCGGAACTTGGCTATCAGTTTCTGCTCAGCGACTCTGCGCCGTCGTGTGTCGCGAAGGCCGCCTTGGAGAACGCTTACCTGAATATCAGAGGCCGAATGCCCGTGACCGCTGAAGTGCTCCCCAACAGGAAGAGAACAGTCTTGCCTGGTGATTGTCGAGCGGTGTTCATTCATCCGTTGTCGCAGCGTCTGCATAGTTTCCCCAATGTACCATGCCTCGGGACATCCTTTCTTGCAGCGTTTTTTTTTCTTGCACTTCAGCGGTCACGGGCATTCGGCCTCTGATATTCGGGTAAGCGTTCTCCAAGGCGGCCTTCGCGACATACGACGGCGCAGAGTCGCTGAGCAGAAACTGATAGCCAAGTTCCGCACACACGAGGACGGCCTCAACCGGGATATTGGGTTCATGTCACACTATTTGTAACCCCCACAGAGTTTCACTGGCTGTCTTGTCTGGAGACAATACACATCTTTTTAGCCTGTCTTGATGCTCTCTCCACTCACGTTGTTTTGTTTCTTAAAGACTTGATTAGTTGTAAGTATTCGCATTCCAACCATTATTCATGTAAATTGAGTTTGTGTCTTTATATGCTCTGTTTGTGAACAGAATTCCCACTCACCTGAAGAAGGGGCTTGCAGCTCCGAAAGCTTGTGTGGCTTTTGCTACCAAATAAACCTGTTGGACTTTAACCTGGTGTTGTTAAACTTCTTACTGTGTTTACCCCAGTCCAACGCCGGCATCTCCACATCATCTCTAAAATCTTGCCAATGACCAAAGTCAGGCTAACTGGCCTATAATTTCCCGTCTGCTGCCTCTCTCCCTTCTTAAACAGCGGTGTTACATTCACTACTTTCAAGTCCTCTGGTACCCTCCCTGCCTCCAGTGATTGCTGAAAGATCACTACCAATGCCTCCACAATTTCCTCAGCTATCTCTTTTAGAACCCTGGGGTGTAGTCCATCCGGTCCAGGTGATTTATCCACCTTCAGACCTTTCAGTTTCCCCAGAACCTTCTCCTTAGTGATGACCACTACACTCACTTGTGCCCCCTGACTCTCCTGGAGCTCTGGCATCCCACTGGTGTCTTCCACCATGAAGACTGATGCAAAGTAACTATTCAGTTCCTCTGTCATTACTTGGTTTCCTATTATTACTTCTCCAGCCTCATTTTCCAGTGGTCTGATGGCTATTTTTGCCTCTCTTACCTTTTATATATTGAAAGAAACTCTTCCTATCTTCTTTTAGAAGCTGAAATAGGTTGATTAGCAGCCCGTAATCTTTCCAATATGGCAGGCAGTAAGTGTGGGAGAGCTTCCTGGTCAGCCATACTGCAGAAGGCAATAGAAAATCATTGCAGTACTTTACCAAGCATAATCATGGGCCAATCCAATATAAGCTCATGGTTGCCAATGCCCCTTTAGGGCACGGTACCTGAAGGTTGGAGGAGTCCATAGCTATTTTAACATTCTCCTAATTAATGACACCAAGACTGATTGCAAGCATCAAAGTCCTTTATTATTGGAAACATCTATAAAGGTGACTGAGATAAGTGATACTGAATGGAATTAAAATATTGAATCTTGAGGATGTTTTGCCAAGTTGGACAGTGACTGTGGCAAAAGGGGTCATTAGTATCAACTGGTAAAAGGCATGTTCAGGCTAGATATCAGATTCATACAGAGTGCCTAATATCTGGAATGGACTCTGGCTAGGGTAATGGAGCCAAAAACTCAGCAATCATTCAAAGGGCAGCTTAATGTTATGATGGGACAGCCATTGGATTCTATGGAATGATGGTTGAGTGCTGTCTTCTTTACTTAACTTGTATGAAAAGTCTTAGAGAAAACAAATAGGAAATTTGTGTGAATGAGAATTCAATGGCCCATTAACATTTTCCACATTATTCCTTATATTAACTCTCTTCAGATTCCAGAAGACATGTATTTCCATAGTTCATGTGCTGCTGTTATGAGTTCTCTACTCAGTCTGTTACTGGGTAACAAGAGGCAGGAACATGGGGGAAAATAATTTGATGCATACTTTAATTATTTTTCCACAAGTTGTGCTAAAACTGCATTATTATCATCCACTTAAATTATTTCAACTAAACCTCACATCCTCCATTTAACACACTAGTTTTTACATAATTAAAATACAAAATAAGTTAATTAGTAAAACATGTAATATAGGTATACTGTAAAAAGGAAGCCTCATTATTAATAAAGTTTAAGTTTTAAAGTTTATTTATTAATCACAAGTAAGGCTTACATTAACACTGCAATGATGTTACTATGAAAATCCCCGAGTCGCCACACTGGCATTTGTTCGGGTACACTGAGGCAGAATTTAGCATGGCCAATGCACCTAACTAGCATGTCTTTCGGACTGTGGAAGGAAACTGGAGCACCCAGAGGAAACCCACGCAGACATGGGGAGAATGTGCAGACTCCGTACCGACAGTGACCCAAGCCAGGAATCAAACCTGGGTCCCTGACGCTGTGAGGTAGCAGTGCTAACCACCGTGCCACCCTGCAAATTCTATATGAGGTCATTTTCTCATTTCGTCCTGTCAATTCACCTGGTGGGTTGGAAATATGTTATGCATATAATACCCATTTTATCAGACAGAAGATTATGGATTCAAGCCCCAGTTCAAGACTCAAGCAAATATACCTAATAGTTCAGTGTAGCACTTGAGTGAGTGTTGCATTGTTGTATTTCAGGTGTGGCATCAAATTAAAGCTGTGTTGGGATGAGTATAAAAGATGCTACAATGCTATTTGAAGAAGAACAGGAAGTTCTTACACTTTCTTGGCCAAAATTAGGAACAGAGTTTACTACTCAGTCCCTGAGCCTGACTCATTCAATTAAATCCTAGCTGATCTATTTCCTCAACTGTTACCTGATAAAAAATAAAAAAATAAAAACATAATATTGTGAATGCTGGAAATTTGGAATAAACATAGAAAATGCTAGAAAAACTCAACAGGCCTGGCAGCATCTGTGCTTGCTGCCGTTTATGCAGCAGGATCATACGGTCCCACCGAGAGCGCATCAGTGCCGCAGGTTTTCCAGCAGCGAGGGGTGCATTCAATGGAAAACCCCATTGACAACAGCTGGACCATAAGATCCCACCACCAGTCAGTAGCACGCCACCTCCTGCCACCATGAAGCACGCCACAGAGGGCAAGGAAAATCCGGCTATGGAGTTAATGTCTTGTTAACTCTCTTTGTCTCTCCACAGAAAAGATATTTAAACCTGTCACAAAAGCTCTAATAAGCTTTTTGAGGGGGGGGGGGGGGGATAAGAGAGTTCCAGTTTTGTTTCCCATTTTACTTCTGAATTGCCTGCTCGAATTTTTATTGTTGTTTCAAAAATATACTTTATTTGTAAAATATCTGAAAGAACATTACAAACATTTCGGAATGACCATTGCAGAAAGTGCAATGATATTAAAGTTTTCTAGTTAGATCAAGTTGTACTTTGGTGTGCTTCAATACAATTGTGATGCATGTAATATTCACTATATATATTCAAGTTTTATGTTATGTACCCTTGTTCTTTATTCCCCTACCATATTTTCTCCATATCTAACCTAACAAATCCTTAAACAGTTTAGACATCTCTATCAGATTACCCCTCAAACTTCTATTATCAAGGAAATACAAACAAGCCAGATCTCTGAAACCTGCCCTCAGAATTTAACCTCCTAAGCCATGGTATCATTTTTCCATCAAGTAACATCACTAAAACATAGAATGTGGTCATTGTTGATTGCTGGAACTTTGCTGTATGCAAATTGACTGCCTACACAGTAACAGTGATTACACTTTTAAGAGTACTTTAGTGGTTGTGAAACGCCATGAGGCATTCCCAGGGATGAGAAAGACTCTACCTGAATCCAAATGTGTCTTTCAGCATTATCTCCTTTACATTCGATGAATCAATCTAAGCTTTTCAAAGGTCAGGGTGTAGAACTTCTTTTCTCTCTCTATGAATATCAGTTTCGAGTTTGGCTAGGGCTGGAATGTGTGTGGGTGTGGGTACCAGTGTGCATGTGAGGGCAAAGGGCAGCACTTGGTAACTTAAAGCGGCATTTCTGATGGCAGTGAACTGTAATGCAGCTGCAGTATTCAGAAAAACAAAAACCATTTAATTCCACATCTAACCAAAACTTTTTTTAAAAACTGCAACATATTGACAAAGACGCGGGTACCTAATATAATGTTGCATTTAGGTATAAACGCGTAGTTTGGTTAGTGGGAAACATTGTGTTGCGTCAAAGCAAAACAACGAGGGCTTTTTTTGGTCGGAATGAAACAGGAATGTGTCTCTGTGTGTGTGCGAGAGGGGGATGTGAGGGAGGTCCAGTCTAAAATGAAGCCCGATTTTCTCGAAACTACATATTCAATGTAACTATCTCCTTTTTAAAAACATTTTGATCATTGCAGTTTGAAAATATATTGTCTCCGCTAGCCGGCCACAAAACAAACCACAGGCAGTGAGTAACTTTTTGTTGGGTGTGAGAAACGCATCTTTGTTTTTGTTGTAGGGGACTGTGGGGGTCAGCATGCCTTCACAGCGACTGAATTTATCAACTACACGCTGCTTTTATGCAATCTTAATGTCTCACACTTCCAAACGGGAACAAATCCTTGTCTGATTTTAAAAACGTGGAAATGGCAATCAAGGGATTTTCCCAGGAAGATAGAACCTGCCTTTGTTGGAGAGGAGGAGGGGTCTGCAAGATAACAACTTTTCCAATTCGATTTATGTTGTTCAAGATGTATACTGAGATATAGTTTATGCAATGTATTGCATTCTTAAAAATACACCAACATACTTAAACAGTTAAGAGAACAGGATCTTGCGAACGATTTAATTGAATAACGTTTAAAGTTTATTTAATGGTGTCACAAGTAGGCTTACATTAACACTACAATGAAATTACTGTGAAAATCCCCCAGTTGCCACACTCCGGCGCCTGTTTGGGTACACTGAGGGAGAATTTAGCACGTCTTTCGGACTGTAGGAGGAAACTGGAGCACATGGAGAAAACCCACGCAAACACAGGGAGAACATGCAGACTCCACACAGACAGTGACCCAAGCCAGGAATTGAACCCGGATCCTTGGCACCATGAGGCAGCAGTGCTAACCACTGTGTCACCGTGCCACCCAATGCGACCAATGCAAAAGAGATACTTTTTTTTTCAAAACGTATCTACTTTTGGTGAACATGGACTCCAGCTGAATCTCCCCCTTGGGGGTAGGGGTGAGCCGGGGAGGGGTGTGGAGCAGGCAAAGAGAGAGAAAGAAGGGTGGGGGAAGGAGCAGATGGCCAGCAAAAGAGGGTGAAGAGGAGGAAAGAGGAAATACGGGGGAAGATGGATGGAGGGGATGGGGAGAGACGGGTGAAGGATGTTCTGGTGGGGATGGGGAATGATAGCGGTGAGGGATAATGGGGTGGGGGTGATGAGGATGGGGAGGGATGGGGTGTTTAGGGGAGGGAAGGAGGTGGGTGATTTGGGGGATGGGGTGGGGATGATCCAGGAGGAGGTGGGAGTTTGGCAGATGATGGGAATGATTGGAGGGCATGGAATGGGAGTGTGGATGATGGAGTGGGGCTGGGTTAACTGGGGGAAGATGGGGTGGGGGTGTTGGAAGGCGGATGGTGAGGGGGTGGGGAGTGGGAGGGTGAGGGGTGGGAGGGTGAGGGGTGGGGGGGTGGGAGGGTGAGGGGTGGGGGGGTGGGAGGGTGAGGGGTGGGGGGGTGGGAGGGTGAGGGGTGGGAGGGTGAGGGGGTGGGGGGTGAGGGGGTGGGAGGGTTGGGGGGTGGGAGGGTGAGGAGGGGGAGGGGGAAGGTGAGGGGGTGGGGCGTGGGAGGGTGAGGGGGTGGGGCGTGGGAGGGTGAGGGGGTGGGGAGTGGGAGGGGGAGTGGGAGGGTGAGGGGGAGTGGGAGGGTGAGGGGGAGTGGGAGGGTGAGGGGGTGGGGAGTGGGAGGGTGAGGGGGTGGGGAGTGGGAGGGTGAGTGGGAGGGTGAGGGGGTGGTGAGTGGGAGGGTGAGGGGGTGGGGAGTGGGAGGGTGAGGGGGAGTGGGAGGGTGAGGGGGAGTGGGAGGGTGAGGGGGTGGGGAGTGGGAGGGTGAGGGGGTGGGGAGTGGGAGGGTGAGTGGGAGGGTGAGGGGGTGGTGAGTGGGAGGGTGAGGGGGTGGGGAGTGGGAGGGTGGGGAGTGGGAGGGTGAGGGGGTGGGAAGGGTGAGGGAGTGGGAGGGTGAGGGAGTGGGAGGGTGAGGGAGTGGGAGGGTGGGGAGGGGGTGGGGAGTGTGAGGGGGTGGGGAGTGGGAGGGAGTGGGAGGGTGAGGGGGTGGGGAGTGGGAGGGTGTGGGAGGGTGAGGGGGTGGGGAGTGGGAGGGTGTGGGAGGGTGAGGGGGTGGGGAGTGGGAGGGTGAGGGGGTGGGGAGTGGGAGGGGGTGGGGAGTGGGAGGGGGTGGGGAGTGGGAGGGGGTGGGGAGTGGGAGGGGGTGGGGAGTGGGAGGGTGGGGAGTGGGAGGGTGGGGAGTGGGAGGGTGAGGGGGTGGGGAGTGGGAGGGTGAGGGGGTGGGGAGTGGGAGGGTGAGGGGGTGGGGAGTGGGAGGGTGAGGGGGTGGGGAGTGGGAGGGTGAGGGGGTGGGGAGTGGGAGGGTGAGGGGGTGGGGAGTGGGAGGGTGAGGGGGTGGGGAGTGGGAGGGTGAGGGAGGGGGGTGGGGAGTGGGAGGGAGGGGGTGGGGAGGGTGAGGGGGTGGGGTGGGAGGGTGAGGGGGTGGGGATTGGGAGGGTGAGGGGGTGGGGAGTGGGAGGGTGAGGGGGTGGGGAGTGGGAGGGTGAGGGGGTGGGGAGTGGGAGGGTGAGGGGGTGGGGGAGTGGGAGGGTGAGGGGGTGGGGAGTGGGAGGGTGAGGGGGTTGGGAGGGTGAGGGCGTTGGGAGGGTGAGGGGGTGGGGAGTGGGAGGGTGAGGGGGTGGGGGTGGGAGGGGTGGGGAGTGGGAGGGTGAGGGGGTGGGAGGGTGAGGGGGTGGGGAGTGGGAGGGTGAGGGGGTGGGAGGGTGAGGGGGTGGGGAGTGGGAGGGTGAGGGAGTGGGAGGGTGAGGGGTGGGAGGGTGAGGGGGTGGGAGGGTGAGGGGGGTGGGGAGTGGGAGGGTGACGGGGTGGGAGTGGGAGGGTGAGGGGGTGGGAGGGTGAGGGGGTGGGGAGTGGGAGGGTGAGGGGGTGGGGGAGTGGGAGGGTGAGGGGGTGGGGAGTGGGAGGGTGAGGGGGTGGGGAGTGGGAGGGAGTGGGAGGGTGAGGGGGTGGGGCGTGGGAGGGGGTGGGGCGTTGAAGGGTGAGGGGGTGGGGCGTGGGAGGGTGGGGCGTGGGAGGGTGAGGGGGTGGGAGGGTGAGGGGGTGGGGGTGGGAGGGTGAGGGGGTGGGGCGTGGGAGGGTGAGGGGGTGGGGCGTGGAGGGTGAGGGGGTGGGGCGTGGGAGGGTGAGGGGGTGGGGCGTGGGAGGGTGAGGGGGTGGGGCGTGAGGGGGTGGGGCGTGAGGGGGTGGGGCGTGAGGGGGTGGGGCGTGGGAGGGTGAGGGGGTGGGGAGTGGGAGGGTGAGAGGGTGGGGAATGGGAGGGTGAGGGGGTGGGGAGTGGGAGGGTGAGGGGGTGGGGAGTGGGAGGGTGAGGGGGTGGGGAGTGGGAGGGGGTGGGGAGTGGGAGGGTGAGGGGGTGGGGAGAGGGATGGTGATGAGGTGGGGGATGGGATGATGAGGTGGGGGATGGGATGATGGGGTGGGTTGTGGCTAAGTGAGGGGGTGGTGGGTTGTGGCTAAGTGAGGGGGTGGCGTGTTGGAGCGGGGATGATGGGGAGGGGATGGTGAGAGGGAGGGGATGGCTTGTGAGGGGAGGGGATGGTGAGGGGGAGGGGATGGTGAGGGGGAGGTTGTGGGAGGGAGATGAAGAGGGAGGGGGATGGGCTGTGGGTAAGTGAGGGGGATGGGCTGTGGGTAAGTGAGGGGGATGGGCTGTGGGTAAGTGAGGGGGATGGGAAGGGAGGGGATAGTGAGGGGGATGGGAAGGGAGGGGATGGGGAGGGGGTGACGGAAGGGGGTGACGGAAGGGGGTGATGGGAGGGGAAGGGGATGACGGGAGGGGGAGGGGATGACGGGAGGGGGAGGGGATGACGGGAGGGGGTGATGGGAGGGGGAGGGGATGACGGGAGGGGGAGGGGATGACGGGAGGGGGAGGGGATGACGGGAGGGGGAGGGGATGACGGGAGGGGGAGGGGATGACGTGAGGGGGAGGGGATGACGGGAGGGGGTGACGGGTGGGGGTGATGGGAGGGTGAGGGGATGACGGGAGGGGGAGCGGGTGACGGGAGGGGGAGCGGGTGACGGGAGGGGGAGGGGGTGACGGGAGGGGGAGGGGATGACGGGAGGGAGAGGGGGTGACGGGAGGGGGAGGGGGTGACGGGAGGGGGAGGGGGTGACGGGAGGGGGAGGGGGTGACGGGAGGGGGAGGGGGTGACGGGAGGGGGAGGGGATGACGGGAAGGGGAGGGGATGACGGGAGGGGGAGGGGAGGGGATGACGGGAGGGGGAGGGGAGGGGATGACGGGAGGGGGAGGGGAGGGGATGACGGGAGGGGGAGGGAATGACGGGAGGGGGGGATGACAGGAGGGGGAGGGGGAGGGGGTGACGGGAGGGGGTGAGGGGAGGGGGAGGGGGTGAGGGGAGGGGGAGGGGGTGAGGGGAGGGGGAGGGGGTGACGGGAGGGGGAGGGGGTGACGGGAGGGGGAGATGGGAGGGGGAGGAGGTGACGGGAGGGGTGGGTTGTGGGGGTAGGGGGATGAGCTGTAGGTGGCGGAGGGGGTGGGTTTTGGGTAAGGGAGGAGGGGGTGATGGGTGTGGGCTGTGGGTAAGTAAGGGGATGGCGTGTTGGAGCGGGCATGATGGGGGAGGGGGAGGTTGTGGGGGAGATGGGAATGGGCTGTGGGTAAGTGAGGGGGATGGGAAGGGAGGGGGAGATGGGGGTAAGTGAGGGGGAGGGGGTGGGTTGTGGGTAAGTGAGGGTGAGGGGGTGGGTTGTGGGTGAGTGAGGGGGAGGGGGTGGGTTGTGGGTAAGGGGGGGGGGGGAGGGGGTGAGTTGTGGGTAAGGGGGGGAGGGGGTGATGGGGGGGGGTGTTGTGGGTAAGTGAGGGGGGGGTGGTCCGGGGGGAGGGTCGCTCCGAGCGGAAGCTCCGGCGCTGCCATGTTGTTTGGAGGCGGCTCCGGATGGCGGGGGCCCGGGCTCGGAGGTGAAACAAAAGCGGCTGCAGGAGCTCCCCCCGCGGCGCCGGCCCGGCCTGGCTCGGCCTAAACCCCGCCGCTCGGTGTGTCCCAGAGCCAGGCCCAGCGTGTGGCCTCAGCCCCGGGGGCTCGGCCGACAGCAGCCCGGGTGTGTGAGCTGAGGGGAGCCGGGGTGGGTGAGCGGTTTTCCCGGGCGGTGTGTGAGGGGGCAGGCGGGCGGGAGGGCTGCCATGGAAAGAGCTGGCGAGCAGGCCTGGAACAGCTACACCTACCAGGTGAGCCAGCACAGCGCCGACATGTTGAAGAAACTCAACGGGCAGAGGAAGAACGGCGGCCGCTTCTGCGATGTGGTGCTGCGGGTGGGCGACGAGAGCTTCCCGGCGCACAAGGCCGTGCTGGCCGCCTGCAGCGACTACTTCGAGTCGGTGTTCGGCTCGACCATGGACGAGGCAGCCGGCCGCGAGCTGGAGATGCACACCATCAGCGCCAAGGTCTTCAGGGACATCCTGGACTTCGCCTACACGTCCCGCATCGTGGTCAGGCTGGAGAGCTTCCCCGAGCTCATGACGGCCGCCAAGTTCCTCCTCATGAGGTCTGTCATCGAGATCTGCCAGGAGGTCATCAAGCAGTCCAATGTCCAGATCATGGTGCCCCCTGCCAGGGGGGACATGATGCTCTTCCGCCCTGCCAACGTGGACTTCGGCTTCACCCTGGACCTGGCCGCGGCCGCTGCTGCCAACTGTGCCAATGGCAACTTTGTGGGTGAGAATGGGCACTTGCCTGGCACCGCTGAGGTCAAGGTGGGCAGCCCCGGCGCCCCAGTGGCCACCCTGCCATCCCTACAAGGCTCCCTGCCTGCCATGGATGGCTTGGTGACTTCGCCCACAGCGCCGACCCTCGTGGCCGGTCAGTTCCAGGCCCCAGTGAACTCAGTGGGCATTGACCACGCCAAGGTGGTCAAGCGGGGGCGCGGGAGACCCCGGAAGTCGTCTTTGCTGGACCTGCCACTGCTGACGGCCCCACTGGCCATGAGGGACGAGGGTTTTTACCCCTGCAGTTTCTGTGGGAAAGTGTTCAAGAACGCTAACCGCCTGCTGCTTCACGAGGCTCAGCACACTGGACTGAACATGGAGTTGGGATCAGGGGAAAATCAAATCCCAGGACTTGGGGATGGTCTGCTGGCATCTTCGAGTGGCCTTGACCTTCCTCGTAAAAGAGGCAGAATGCGGAAAAATGTGGCCTGTGAGCTTTGTGGCAAAGCTTTCAGGGACGTTTACCACTTGAACCGTCACAAACTGTCACATTCAGGGGAAAAACCGTTTGAGTGTCCCATCTGCCACCAGCGATTTAAGCGGAAGGACCGGATGACTTACCACATTCGGTCTCACGATGGAGCGGTGGGCAAACCGTACATTTGCATCAGCTGCGGAAAGGGCTTTTCAAGGTGAGTGGAAAGGGTTAATTTATCTTTAAAACTTAATGCGCTGAATAAGGAGGAACTTGACCTGGTTCACACAGTAAGTACTATGCAAGTGATGGGTTCAAGCCAGATTGAAAATCTGAAAAGCAGTCGTATTTTGGTGAAATTATAATTTTTTTAAGAGTTTGAAATTTTCAAATTATTTTCATTTGAAATGTGTAAAGCATTCAGCAGTACAGTTATAGTTTCCTGGCCTTCAGACTTGAGAGTAAAGCACAACACTGGGTACAGATCTGATGGTGGGAACAGTTTCAGCAGGTTAATTAAGAAGCATGTTGTAACAGATCTTAACAGTGTTTCTCTTTCCTGCACCCCCCCCCCCTCCCCTTTATAATGTGTTGGCATTAATACACTGTAAACTGGGCAAAGGAATTATCAAAAAATTGGAAATTTAAGAGGAAGTTATGTAAACTCTCAGCAGGTTGGTCGGTATTTGAATTTGAAAATTTAGTTAAATCAAGTTTGAAAATTCCATTAAAAGACTGTTGGCATCCTATGTGACTGCCACTCAAAGCTTTCTTACTGAGGACAGTGTTCCTAAACAGTATTGTTGCTGTCAGGAAGTCTTCCCATACAGTTTACCATTTAAAAAATAACAGGTGTACTGTACTGTTTCAATTCTTAAACTTTGTGCTTCAGTGCTGTGCATGTAGGCAATTATGATTTTCAATTCTGGATTCTGTTTGGGATAAAAAAGGGGAAAATGTTCAAATAAAATTCAGTGATCATGTTGAAGCACTGTATTTAAACAGGGACAACACAGGGCCTGTTAGACAAAGAAACAGCGTGGAGTTAGAGCTCCTATTGTTTTCAAATGACAAAGTTTGAATCTCTGAACTTGAATTGGGGATTTCAGTAAAAGATGATAGATTTCATTTCTGAAAATCCATGCTCTTTATTTTTTTAGCATATATTTTAACAAAAAGAGCCCTGTTTTCGACCTCCTGTTTCCACCATTTTGTAAGCCCTTTGCTAACACTCACCTCCCCCCACCCCCCCACCAGCCCGCCCCCAAGTGTTATCCACAGAGCATTGGTAGGCACAATGCTTACAGGCTCTGTGATTCTCCATTAGCCACCAACAGACAGAAGGCATGTGTAAGCAGCACTATTTAACTCCTGAATTTTCTCTCTCTCTTTCTCACACCCTCTCTCTGCCTTTCAAGATTACTCGGCTGAGATTTTAGAAATACGCATTTTGCTAGCCTGCATGTTAATGCATCCTGTTACAGTGATACAGGATGTACTTTTTCTTTCTACTGACTTTTTATTACATTGTTTTTCTTTGCTGCACAAGGTTTTGGGGGAGTGAAGGAGGGTCAGGTGGGTGAGCAGTAAACTCTCAGGCTCAACTAATGGCACCATAAAACTAGCTGCTGGGCATGGGTGAAAGATTTTGGCCACTTAATTGTTGCTTTGTCTCTTCTTCCCACTTTGCTCCTCAGTATTCCCCGCAGTAAGGTAACTGAGACTGGCAGTTAGGATTTAAAGAGGCTAGGGAACCAACATGAAGCTATTCTGTCATTGGCATGGTACTCTGGAAGCAGTTCAGAGAAGGTTCACTAGGTTAATTTCTGTGATTAAGGGGTTGTCTTATGAGGAAAGATTGCGCAGGTTGGACCTCTGCTTTTTGGAGTTTAGAAGAGTGAGAGGTGACCTTATTGAAACATATAAGATTCTGAGAGGGTTTGACAGGCTAGATGCTGAGAGGATGTTTCCCCTTGTGGCCGATTCTAAACTAGGGGCACAGTTTAAAAATAAGGGGCCTCCCATTTAAGATGTAGATGAAGATGTAGTTCTTTAAGGGTGGTTAACATTTGGGGTTCTCTACCCCAGAGAGCTGAGGAGGCTGAGTGATTGAAAATACATATTTTATATCTATAAGGAGTGGATGGTTATAGGGGGCAGGCAGGAATGTGGAGTTATGATCACAACCTGATTAGCCATGATCTTATTGAATAAATCATAGAATCCCTACAGTACAGAAAGAGCCATTCAACACATCGAGCCTACACTGACGACAATCCAACCCTGGCGCTATCTCTGTAACCCCATGTATTTACCCTGCTAGTACCCCTGACACTAAGGGGCAATTGAGCATTGTCAATCAACCTAACCCACACATCTTTGGACTGTAGGAGAAAACCGGAGTACCCGAAGGAAACCCACGCAGACACGGAGAGAACTTGCAAACTCCACACAGACAGTCAACTGAGGCCGAAATTGAATCTGGGTTCCTGGCATTGCTAACCACTGTGCCACAGTGCCGCTGTGGCAGAGCAGGCTTGAGGGTCCGAATGGCCCACTTCTGCCCCTGTCTTATGTTCTTGGTACTTGTGTTGCACCACTATATTAACTTTACACCTTATGCTTGATGTGTAGCTTTTACTCATGTTTCAGATTGAATTTGTGTTGTCACTAGGATTCTATTAATAGTGTCCTGTGGAGTTGAAATATTCTTATTGTGGAAAAACAGCAGTCCAGGAATGGATTTTGAGTTAAATTTGTAGGTAATGGGTGAAAAATATGGCTGGTCTGATCTGATTATTGTGTTGCTTGTTGAGAGAACTTAATGTGTCAGAGTGCTGCTTACAAGTGTGTTTCTGGTCCTTCGAATAATTTCGGGATGAATTAAGATGCAAGCATCGCTGGCAGGCTGGTGTTTACTGCTCATCCCTAATTGCCCTTGAGAAGGTGATGGTGATTCCATGTACAGAACCCCTCTGTAGAAGGGTCATAGAATCCCTACAGTGCAAAAAGATGCTATTCAACCCATCAAGTTTGCACCGATTCACCGAAAGAACATCACATGGACTTGAAAATTTAACTATGTATCACCACAAATGCTGCTAGATCTGCTGAGTTTGTCCAACATTTTCTGTTTTTATTATTGATTTCAGTTATTCTGCTGTGGGCATTTACCCAGTGGAGGTTAGACACACTTGCACCCATCCCTCCCCATCAGGAAGATGGGGAGTTGGAGATAACTATATGAACAACAGTGGTTTATCAGGCTTCTTTCGAATAGTCTTTTGGTAGTACAGAACTTGAATATTGCTGATAAAGGAGACATGCTGCCAAATCTTTTCATCTTGCACTCATCAGAACAATTTCATAGTTTGGCCTCAGCTGGAGTATTGCATCCGGTTCTGGGCACCACACTTTAGGGATGATGTGAAGGCATTGTTGAGAGTGAAGAAAAGATTCAAGAGAATGGTTCCAAGGATGAGGAACTTCAGTTATGAACACAGGTTGGGAAAGTTAGGACTGTTTTCCTTGGACAAGAGGAGGCTTAGAGGAAATTTGATAGACATATTCAAAAGCATGAGGGATCTGGACATAGGGAGAAACTGTTCCCACTTGTGAAAGGATCAAGAATGAGAGGGCACAGATTTAAAGTATTTGGTAAAAGAAGTAAAAGTGACATGAGGAAACATTTTTCAAGCAGCGAGTGATTAATACCTGGAATGCCCTGCTTGAGAATGAGGTGGTACAGGAAATAGACAGTATCCTGACAAAAAACAATGTGCAGGGTTACTGGGAAAAGGGGAATGGCTCATTCAGAGAGCCAGTGCAGACATTAAAGGCTGAATGGTTTCCTGTGCTGTAACGATTGTGGAAGTAAGAATACCAATTGTAAAGGGAGTAACAATTTATATTGCAAGAAAAGAGAGTGCTGATTGTTTGGCAAGAGGACTCTGGTAGAGGTGTTGCCATGGGGAATGCACCATAGAACTGTTAACTGTCAAGCTTTTGTTAAATTCAATCCAAGCAGACCAACTCTGGTCAAGGAATTGTCATGGGGAATGAACCAGGGAATGGCTGACCCCCAAGCTTCGTTTAGTCAAAAAAGGGCACAAAGTGCGGACGTGCTCTTTCTCTCTACAAAAGACAGGAACCTGTGTAAATATATGTAGCTTCGAGCACGCATAAGTGAGCCTCACTACAAGCCCAACTGATAATCTTAAATTGGTTGTCAATGTAATTCTGAGCACAATCAGGATTTCTTAACAAGTGCTATCCAATCATGGAATCACGTCTAATATTGTACATTATATTCTGAGGTTTGCAAGCACAGGCTGGTTGGATATGGTCAGTACTTTGCCTGTTACAAGCAATCAAAGGGACATGCTGTTTTATACAATGTGCCACTTGTTGGAATGTGTGGCCTGCATATCTGGCATCAGACTGGCACTGAAATTCATCTAGCATATTATTAATTTGTGTGATAGGCAGAAAGTCTTTTTGGCTCAATGGCAGCATCCTGTTTGTGGAGAATATCACTCGTGTTGTTGCTGCATCGTCGAGTGTGAAACGGTTGGTTTCACCTGTTGCTCCAATTTTTATCCTTCTAGCGTAATCTGAGGTATAACTGGGAATTTTACAGGACCAAAGTTCGCCTTGAGCCCATTCATGAGTTTACGTGATGTACACTGGGCCATGATCTGTTCAGGGTAGCCATTATCCCACAGGAAGGCTTTGATGCGCCCTATTTTGGCATCGAGTTTGCAAGGTGAGCTAATCACTTGGGCCCTGTTTACACAGTTGCCGAAGAGGCCAATTTTATAGCGTGTGGAACTGCAGCGATCCCAACAAGCATATTATCCAGTGAAGGTGGTAGTTTTATGGTAGACAGTCGAGAATCCATTGGCATGCTTCCCAACTGGTACTTTAAGGAAAGGGAGCTCCATTTCAAAGGTGAATTTGAGCACAGGTTGGAGCCTGTTAAGATGTGCGAGGAAATCCTTACCGTGCAGTGGCAGATTCAGATACAACAAATGTATCATCTATGTATCGGAAACCGACAACAATGTTTGTGAGAACTGGGCCTAGGGGGGGTCTCCTGGCAGCACCATCTATTTGGGCATACCGGATACAATTAAAGCTGACAACTGCATGAGTTGCAGAGTTCATAAGTTCAATGACTACAGATTCAGACAATGGAGGTGCATCTAGATCACCAGGATATAGTGATGCAGTGCAAATATCTGACTTTCTTGCGCAATATTTGGTGAACAGGCTAGTAACATCAAACAAGCACATGGACACTGTACAACTATCAGTACACAGGTCCTGTATGGCCTTCTCAGAAATCCTTCACCATGTACGTGGAAAACCTGCTCAGAATTGGTTGCAGCAACTTGCCTAATCATTTGACCAATTCACGTTCTACAGAACTATTCATAGAGCGTAGAGTGCTTCTGTTTGTCTTGGGCAGCCCATATATGTGGACATAATGAAGACAGACAAATCGTATCAGTCCTAACAGTCCGTTACTCTTGCACAAGTCCAACAGGTGTTTTTGTAACTCACTTTTGAGTAGGCCTGTCCAGCCATGCTTAGCGGCAGGTCCAATGGATGTGCATTTGGACTAGTCAGGTCCAATGGATGTGCATTTGGACTAGTCATTAAGAATGGCGTGTGTTTTGTTGGTATAGTGATACTTGTTAAGGATGATTATTCCAGTCCCTTTGTTGAATTTACAGATATGTGTGTCTGGTTTGGCCTTGAGGCCTTGCGACATTACCGGACGTTTGCATTCCGTGTGGGAATCAGCCAAGTCACTCAGTCTCCCACAATATGCTTGCGGTAGACCAGCTATGTGTGCTTTCAAGGATTCAGTGTCTTCAGTGGACACTAGTTTGTGGCGGGATAGTTGGAAATAGAGGAGTTTGAATTTAGCAGATACCTCTTCCCATTTGATGTGGGACAAAGGCACACCAAAATTGAAAGCATTTGCAAGAACAGACTGCTCACTTTGAGAGAGTAGTATGTGTTCAGAGAGATTTACTGCATGTTTGGTGGTGTTAATTACATTGCCAAGCTGCTTCTGCTTAAGTGTGTTTATAGTGTGGATGTGTTTCAAACAGGTATTGCTTATAGTGCGGTCAGCTATTGAAGCAATATAGTAGCACAAACTGATGAAATAGAAAATGAAATAAATTTGTGCACCTAAGACCAAGGGCAGTGTCAAGCACAGCACATATGATTAACCTTATTGCCAATTTGTTCAGTCTCATTCTGCATTAAAGCTCGTTTGATCGGGGGACTGCGTCTCACAGCATTATCAATATGCTTGAAAATTAAAACTGGCACAAGTTTGTGTCTAACATACTGTCAGAAATACAATAGGTGGCTTGCCTGTTCCTAATTTACCTGTGAGTCAAACTGTGTTGTTGATATCTTGAATTTGGTCTTTGTTTTACCTTTATCTCAGGTATACAAATAAGTTGTTTGGGATTGTTGGTAGTATAGAAGTTGTGCTGCAAAGAGACGTACTACGAAGCTTTTCATCTTGCACGCGTCAAGACAGATTCGCAAGAATATTAATTATAAAGGGAACAACAGTTTGAATTTCTTTGCTGCTGTGATGCCAGTTATGTAGGTCGTATGTTTCAACAATTGGCAAATCATATTAAATAGCACATTCCTTCAGCTATTTGCAATAGGCAAAGTACAGATTGTATCCAACCAACCCTTGCATGCAAAACTCCGAATATAGTACGCAACATTAGATATTATTCCATTAGATATTGTTCCATGATTTGACAGCACTTGCTAAACAATCTTGATTGAGTTCAGAATTACACTGACAATCAATTTAAGATTATCTGTTGGGCTCACGATGTGGCCCATTTACTCTTGCTAGAAGCTACTTATATTCACACAAACAACCATGTCATTTGTAGACAGAAGGAGCATGTCCACACATTTCTCCTTTCTTGACTAATCAGAAGCTTGGGGGACAGCCATGACCAATCAGAGTCGACCTACCTGGTTTGAATTTAAACAAAAGCTTGGCAGTTAACTGTTCCTGGTGCATTCTCCACGGTAATGCCTCTACCAGAGTCCACCTGCCAACCAATGAACAGTTTCTCTTCTCATGCATATAAATTGTTGTTCCCTTTGCAATTGGTATTCTTGTGAACCTGTCCTGATGAGTGCAAGACAAAGCTTTGGCAACCGTCTTTTTTTTTAAGCAATACTCAAGTTTCTTTCACTTGCTATGAGAAAACTAGGATATCCCTGCCCCTGGATTGCATTCCCTGCCCTTTGCCTCAGAGTTGGAGATATAGCAGCTGCAGCACTGGATTGTAGCTTAATATCTCATAGCTGAACAGGCCAAGGAAGGAAGCACACATAACAGCAAATCTGTTGAGCCTCACAGTGATGTGGGTGTGGGGACCAGGGGCATGATGGCCTGTGAATGATCCAGGGTTGTTTTACGATTACCATTGCTTTATAGAGTGCTGGAAATCTCATTGGTTGAGTATTGCCAACTGCAGATGCCCTTGATGCATGCAATGCACCCTGCAGTTCACCCAGCGCTTAAACCTACAATGGGAAAGAAATATTGGGGCTAGAAGGTTTTGGTAATTCTAAATAAGTTTTCAATAAAGAGATGTCACAGGTAGAGTAACGAACTTCATAATGACCGTTTTCCCTTTCCCATATTAAAAACTAAGTTATGCAATACTAAATGTATGCTGTGTGGTTCAGACTCCTTGCAAAATAATGCCCTGCTAAGGTTAGTCAAATACGGTGATCTTTCAAGAACTACTCTAGATTAGGATTTAAAAATGCACATTGAAATATAGTTTATTCAGCTAGGGTCCTGAATGATTAATTTGTGCATTGATTGATTATGGGTGGAACACGCTTTATGATACCAGCTGGTCTCTTTGACTTTTATAATCAGTACTTGCCCTTGAACATTGCATCATTGGAGGTATAATGATCTGTGGCAATATGCTGAACCAAGGGCCTTTTAATTCGTTGTTCCATGGGTTTTAGGACAACTTAACCTAAATTCTAATTGAAAAGGAAGCTTTCTTTGAAATACTTTAATATTGTGTGGTTTCTCTCTTTCATTGTAACCTCTTAATGAACTTAAGAACTGACAGCCTAAACCGGGATGTTGGGTTTATGTCACACTATCAGTAACTCCCACAGCTTGCCTCCTGGACTTGCAGAATCTCACTGGCTGTCCTGTCTGGAGACAATACACATCTCTTTAACCTGTGCTTAATGCTCCCTCCACTCACATTGTCTGTATCTTTAAGACCTGGTTGGCTGTAGAGATTCGCATTCTAATCAGTATTCTGTAACTTGATTTTGTGTCTCTGTGCCCTGTTTGAGAGCAGATTTCCACTCCATCTGACGAAGGAGCAGCGCTCCGAAAGCTAATGGTATTTGCTACCAAATAAACCTGTTGGACTTTAACCTGGTGTTGTTAAAACTCTTCCTCAGTTTATGTACAGTGTTAGAGAAATTCCAAATAAACAAGGATTTAAGACATTGATAAAACTACCAGCTCTAAGTGAAATGACTCCAGATCAGACTTATAGACTAACAGGGAATACTGTCTGCATAAAGACACATATAATCACAGTAAGAGATTTGAACAAGTATTTCTGATTTTAACATGTATTTTTAAAGCAATCTGTGCACTTTAGCCAAAGGCAGGCTGCTCCAGAGCATGATGGGATGAAGACTGAGTGAGACGAACCACATTCTTTGGAACAATGAAACCACAGAATGTGTATATTTTTATCAGCATAAGTTACGGATGGTATGGGTTCCCGAAGCCATAGCATGAATAGAGCTGTTCAATTTGTACTGATAAGGCAGTGCTTCTCAGACATGGGAATATCTACTGTCTGACTTGATCATTGACGTAATTGAGAGTGGGTAAGAACAGCAGCTTTGAACTCTATAGCTAAGCGTCAGGGGTTGCTAAGCGATAGGGGGAAGAAGTATCCGGATTATACGAACCAATGAAATCCCATGATGTCAGAGGATAGAATGTAATTGGCTAAGGTATATGAGAACTGTTAACAATGATTGATTAATACTAATGATGACTGGTTAATAACTAACAGAAAGGCGGGAAAAGTGAACTTGAAAATGTATAATTGTCCTGTCTGATGTATTGTAACTTCAGAGTGGTATTGGAATGCTTAGGGTCTTCCCTTCAGAGAGGTGTTGGACTGCCCAGTGCTATCTCTCCCAACTTTCATTGGTCAAATGAAGATACATCTTTAAGCAGGATACTGACTTCGCGAGTCTTTGTATTAGCTGAAGCTTTGACAAATACTCAGTCTCTGAAAAAACCCCACAACTTACGGCCACTTATAGTTTACCATCAATCAATGCCAAACTTTGCCTTTTCTGCTGTCGACCAAGATTTTTTGCTCAGGGCGGCACAATGGTTAGTACTGCTGCCTCACAGTGCCAGGGACCCCGGGTTCGATTCCCAGCTTGGGTCACTGTCTGTGTGGAGTTTGCATGTTCTCCCCCCCTGTCTGCGTGCATTTCCTCCGGGTTCCTTCCACAATCCAGAGATGTGCAGGTTAGGTGAATTGGCCATGGTAAATGCGTGAGGTTATGGGCATAAGGCGGAAGGTTAGGCCAGGGTGGGATGCTCATTTGGAGAGTTGGTGCAGACTCGTTGGGCTGGATAGCCTCTTTGTGCATTTTAGGGATTCTGTGGAGAGCAGTGTAAGAGACTCCAGTTGGACAGTATAGTACAACAGTCTTTTATACCTCCATAGCTCTGCAAGATGTTAAAGGACTAAATCAACCAGAATGGACAATCAATGTCCTTTCATCTCCTTTCAGGGCATGTTGGAGGAAGAACTTCACCCCATACATTGGAGGCTAGATATCTGCTAAGTTGCAAAATGTTTTGCAATATATTGAGGCTTGGTTGCTGGGAAATGTTTTCTCTGATCAAAGTAACATATACTCTGGGATGTGCCATGTCGACCTTTGTAGAATCGGCTGAATCATTGCAATCTTACAACACAGAAGAAGGCCAGTTGGCTTGTTGTGCCTGTGTTGAAAGAACTGTTCAATTAGAAAGTGTAGATGTACGAAGGGTGTCCTTGACCATAGGTCACTGCAGGTGCAGCAAGCTATTAGGAAGGCTAATGGAATGTTAGCCTTTACCATAAGTGGATTTGAATACAAGAATAGTGAAGGCTTGCTTCAATTGTATCAAAACTTGGTTAGACCGCACCTGGAGTACTGTATGCAGGTTTTGTCCCCTTACCTTAGAAATGATATTATTGCCATAGAGAGAGTGCAGCGAAGGTTCACCAGACTTCTTCTGGGGATGGCGGGACTGTTACGAAGAGAGATTGGGCAAACTGGGCCTGGATTGTCTAGAGTTTCGAAGAATGGGAGGTAATCTCATTGAAAGTACAAAATACTTAACAGAATAGACAAGATAGATGCAGGTAAGATGTTTCCCTTGGTTGGGGAGTCTACAACCCAGGGACACAAATTCAAAATAAGGGGGAAGCCACTTGGGACCGAGATAAGGAGACATTTCTTTACACGCAGAGTTATGAATTTTTGAAATTCGCAACCATGGGGGCGGTGGAAGCTTGGTCATTCAGTATGGTTATGGTAGAGATTGATAGATTTCAGATTGACAACATAAAGGGTTATGGGGATAGAGTGGGTAAAAAGCACTGAAGTGTGTCCGATAAGCCATGATTGTATCAAATGGTGGCATAGGCTCCACGGGCTGAATGGCCTACTCCTGCTCCTATCACTAACAGTGGCGATGCAGATTAATAAGACCATTTTAAAGCTAAAAGCAAACTATGCACTGGGGTTAATTTCTAAAGGAATAGAATTCCAAAGCAGACAAGTTGTGCTAACTCTTGTCTAGATTATATTTGAAATGCTGTGCACCGCTCTGCTTTGGTTATAAAAGATACAGACGCCATGGAGAAGGTGCAAAACTGGGTTAATACCTAAACTGAATGATGAGCTCTCTTTAGAAAAGAGAAGATTTTGGGGTGGCCATATAAGGCCTTTAGGATTTGAAGGGTTTGATGGAGTAGACTTCAAGATGATGTTTCCATTTGTAGGGGAGGCCATAAATTCAGGAAAAACGTTTGAGTGGTTAGAATGGAACATGGTACCACAAGGTATAATCGAGATGAATAGCATATATGCATTTGTGAGGAAGCTGAGGGACAAAGGAATAGAAGGATGTGCTGACAGGGTGAGATGAAAAAGGAGAGGAGGGAGTTTGTGTGGAGCATAAACACTGGCATAGACCAGTTGAACCGAATGGACTGATTTGTTGCTGTTGGCTGAATGAATTTAATGTACTGTTACTTGTGTTCAGATACTTGATTTTTTTCAAACTGGGTTTAATGCTTATGGCATTTACAATTCTTTGTAGGACCTTTCTATCCTGCCATATACATTTTCAAGAGAACTGACTTATTTGTTGCCATTTACAGAGTTATTATTTAAAGAGGGGAGAGTAAAAGATCAAACTCAGTAGTTCACTGCTCTTCTAAGCGACGCCTTCAGTGATGATACTGGAACATTATTTGAATCACATCATTATCCAGTATTGAATATTGGAGCCATTACCAATTGTGCCATCACCACCTCCCACTACTACTTATTGTAGAATTGTATGTCTCTACAATGTGTATTGTAGAATGTGTATTGTAGAATGGCTCGAGTAGACATAGTCTCTGGTTGTCATTGTTAGGGACGCAAAGAGTATTGGTTGCACTGTGTTGAGAGAAGAGAGCAGCCAGTCTGGTCATCGTTTGCATTTGGGGTTATTTACTGATCTTTTGGGAAGGTAGAATCTTACAACACAGAAATTTGGCCCATTTTGCCTGTTCCTGTTCTTAATGCAGCTGGACTTAACATCTGCTTAGATATGAATTGTTACTTGAGGTTATGGTTCTTGTGAAAGCCTGGGACTGTCTGTTCCATATAGTAACTCTTTATGCATTGGTCATTTGTATAAGATGGCGCTTGTGCTTTGGGTTGTTCAGTTGTTTAGACACATTGCCTACCAAATCGAGCAGTGTGATCGATCATTTTAATAAGGTTAAATTGTAACGTTCACAATGTAAAAGCAATTGCATTAAGTAATATATTTAATAATGTGCTTATGTTCATAGAATCATAGAAGAGTTACTGTGAAAAAGGAGGCCATTCAGCCTGTCATACCCATGCTGACTCTCTAAGAGCAATTCAGTTAGTGGCACTCCCTCACCCCCATAGCCCTGCAAATCTTTCCTTTTCTGATAATTATCCAATCCCCTTTTGAAGCCATGACTGAGTCTGCCTCCACCACTAGCTCAATCCGGATCCCAGCCATTTGCTGTGATTTTTTAAAAAAAACGTTTTTCCTCATGCCACCATTGCTTCTTTTGCCAACTACCTTTTTAATCTGTTCGCTCTGGCTTTCAGTCTTTCCACCAACAGGAACAATTTCTCTCTATCTACTCTGTCCAGACCCCTCATGATTTTGAATAACCTCCATCAAATCTCCTCTCAACCTTCTTCAAGGAGTACCGTCCCATCTTCTCCAATCCATCTATGTAACTGAAATTCCTCATCTCTGGAACCATTCCTGTGAATCATTTCTGCACTCTCTCTAATGTCTTCAAATCCTTCCTAAAGTGTGGTCCCAGAACTAGATGTAATGTTCCAGTTGAACAGTGGCGGAGTGGTAATGTCGCTGGACTATAGTAATCCAGAGACCCAACTAATGCTCTGGCGTTATGGATTGAAATCCTGCCAGGGCAGCTGATGAGATTTGAATTCAGTTAATAAATCTGAAATATAAAGCCAGTTCAGTAATAGTGACCAAGAAACTAGCATTTATTGCTAGAAAACCCCACCTGATTCACTAATGTCCTTTAGGGAAGGAAATCTGCCATCCTTAAATGGTCTGGCCTACATGAGATTCCGGACCCACAATAACGTGGTTTACTCTTAACTGCCTTCTGAAATGGCCTCGCAAGCCACTCAGTTCAGGGGCAATTCAGAATGGGTAACAAATGCTGGCTTTGCCAACGACACCCAATTCTCATGAAAGAATGAAAAGAAATCATCACCCCATCAAGTGCATATCGACCCTCTCTTTAACCCAACAAAAAAAATTAAAGCAAGTAAAAATGCTCATCCTCTGATTGGGTTTGGATTCGAGGTCACTGCTGAGAATAGCAAATCACTAGACCACGAGGGGAAGTTAAAGCAGGAGACATAGTCGGGGAATGTTGTTTATCATCATGCAATTTTAAAATCCTTTTGGAATAATTCTAAGTTTCACTCAATGAAGGAACATAGTCATGGTGGAAAATCTTAGTAAGAAGTCTCACAACACCAGGTTAAAGTCCAACAGGTTTATTTGGCAGCACAAGCTTTCAGAGCGCTGCTCCTTCTTCAGGTGAGTGAGGACTCGTGTTCACAAACGGCATATACAGACACAAACTCAATTTACAAGATAATGGTTGGAATACGAGTCTTTACAGGTAATCAAGTCTTAAAGGTACAGACAATGTGAGTGCAGAAAGTGTTAAGCACAGGTTAAAGAGATGTGTATTGTCTCCAGCCAGGATAGTTAGTGAGATTTTGCAAACCCAGGCAAGTCGTGGGGGTTACAGATAGTGTGACATAAACCCAAGATCCCGGTTGAGGCCGTCCTCGTGTGCGGAACTTGACTATCAGTTTCTGCTCATCGATTCTGTGTTGTGTGTCGTGAAGGCTGCCTTGGGGAACACTTACCCGAAGATCAGAGGCTGAACTGCTGAAGTGTTCCCCAACTGGAAGGGAATACTCCTGCTTGGTGATTGTCGAGCGGTGTTCATTCATCCATTGTCGTAGCGCCTGCATGGTCTCCCCAATGTACCATGCCTCGGGACATCCTTTCCTGCAGCGTATCAGGTAGACGATGTTGGCCGAGTTGCAAGTGTATGTACCGTGTCCCTGGTGGATGGTGTTCTCATGTGAGATGATGGCAGCCGGCAGGTCTTGCAGAGATTGCTGTGGCAGGGTTGTGTGGTGTCGTGATCCTGAAGGCTGGGTAGTTTGCTGCGGACAATGGTCTGTTTGAGGTTGTGCAGTTGTTTGAAGGCAAGAAGTGGGGGTGTGGGGATGGCCTTCGCGAGATGTTCGTCTTCATCAATGACATGTTGAAGGCTCCGGAGAAGATGTCGTAGCTTCTCCGCTCTGGGGAAGTACTGAGTTTGTGTCTGTATATGCCCTGTTTGTGAACACAAGTCCTCACTCACCTGATGAAGAAGCAGCGCTTCGAAAGCTTGTGCTGCCAAATAAACCTGTTGGACTTTAACCTGGTGTTATGAGACTTCTTACTGTGCTTACCGCAGTCCAACGCCGGCATCTCCACATCATGGAAAATCTTAACGCATATATCTCCGGAACTGTCTCAAATAATGAAAGAACTTTGGAGGATGTCAAAACATTTTTCTTAAAACTGTTCTGATTTGATTTGCTGAAGCTTTAGCCAAAATCTAAATTTCCCATCCTGCAGAATACAATTTTCTACTTGCCAAAAAAAAGGTGCTCAACACCTGGGTACTTTTAGTTTGTACACAGTGTTTGTTGGTAATGGACCTGTGTTCCCTTGGGCATTGTTAAAAGATAGTGAAATTCGATGTTTCAGAAAGAAGATTGGCACTGTGTTGTGTGATTGGAAGAGTGATTGTCTCTACCCATTTGTTTGCTGTGTGGCAATTGCATGACAGATGGAAAAATCTGCACATGAAGTAGTTTCTCTGCAAGAATGGAAAGTTGGAGGGTGTTTCCTTGTGCCACTTTAGATCTGGGCAGCAGGAGTTTGGATGACATTGTGACTGACCAGGGAGTCAAAGGATAGGGGTAAGACAGGAAAGTAGAGATCACAATCAGGTCAGCCATGATCTTATCAAATGGCAGAGCAGACGCCAGTGGCCAAAGGGCCTAATTCCTCCTAATTCATCTGTTTGGATATCTTGACCTGCACCAAGTCCTGCTCACCAATCATCCCTGTGCTCACTGACCTACATTGACTTGTATTTAAATAATGCCTCAATTGTTAAATTTCTCATCTTTTGTTTTCAAATCTTCAGTGGAGGGATATCACCAAATGTGCCTTAATATAAAATTTTGCTTTGTGCTTCTGTGAAGTGCATTGAGCCATTTTACTGTTTTAAAGCTACTGTATAAATGCAAGTTATTGTTGTTGCTCACCTTTTGTTCAGCAGCCTGTTTAAGACCTGGGAATAGGTCACCTGTGCACCGTCCTGGACTAGATAACAGTGGCATTTGGTAAATTTTAACAAATGCATCTATACCTGTGGCAGGAGGATAATTTCCAAGCTGTGATTAACTCTCTGCAGACATTGAGACTGTGCACTCCTACTGCGCCTAACTGTACTGTTTAAAACTAGAACAGTATCCATCATGTTAGCATTCAAATTGAATAGCCCATTCATATCTAATAATTCTGTTGTCTTGAAAGTGGCTTTGAAGTTTGGTTTATTTGAATTCTCTGTGTGCAGGGAGTGCACTGTGGTGGTGATCAAATTCTGGAATGTTGATGCACTGAGCTGGGAGGAAATTCTTCAATGTTGGGGAGTATTTCACAGTAATGTGGGAGTGAATTCTAGAATCTAAGGAAACTAAATCATTTAGTTCAAGAATGTTTTAACTTTAAAATGAAAATTAATGTGCTCACCTAGGGGTTAGAATATAACTTGTTTTAATATATGAACATATAAAGAATTTGCATTTATCTAGTGCCTTTCATGACCTCAGGACATTGCAAAGTGCTTTTCAACTGTTGATTGACTTTTTAAAGTGAACTCATGAGTTGTAATCTAGCAGTTAATTTGAATAAAGCAAGATCCCACAAATAGCAACAAGGTAAATAAATTTTTGGTGTCACCTCTGAAGAAATCCCTGCACCTCTTCTCATAAACAGAAAGGGCCTTGCTTCAATATCTGGTTCAAAAGACAGCACTACTAAATAAAATAGTGTCAGAAGTATATATTTTGTGTTCTAAACCCTGGAGTGAGACTCAGATTTGCAGCTTGGTGATAGGTGGAATGAAGCAAACACAGTTTTTCCTGCTTCTGCTAACCCTGTCCATGGATCAACTGTTGTAAGGGTGCAAGATTAACCACGGGCTTATTTAATAGATTCAGGCTGCCACTGAGTGGGCAGGTGCAGCCACTGTAGTTGCTGAAGAGCGGTCTGGAGAATTAACAATGGCTGATTTATTCTCTTTCCTCACCCGCCCACCATTTGCTTACACATTATGCAATCCCAAAGTTGTATAAGTCACTAAATAGAGCTGTTAAACTATTGAATTTGAGATTGACATTTCTTTTTAGCATCAGTAGGGCCCTGAACCCATTTGGAATGTCCAGCTTTCTTGGTGCTTACATTTCACCACCTCTTGAAGCTCATCTTGTGCTTTATAACTCCAAAATTCTTGTGTGTATGAGAAAAGAAGCTCAGGGAAGGCATTGTCAAACACTAGGGCAGCACGTAAGCTCTTACATTACAATAGCTGTACGCTATATTTATGTAGGAAAAAGTTATTTTTATTACATTTATACATTTGTCAAAATATTAGCACTAGAATCCAGTGCTGCATGCTAGGGCAGCAGTTGCTATGGAAACTAAATCTATTTTGGTTGAGGGCATTTTGACGTGGGACAGTGATTCCTCATTGGTTAGAAACTTGGTGATGCTTTGTTTAAACAACCATAACTGAGCAAATTGTAGGGCAATGATTTTGGGTTCATACCTATGGGAATAAGTTTGGAGTTTCAAGAGACACTCAATTACAAGATCCACACGCATGCAGACAATACTCAGCTGTATCTTATAACCATCTCTCTTGATCCATTCAATGTTTCTGATTTATCATATTACTTTCCAATTTCCAGTATTGGATGAGCAAAACTTTTCAACAGCTAGATATCGGGAAGACTGCAGCCATTGTCTTTTTTGTCCCTGCAGCAAACTCTGTTCCTCGACCACTGCTTCTAAGCTAGGCAACTGCCTGGCACTTAGCCAGATTGGTTAGCAGCTTTGGTCTTGAATTTGATTCCAAGATAAGCGTCCACACATACCTGCCCCATTACCAAGACTACCTACTTCCACCCAATTTCAGCCCAGCCGTAGCTCATCTGATGTTGATGGGGAAGGGGTTAGGTTGACCCTCTAATCCATGCCTTTGTTACCACGAGACCTACCTATTCCTGCACCCTCTTTGCTGGCCTCTTACCTCCCATCCTACGCAATTTTGTACACACCCAATACTCAGCTGTCCATATTTTAACCCATTCACTCATTATCCCAGTGATAAGTGACTTGCACTGGGTTCTGGTTTGACAACACCTCAATTTTAAAGATCTCCTTGTTTACAAGTCCTCCATAGCCTCAGTGCTTCCTATCCCAGTTACTTCCTTCAGCCCCACAGCCCACCAAGATCTCTGTGCTCCTCCGATTCTGACCCCTTGTGCATCCGTGATTTTAATTGCTGAACCATTAGCCATATGCTTTCATCTGCCTTGGTCCTGACCTTTGGAATTCTCTCTCAAACCTCTCCGTGCCTCCTCAAGGAAACTTTTAAAATCAAGGTTTTGGTCATGTGTTCTGATATCCATCCTGTGGCTGATCCAATTTGTTTTATTGAAAATGCTCTCATTAAGCACCTTGTGATGTTTTGCTGCATTAAAGGCACGATATAAATGCAAGTTGTTGTTGCTGGGATAGTTTAGATCAGGATAACGTTCTGGATTTAACTTTTCCATACTGTTTATGCTCTGTACCTCACTGTAAAGTATGATGCAGTTTTTATGTTCTCTGAATATAGTTTGTTGTCGAGAACCTTTTTAAGGTCATCTTTCAATTGTTTCCTTGCAAATGGCGGCCAAATTTGCCTACACAACAATTTGTAACTTGAGTGTTGCGGTGCTGAATGCAATGAAGTTTGATATGAATGTATTTGTTAAAACAAAAGTATCCATGTTGACAATTGGTGTTGCTGGTTAACTTCCTGTCATGCCAAACACCACTTTCCTTATTGTATGGCCTGCTGGCATTATGAAGCTGTTATCCACCTCATTGTTGAACCTTCTTCTTGGAGGTGTGAAGAGTGCCCAATTGACCTATTACTCACCCACACGATGCACCTCTCAAGAGTTGGTCCACAGGCATGACTTGTACAACAGAATGTGTGTATCGTGTGGTGAACTCAGATCCTCATCACTGCTTCGTGGCGTATGCTGTCAGGACATGTTCATCTTTAATCCTTCAGAGTTAATGTTTTTTGTGGGGCATAGCTTTAAATTGAGGGGTGATAGATATAGGACAGATGTCAGAGGTAGGTTCTTCACTCAGAGAGTGGTAAGGGCGTGGAATGCCCTGCCTGCAGCAGTAGTGGACTCGTCAACATTAAGGGCATTTAAATAGTCATTGGATAAACATATGGATGATATTGGAATAGTGTAGATTAGATGGGCTTTAGATTGGTTTCTCAGGCCAGCGCAACATCGAAGGCCGAAGGGCCTGTACTGCACTGTAATGTTCTATGTGTGGAAGGCATTATTATTTAGTTTTTATTAGTCACAAGTCGGCTTGCATTAACGCTGCACTGAAGTTACCCTGAAAGTCCCCTAGTCACCACGCTCCCGCACCTGTTCAGGTACACTGAGGGGAGAATTTAGCATGGCTAATGGACAGAACCAGAATGTTTTTTGGACTGTGGAAGGAAACCCACACAGACATGGGGAGACTCCGCACAGATAGTGACCCAAGCTGGGAATTGAACCTGGGCCCCTGGCGCTGTGAGGCAGCAGTGCTAACCATTGTGTGTTAGGTCTGCTGATGAACTCGGCATGGTTTGGAAAATCACATTTTTCTGAGAAAATAAAGGGACAATATCAATATGGTTGGGATAGAATCTGGTTAGTCTTCACTGGTTTCAGTGCGCTACATATTAAAGGTATAAGAATGAAGTGTGTGGGTGTATCCATTAGTGTGGGAGTTGGTATACATAGTTATGTAGAATATACAGCACAGCAACAAGTCAGTTGACCCAACTGATCTGTGCTGGCATATATGTTGTACACAAGCCCACCACCTGCTTTGACCCAATCCTATCCAGTACCTGAATATAGTTATTATGAATAAAGTGTAGACATTATTATAACCCGAATTGGTTGTTTCTTTTTGTTTAAAATCGGAATAGAACTATGTTGTACATCTGTCTGTATTAATTTTATTTGAGTGCCTTTTGAGTGAATTGGTTGTTTAATGTCCTATTGCACAGACCATTGACCAAGCCAAGTATAAGGACTAGTTTCACGCATTTTGTTGAAGCAGATTTTCACCAAACGTTAGTTTTATGAAGTTGTATAAAGAACCAATTAAACCACTGTATCGTTACTGTTCACATTTTCTCAGTCTAGAAAGCCCTCGGTTTCTAGATCTCTGAAAAGTTGCATTATTGGACATAGTTTGCTAAGAATTATCCCTATCTCCTTAACTCCTTCCTATCCAATTCCACGTTCTGTATGATTCCAGAATACCCCATTTCTTTATGGTAACAGCGATGGATTGCAATTAGTGGCTGGTCTAACTCAAAATACTTAAATATTTAAAATTACAATTGGAAAACACTGCAAAATAATTTGTGGCCTCCTGAGAAAAGCATTTTGGCTGCTTTGCAATATGTCAGCATACTATTTACCTTACTTGCCAACATATGGGATCATATTTTTAGCCCCTGCCTCAAGTTATTTCTTTTCCACTGAAATGTATTAGGAAAGTTAGAAAAATATGAGCTGCTCCGTTGGGTGTATTGTCAGAAAAATCTCTACTCCGACTGATGGGGATATTCAGGAATGAAAGGAACTAGACTGTTGTCCCTGGATGTATGTGTACACATAGTATTTGCTGGAAGAAAACTAGAATGGTTGCAAACTCTCATGCAATAGTCAAAGCAATGACGTGTGATGTTTAATGCACACCAGAATGAAATGCTACAGATAGGAAGAAACATTGAGCAATGTAGGTAGTCAGTGAGTCGTGCTGAATTAACTCAGTGAAGTCAGAATTCTACATGCCTAGTCGCTGCAGAACTGTCTTGGTAACGTGTTCTCACAACCTTCACTGTTACTGGGTCAAACAAAACCCAGGAATTCACTCCCTAACTGTGGGTGCAACGTGCAGTTCAAGAAGCCAAGTGACCAACACCTCCTTAAGAGTAATTAGGAATGGGCAATAAATCCTGGCCTTGCCAGTGATGCTCACATCCCAAGAATAGATTTTTAAAAAAACATTGTATAAATCAAATAGAAAACTGAACCAAATATCTAAAACAAGCTTACAAGTTGGAAGAAGTCACGTTTAACTCATAGAGTGCCCTGAGAATGAGAATGGGGAGTTAATAGTAGATAATAAAGAAATAGAAAATGAAATTAACAAATATTTTGCTTCTGACTTCACTATAGAAGATACAAAAGCCATTCCAATACTAGCTGTAGATCAGGTGCTGGAAGGGAGAGAGAAACTTGGTGAAATTACAATCACTAGGGAAGTGGTTTGAGCAAACTGATGAAGCTGTGGGCTGATAAGCCTCCGGGTCCAGATGGGACTTCATCCCATGGTCTTAAAAGAGGTGGCTGATGAGTTAGTAGATACGTTGGGGTTAATTTTCCAAAATATGCTCTATTCTGGAACGGTTCCACCAGAATGAAAAGTAGCAAATATAACCCCTCTATTCAAGAGGGAGGAAGGCAGAAAGCAGGGAATTTATAGACCAGTTAGCTTGATATATCATGGGGAAGGTGTGAGAATCAGTCATTAAAGGGGTTGTAGTTGGGCTCTGAGAAAAACACGAGAGGAATCAGCATGGTTCTACAAAAGGGAAATCATGTTTAACCAATTAAAGTTCTTTGAACGAATAACATACACTGTGGATAAACGGGAGCCTGTCAGTGTACTGCATTTGGGTTTCCTGAAGTCATTTGATAAGGTGCCACATCAAAGGTTATTGCAGAAAATATAAGCTCATAGTGTAGGGGCTAACATTTTAGCATGGGGAGACGATTGGGTAGCTGACAGAAAACAGAGAACATAAACAAATAGGTCTTTGTCTGATTGGCAGGGTGTGTGAAGTGGAGTGCCGCAGGAGTCTTTGCTGGGGCCTCAACATTTTACAATGCATATCAACTATTTTGCTTCCCAGTTAAGAGAGCAAGGGCATGGTAGCTAGATTTGCAGACGACACAAAGACAGGTAGGAAAGTATGTTGTGAAGAAGACGTAAGTAGTTTGTAGACAGATATAGATAGGTTGAGTGAGTGGGTGAAAATATGGCAGATATAGTATAATGTGAGAAAATATGAAGTTGTTCACTTTGGCAGTAATAATAAAAACGCAGAATACTACTAAAGTGGAAAATACCCATAGAATTCCAAGGTGCAGAGAATTCGAGTGCATGAGTCACAAAAAGTTAGCTTGCAGGGGCAGCAAATAATTAAGAAGGCTAATGGATGCTATCCTTTATTACAAGAAGCTGAACATAAAAGCAACTGTGTTATGCTTCAGTTGTACAGGGTATTGATGAAACTACTTCTCAAATACTGTGGTGGAGTCTTGGCCTCCTTATTTAAGCAAGGATGTAAGTGCATTCAAGACAGTTCAGAGGAGGTTTACCAGATTGACACTTGGAATGAGCAGTTTGTTTTACAAGGACAGGTTAGGCAGACTGGACTTGTTTCCAGTAGAGTTTAGAAGACTGAGGGCTGACATGATTGAAGTACATAAGATCCTAAACGGCCTTGACAAGGTGGATGTGGAAAGTTGTTTCCTGTTGTGGGTGAGTCCAGAACTAGGGGGCACTGCTATAAAATTAGGGGTTGCCCTTTTAGGATAGAGGAGAAGATAATTTTTTTCTGAGTGTTGTGCAACTTTGGAACTCTCTGCTTTGGAGATGCGAGCATAGAATATTTTTACATGGTAGATAGATGCTCATTAGGTAAAGGAATCAAAGGTTATTAGGGGCAGATAGAAATGTGCAATTTGAAACACAAACAGTCTAGCCATGATATTGAATAGTGGAGCAAGCTTGAGGGACCAAATTCATTTGTGGGACATGGACATCGCTGGCTGGCCAGCATTTATCGCCCATCCCTGGTTGCCCTTGAGAAGGTGGTCGTGAGCAGCCTTCTTGAACCGCTGCAGTCCATGTTCTGTGGGTTCACCCACAATGCCATTAGGGAGAGAATTCCAGAATTTTGACCCAGCGATTGCAAAGGAATGGTGATATATTTTCAAGTCAGGATGGTGAGTGGCTTGGAGGAGAACTTGCAGGTGGTGGTCTTCCCATTTATCTGCTGCCCTTGTCCTTCTAGCTAGAAGTTGGTCGTGGGTTTGGAAGGTGCTGTCTAAGGACCTTTGGTGAATTGCTGCAGTGCATCTTGTAGATAGTCCACACTGCTGCTACTGAGCATCGGTGGTGGAGGGATTGAATGTTTGTAGATGTGGTGCCAATCAAGCGGGCTGCTTTGTCCTGGATGGTGTCGAGCTTCTTGAGTGTTGTTGGAGCTGCACCCATCCAGGCAAGTGGGGAGTATTCCATCACACTCCTGACTTGTACTTGTAGATGGCGGATAGGCTTTGGGGAGTCAGGAGGTGAGTTACTCACCGCAGTATTCCTAGCCTCTGACCTGCTCTTATAGCCACTGTGTTTATGTAGCGAGTCCATTTGAATTTCTGGCCAGTGGTAACCCCAAGGATGTTGACAGTGGGGGATTCAGTGATGGTAACACCATTGAATGTCATGAGGCGGTGGTGGTTAGTGCCCCTTATTGGTGATGGTCATTGCCTGGCATTTGTGTGGCGCTAATGTTACTTGCCACTTGTCAGCCCAAGCCTGGATATTGTCCAGATCTTGTTGCATTTGAACATGGACTGTTGACTACTGTCTTATTTTCTATGTGTATTGTGTCCATTTTGTGGTCACTCAGAAACTAGAGAGGTAGTCACTCAGGAGGCTGTTCTCAGAAGAGCAACAAGACTCAGTTAAGAGGGGAGAAAATGGAGAAACATGGGCTTTTCAACAATGGAAGGAGATGATTTTTGAATATAAAATAATGAACAGTATAAAAAAAGCTTTGTCCAGAAGAATACTGGCCTTCATATCTAGAGGACTAGGATATAAGGGGCTCGAGGTCATGCTTCATCTCTTTAGATTATAACTAGAGCACTGTGAGCAGTTCTGAGCACTACACCTTAGGAAGGATACATTGACCTTGGAGGGAATGCAGGTTCGATTTACTGAAGTGATGCATGGAATCGGGGAGGTAAATTATGAGAAATTACACAACCTATGATTGTATTCCTTGGAATTTATAAGGTTAAGCAGTGATCAGACTACAGTTTTCTGGATGTTAAGTGAAATGGATGTAGGGGGAGAGAAACCTGGGGTCGAGGATCTTGGACTAGTATCATAGTCTAAAAATTATAGTCTGATCTTTCAGGAGTGAAATTAGCAAATGTTTCTTCATGCAAAGGATGGTAGGAGTTTGAAATACTCTTCTGCAAATGGCAATTTATGCGAGATCAATTGTAAGTTTTAAATCTGAGGTTACCAGATTTTTGTTAATCAAGTGTATGAAAGGATATAGACCAAAGGCAGGAATATGGAGTTAGGTCAAAAATCAGCAATCACAGAATCCCTACAGTGCAGAAGGAGGCCATTCAGCCCATTGAGCCTGCACCGACGACAGTCCCACCCAGCTCCTAATCCTGTAACCCCCACATATTTACCCTGTTAATCCCCCTGACACTAAGGAGCAATTTAGCATGGCCAATCCACCTAACCCGCACATCTTTGGACTGTGGGCGGAAACCGGAGCACCTGGAGGAAATCCACGCAGACACGGGGAGAACATGCAAACTCCACACAGTCACCCAAGGCCGGAATTGAACTCTGGTCCCTAGTGCTGTGAGGCAGTGGTGCTGCTCTAATGATCTAACTGAATGGTGGAACAGGCTTGAGGGGTTAAATGGCCAACTGCTTTTCCTGTGTCCCAGGTTTGTGTACCACAAACCAAACTGTGACAGTAGGACAAGAAGATTTGACTTCAAATTAGTGGAAAAACAAATTTAGCTCAGATGTCAAGAGGTTCTTCTGCACAGATGGATTAGACCCTTTGAGTGGAGTACTGGAAATTGAAGCCCAGGAAAGTTTTAAGAAAATTTGATGCAATGCTATGTTATGTATGTTTATGTATTGAGGGTTTTCTAAAAGGATGGCCACAATAACATTCTTTATCGATACCCATCTTTTGAACTCTAATGGATAACTTCAAAGTCAAATAGATTTATGGAGGATTGGTTGTGTTTTTTGGTTCTAGGAAGGGGGAAATAAAAGAAGCAGTCACTGAGAGAATGAGAACTGTGCAAAAAGAACACTTGAAGGAACCAAGTCTTTTAATATTACCTTTCTCTGAAGCTACCAGAATTCCATCGCAGGATAAGTAGTTTCAAATAAAAAGTATCCAATTTTTCCCCAGGTCACTCAACTTGCTTTATAAGTGTCAAAATCTTCAAGTCAATTGTGATTTTTATTCAAAATACTACCTGAAGCACCTAATTGAATGCAAATGACTCTGATTTTCATTGAAAACCATGGAGCTGGGTTACAAATGCTTTGATGATGCTTTGCATGGAGGGTGTTAATTCTATAAGGTTGCTTATAGTTAAGACATTTGCCCATTCATGTTTGAAACTTTTGAGTCAAAACCTTCAAAACCATTTCCAAACTTGCAGCTTTTTTTTCTCTCAAGCTGGATGAAATGCAAAAATTTGTTGGAATTAGGAAAAGGTCATTAAGGTTAATTAATCTGACCCTTTTTGGTGGCATCTGAACTCGTGTCTCGGGATCATAAATCCAGGCCTCTAGTCTATGGTCCAGTAATATAACCACTGTGCGACCATACTCACCAATCCTCATCACTTAATTTGGGACATGTGGACACACTGTTGGAGCTCTCTTTCCATCTCTCTAAATATATAGATAAGTACATCACCCTTTTTGTCTCTAGGACCTGGATAAGGGTCGGGCAAAAGGATTGAGATCTCTTTTCCAGTGGCTGTGGGTGTACTGCATTGAAATGCATTTGGAATAAAAGCAACCTAACTTTTGGGATTGTGAATTGACAGCACAAAACTGTCCAGACTGAATCAGTGATCTTCAATCATGGAGTGAGCACAGATTGGCTGTATGGAAAACGGAAAAACATTAAAATTTAAAGTTTATTTATTAGTGTCACAAGCAGGCTTACATTAACACAAATGAAATTACTGTGAAAATCCCCTAGTCGCCACACTTCGGTGCCTGTACTGGTACACTGAGGGAGAATTTAGCACAGGTTTCGGACTGTGAGAGGAAACTGGAGCACATGGAGGAAATCCACGCAGACATGGGGAGAATGTGCAGACTCCGCACAGGCAGCGACTCCAACCGGGAATCGAACCCGGATCCCTGGTGCTGTGCGGCAGCTAACCATTGTGCCACTGTGTACCAGCGCAATGAAGTTGTGGCTATGACACAATGTTGGAGCAGAGCAGATAGAGCTTTACTCTAGAGCTAACAGGCTCTATATGACCTGGGATTACTTGATGGTGACATGGTGTGCCGAAACGAGGAAGAAATAAAACAAACATGTTGGAAATATTTAGGTCTGGCAGTATCTGTGGAAAGAGGAACTGTTAATGTTTCGGGTCACTCTCCACAGAAGCTACCTCACCTGCTGAGTATTTCCAACATGTTCACTTCATATTACCAACATCCACAGTATTGTCCTTTTTCTAAACAAGAAAAAGTTCTTTTTCCCAGTCTTGACGTCCTTCACTTTCATGACAACATTTTAATTACATCCTTGTGTTTTGCTTCTCTTGAGTTCTTCCAAGTGGGGCTGTAGCAGAGAATGGAGAGAGAGCGATGGTCTTTTCTCTATAAATGTAATTCAGTTTGGTACTTCTCTATGGTGCCTATAATACAATTGCACATTGCTGAGTTTGTCCCAGAGAAAATCTAGTGTGGACTCAAAATTGTCAGAGTTAAATGCTTCTGAATCTGTCACTGGCATAAAATTGTTCCCACTTTCACAGATAAAAATTGTATGATGCCACAGTCAAAAGCAGACTAGCTTTGTTGCCAGCCCAACAGGGACTTGTGATGTAATGACTTCTATTTGAGTAGCTCGCTTGGTTAATCCTAGATTTCTCAGCCCTTTATCAAAGGCACTTCGTATTTTTGGGATGTAATTTCATGCATGATATTGGTAACTGATATTCTAGCCTATTCACAATGAAAGAGGTCGCTGAGGAGCTTTACCGAATATCCATAGATGTGCGTTTTCCAGTGAGGTTTACTGGCTGGCAATTAGAAGCAGGTGAGTCTCTGACCCTCCTCTATCCCTCCCCTGCACCACCACCAACCCCCACACCAAACTGAGAACCAGCCCAGGTTTTGGATTTTGGGTATGTCAATGAACTAAGGTATGCTTTCTTACATATAAGCACGCCTTGAGTAGCTTGTGAAAGATTTCACATTGCAGGAGATGCAATGTCTCCCTAATATAAATTGTCTAAGTGTGTGCTGCTGGAATTGAAACAGAGTTTTTGGTGTAACGCTGTATCAGCACTTTAATCATGTCATTGTCTTTTATTCTTCAGTGGTGTTGTACCTGTTAATTCTTAGATACTTTCAACCAGTTTACTTACTCCAAGGTTTTTACCCCGGTGCCCTTATTTGCAAGGTGGACAAAGGACAAACACAAAGGTTCAACAAGTTTATTAATAATAACAGTATTAACCCTTAAATTACCCACATAAAATAAGAGGATACCCCAGATTCAAGTATTCTACCCGTAAAGATGGTTTGGTTAAACTGCAGGCCCGATTCTCTGAGTCCCTCTGGTCTGTCGTCACGAAGGTGAGTCTCGATGGCAGCTTCTTCCTTCTCTGGTCAGTCTTCCGAATGGTCACAACTGCCTCCCTCATCGAGTCTTCGCTGCAGTGTGCCTCTGAGTGTGTCCCTTTATCCCCAGCCTGCTTGCCTTTCCAGAAACTTCTCTGGCTTCCAGCCAATGAGGTCCCAGGAGGGGGTTCCAATACCCAGTGGATTTCTTGATGTCTGCCTGACAGGACACCAGGGTCCACCCCCCAGGTGTCCATCTCCATGTTGTTGAACTTGTTATCAGATAAGGTATCTACAGGAACTCTTGGTGACAGAAAGTCTGGCCCGATCTGGGCTTCTAACAATAGACCGATGCATTTCAATGAGGTGCCATGATCTCCTGCTAAGTCTCAAGTAGAGTGTAACAACCTTTGATGGGTGGTTGATGGGTCAGGCCCAGACACATTTGTGTATTTGTACAATTGGCCTGCCTGAGGTTTGACTGTGTTTGATTTCAATATGCCCAATTCTTTAATTTAGGATATCCAATTTTATCAGCCTTAAAACTAGGCCCTGTTTATATCTCCACAGTGGCAACTCTATTCGGATGTCACCTTCTTGTTCGTCCTTTCAGAATTGTTACAGAGCAGGAGGAGGCCATTTAGCCCATTGTGTCTGCACCGACTCCGAATGAGGAACTCACCTAGCTAACTATGTCTTCTTGATCTCTGTTTGCTAGCCGCTGTTAAAATTTCAACTCCTGTTCAACTGTTAACAGTCCCTTGCAAAACTTTGAACAATTGGTAATTGTTGAAGCCAAAGAGCTAAATATTGCTCTCCACAGGAGAGGGTTACAGTCCCTTGGGTCTGAGCCGAGAGCTGCATGCAATTGGGCACCCTGCTGATCTCAGGCCCAGCAATAATGCTTTCAATCTCAAACGTGGCTTCCTTGAATGACTATAAAATGATAAACAGAAGCCTGAAGATCATGCTGTAGGTGAAAAGTGTATTTTGGTTGCATTTGACCAGTAATGCTATCATTACATGCTCTGTAATGATAGAAGGAATTTGTGTTGTCTCTTTGCTTCGGAATGCAGCTTGTACTTTGCACTTCAGTGGTAGTAGTGTATAAGCTTCAGTGGTAGTAATGTGGTTGTATAACGCAGATTGGTAGGAATGTTGCTTCATTTGTGCTCGGGTTCAGTTTATCAATGCTGTTTAATTTTCTGTCTCCTATCCAGGCTTCTTTCTTAAGATCATAAGAAGTAGGAGCAAATTAAGGCCACTCAGCCCATTGAGGCTACTCCACCATTCAATACAGTCATGACTGAACTGATTGTGGGCTTAACTCCACTTTCCTGTCTGTCCCCCATAAGCCTCAACTTCCTTGTTGGTCAAACAGTCTTGAATATATTCAGTGACCATCCTTCACTGCTCACTATGAAAGAGAATTCCAAGACTAATGACCCTCTGAGAAGAGGTTCCTCCTCACCTCTGTCTTGAATGGGGGACCCCTTATTTTTAAACTGTCTCTCTTTGTTCTAGATTTCTCCCCAAGTGAAAACATCTTCTTGGCATCTATCCTGTCAAACTCCAACAGAAACTTGTATGTATCAATAAGATCACTTATCATTGTTGAGGTGGCACAATGGCACTGTGACTTTCATGTCACAGAAAGCTCTTCATATGAGTATAAGCTGATCACAAAGAATATGGATTAGTGAAGGGTAGGTCAACACTGACTAATAAAATTACATTTTTTGAGGGGGTCACCAGAAAGGTCGATGGGGAGTGTCTAAGCTTGTTTTTAACGATTCCCAGAAGGCATTTACTCAGGTTATATGAGAATCTGATTATTAGCAAAACTTAGCCCATCATATTTGGAGTGTATTGCGGTGCTGTGGGTGGGTCAGACTTTGGGGACATAGTGTGGTTTTGTGGGTGAGGGAAATATTTCACTTCCCAGCAAGGTAATATAGCCGAGTGAGATGTCAAATGTACAGTGGGGTGTGCCTGAGGGCTGGGGAAATGTCACCGTTTTGTAGTGACTCGTATATGTCCCTTTTTAAAGTAGGAAATGAGTTCTCTTCAAGTTGCTTTCTTTTTATTTCCTGAGAGACATGCCGAATGTTGCGTCCATCTCCTGCCTCCGCCATAGATACACAAGGTTAAAACAATAGTTTAGATTTAAGACCGGTTTGGAAATGATGCAGCCATGGACTGAACATAAATAATAAAAACATAAAATGTCCAAAAAACTCAACAGGTCTGGAAGCATCGATGGCAAGAGAAACAATTTCAAGTCCAGTATGGCTCTTCCTTCAGATTCGTTCCGCAGCAGAGTCATATTGAACTTGAAATGTTAACTCTGTTTCTCTCTCCACAGATTCTGCCTGTCCGGCCGAGTTTTTCCAGCGTTTTCTGTTTTTCAGGTTTCCAGCATCTGCAGTATTTTCCTATATTATTTTGCATTGATCGTGTGTTGCTGTGCTTAGTGTGGTGCAGTCATTTTACAGGGAGATTAACTTTCAGCGTGGGGCTGCACACACGCCCACACAGCCACACACACAGCCAGACATGCACATGGTTACCACAGCAACCAGGTCACTGGAGCTTATCTGAGACACCACAGCAAAATTAATAATGGGAGACAGCACAGGGAACACAACAGAAGTCGATTCCAGAGTCAGTTACTAAGTAAAGAGAGTTGGCGTTCAAAAGATTTTTAAAAATTCTTCTGTGGGTTGTGAGCATTGCAGGCAAGGCTAGCATTTGTTGCTCATCCCTAGCTGCTCTTGAAATTGCTTATGTTTTCAACTAATAATGTTTCCAGGATTTAGTAATGTTTCTGTCATGTCCTATAATTGACTACCTGGGGCTGTGCTTAAAACTCTAAGTAGTTTGAGTACCAGTGCTTGATCATTGCCCAACACTGTTAAATAACTGTCCATGTCGCATAGGCTCAGTTAATAAGTTCATCTTGTGAAGATATAAATAAAACACTCTAATCAATATTTATATCTCCTCTTAAATGCTAGAATGATTCCCTGTTATAATTTATCATTCAAACCTGCTGTTAGTCGAGACAGCTCCTTGAAGATGTGAAAAGGAGGTTAGTGGATGAAGATCACACACTTGCAGGTGGCGATGTTCTCGTGCATGTGCTGCCCAGGTCCTGCTAGATGGTAGAGGTGCAGGTTTAGAAGGTGCTGTCGAGGGAACCCTGATGAATTGCTGCAGTGCATCAACTGCTGCCATTGTACATCGGTGGTGGAGGGAATGAATGTTTATGGCTGTGGTTGGCATATTTCTTTGTCCTGGATGATGTCAAGCTTCTTGAGTGTTGTTGGAGCTGCACTTTTCCAGGCAACTGGGAGGTATTTCCTCGCGCTCCTGATTCTTACCTGGTATAGTTGCGCAGTCCTGAAGACACAAAGTACATCAACTTGTACCTGGCATAACAAAAGTATTGATACACCCGACAGGGGTAAACCATATCTTAGTAGCTGTACTCGGGTATAAAACGTGCTCTACATGCGGAAGGAAGACATCTTGGAAAGCATTCACATGACAAAGAAAGGCAACATAGAGCAAAAAGAAAAATTAAAATCCCCAGGGATTAAGAAGTTTTTTTAAAGAGACTTTTGAAGGCTGGAAACCAGCTGGAACTCGAGGAATGGCTTTAGTGAATGAGTGAAGGATGTTAGGTGGTGAATAAGCAGTTACCTGAGCACAGGGTATTTGTGGGGATGTTACAGCAGGTCCCTTAGGGGAGGACAAAGATGTGGAGGAATTAAAAGTAAGAATCAGAAGCTGCAGCTATATCGTGGATTTTCTGTCCTTGTAGCTATCTTGCTTTAAAGAATACAATTGATTTCCTTCAGGGCAAGTTTTGCAAAGAGGGCAAACATAAACATCATAAGACCCATAAGATACAGGAGCAGAATTAGGACATTCGGCCCACCGAGTCTGCCCTGCCATTCAATCATGGCTGATATGATTCTCATCCCCATTCTCCTGCCTCCTTCCCGTAACCCTTGATTCCCTTATTAATCAGGAACCTATCTATCTCTGTCTTAAAGACACTCAATTACCTGGTCTCCACAGCCCTCTATGGCAATGAGTTCTACAGATTCACCATCCTCTGGCTGTAGAAATTCTTCCTCTCAGTTTTAAAGGAGCGTCCCTTCACTCTGAGGTTGTGCCCTCGAGTTCTGGCCTCTCCCACTAGTGGGAACATCATCTCCATGTCTGCTCTATCTAGGCCTCTCAGTATTCTGTAAGTTTCAATTAGATCTCCCCTCATCCTTCTAAACTCCATATGTTATAGGCCCAGACTCCTCAACCGCCCCTCCTATGACAAACCCTTCATTCCTGGGATATCATTCTTGTGAACCTCCTCTGGACCCCCTCCAAGGCCAGCACATCCTTCCTGAGGTATGGGGCCCAAAACTGCTCACATTATTCCAAATGGGTCTGACCAGAGTCTTATACATCCTCAGCAGTACTTCCCTGCTCTTGTATTCTAGCTCTCTAGAAATGAATGCTAACATTGAATTTGCCTTCCTAACTGCCAACTGAACCTGCATGTTAACCGAGACTCCTGTACCAGGACTCCCAAGTCCCTTTGTGCTTCAGATTTCCGAAGCCTTTCCCCATTTAGAAAATAGTCTACGCCTCTATTCTACCTACCAAAATGCATAACCTCACACTTTCCCACATTGTATTCCATCTGCCACTTCTTTGCCCACTCTCCTAGCCTGTCCAAGTCATTCTGCAGCCTTCCTCAACACTACATGTCCTTCTACATATCTTTGTATCTTCCTCAAACTTAGCAACCATACCCTCAATTCCATCTTCCTGATCATTAATGTATGTAGTGAAAAGTTGTGGTCCCAACACTGACCCCTCTGGAACGCCACTAGTCACCGGTCGCCATCCTGAAAAGGACCCCCTTATCCCCAATCTCTGCCTTCTGTCTGTCAGTCAATCTTCTATCCGTGCCAGTACCTTACCTCTAACACCATTGGCTCTTAGCTGATTTAGCAGCCTCCTGTAAGGCACCTTGTCAAAGGCTTTCTGGAAATCCAACTAAATCATGTCTACTGGCTCTCCTTTGTCTAGCTTCTTCGTTACCTCCTCAAGAATTCTAACAGATTTGTCAGACATGACTTCCCTTTGATGAAGCCGTGCTGACTCAGCCCTATTTTACCATGCATTTCCAAGTACTCTGCAATTTCATCCTTAATAATGGACTCCAAGATCTTACCCACGATCAAGGTCAGGCTAACTGACCTATAATTTCCCATCTTCTGCCTCCCTCCCTCATGTTTGTCTGTGATTGGGTGTGTGCCCTGTGACGGAATGGTGTCTCATCCTAGCTGTATCCCCCTAATGCCCAATATCTGTCAGCATAGGCTCCGACTCCCTGTGATCCTGAATTAGAGTAAGCAGTTAAGTGAAAGTGAAGTGAAGAAGATGAACTGTAAAACCGCCTATACAGGCGACGTCTTAGGGAGGTTGGAGGTGGATCAGATTAGGCTTCAACCATTACCTCAAGAACCCCTGACTGTAAAACTTCAGTATTATGTTCAAATTCTCCACATTTAGGCAGGGCTGGAAAGTGGAGTTGAGGCCACAATCTCATCAGCCGTGATCTTATTGAATGGCTGAGCAGACCCGAGGAGCCAAATGGCCTACTCCTGTTCTTTACAATGTCATGAACTGACGCCTGTTTTGATTTCCCATGTTCAGCTTTTCTCCCCCTCCCCTCCTCCATCTCATCTCTCCCAGAAGAACAGATTAATTTTGGGATTCTGCTTCGATTGATCCTGATATCATTCGAGCAATATTAAGTGTCAGTCTAACACCTTATCCAAAAAATATATTTACTTTGTTTGAGCTGGCTGATAATTTTTTCTTCCTTACACTGAAGCCAGTTGTTAGCACCCTGGCAGATCAGCTTTCATAACCAGACCAAAATCAAGCTGAAGACCATCATAGAAACATAGAATCCCTACAGTGCAGAAGGAGGCCATTCGGCCCATTGAGTCTGCACTGACCACAATCCCACCCAAGCCCTATTCCCGAAACCCCATATATTTACCCCGCTAATCCCCTGACACTAGGGTCAATTTATCACGGCCAATCAACCTGGCCTGCACATCTTTGGACTGTGGGAGGAAACCGGAGCACCTGGAGAAAACCCACGCAGACATGGGGAGAATGTGCAGACTCCGCACAGACAGTGACCCGAGGCTGGAATTGAATCGGGTCCCTGGCTCTATGAGGCAGCAGTGCTAACCATAGTGCCACCGTGCCGCCATTAGGCATGTACTTCTGTTTGTACCATGCCTGCTGGGTGACTGGGAAAATTACCAATTATTTTTGCATGTCAATAGTCTCTTTAGAAAGGAATACTGGAATAAATCTTATCTAATAGGCAGCCTGCCACTTGTAGCTAAAGTAGTAAGTGGAGCGCTGTATTGTACTGAAACTGGATTTCAGAAGGTTGCCCTTTCACCTCCAAGCCTGAGTTTCAATCCAGGCTATACGGATGAGGTAGATTGAAGCCTGCTTACTTTCTGGAAGACTTCTTGGGTGAAATGATTTTGTCTGGATCCTTGTGAATGTGGATGTACAGGGCGTCCGCAAGCATGCATATGTACTCATTGTGATTTCATATAAATCAGCAGAATGATTGGCTGCTGTTAGAAGTGGAAAGGTTTGCAGTTGGTTAAAGTTGAACCAGAGTAGTGGGTATCCAACAGAAATTATGAAGAGAAGTGGTTAACGTTTTTGGTCAAAGGAAATACTGTTTCATTCTCCGCAGATGCTGCTTGACCTGCTTAGTATTTCCAACATTTCCTTTAATTTCAGATTTATAGTGCCCATAGTATTAAAGTAAAGTTTATTTATTAGTCACAAGTAGGCAAGTATTTATTAGTCACATTGCAATGAAATTATTGTGAAAATCTCCTAGTCGCCACACTCCGGCGCCTGTTCGGGTACACTGAGGGAGAATTTAGCATGGCCAATGCACTTAACCAGCATGACTTTCAGACTGTGGGAGGAAACCGGAGCACCCGGAGGAAACCCACGTGGACACGGGGAGAACGTGCAGACTCCACTCAGACAGTGACCCAAGCTGGAAATTGAACTTGGGTCCCTGGCACTATGAGGCAGCAGTGCTAACCACAGTGCCACCGTGCTGCCTCTTTTGCTTTTGGGAAAATTATCAACTGTTTCCTGCTAGTGAATTGCCATTTTTTTTCACCAAATCCCTCCCTGTCCCCAGTCCCCACCTGACAACAGTGATGCTGTTGTTCACAGGTCCTCTGGCAAAGTTGCTTTCAGGAATTGGGGAGCAGATTAATTTTACTTGTATATTGCTGAAAGGTAAAGTCGCCATAGTCCCAGATGACCATAGACTGACTGGTGGTGATTTAACCTGAGGATCGCCACACCCCAGGCGAGGAGCAAGGTTGAGAAGGCAGGCCCTCATAAATAACCACAGCTGGTACGGGAATTGAACTTGCACTGTTGGTGTCGTTCTGCATCACTAACCAGCTGTCCAGCCAACTGAGCTAAACCAAACCCAATTGCTGCAAAGAGACATGTTGTTAAAGCTTTTCATCTTGCACTCATCAGAACAAATGGAAGAATGCCACTGAAGACTGTCCCCTACTACCACTACCGTCTTATGTGCTCTGCTCACTTGAATGGCTTCCTGTACCCCAGTGCCATTTTGTTCTTTCCCCTGCCTGCAGCAGTAGTGGACTCGCCAACATTAAGGGCATTTAAATGGTCATTGGATAAACATATGGATGATATTGGAATAGTGTAGGTTAGATGGGCTTTAGATTGGTTTCACTGGTCGGTGCAACATCGAGGGCCGATGGGCATGGACTGTGCTGTAATGTTCTATGTTCTATGCCATGGCCAGTTAGCTTATCACCCTACAGCCCCCACACTCAACCAAACAAGCTGAGAGAACCTTAAACCTGTTGGATAATTGCAGAGGCTGACACTCCTGCCCTCTGGCGTGCCTCAGCTGTAGTCACACCCCCCCTGTCCCTGACCACTTTCCAAACCAGAAGATCCTATCCTAAGGGGTGTGACCGCCTCCTGAAACAAAGCATCCAAGTAATTCTCTCCCTTTCTGATGTGTCACAGTGTCTGCAGCTCAGCCTCCAGCTCAATGACTCTGAGCCAAAGTTCCTCCAGTCTCAGACACTTAATGCAGATGCGTTTGTCCTGGATCAATGTCATCCAGCAGCTCCCTAATGCTGCAACCTTGACAATCACCTGTCCTGCCATCCTTAATGTGTTTTAAATAATTAATTAAATTATTTACTTAAGGTGCTTTTTATATATTTTATTAAATAACTACCAAATTGTGAACTGTTTTAAAGCCTATGGGAAGAGTAGAACTTGCCCACTTAACTCCAAGCTTGCACTCTGATCTTTGGTGCACTCTGTTTACTTCTCTTGCACAACTCTGTTCTATTTTGAACTACTTGTATCACCATACTATATTCAGCCCTAACTTTCCCTTATTCCCGACGCAAGATTTTCACACACTGCCCCTTACACTGAGCACTTAGTGATCAATCAGCTTACCAATTTCTTGTGACCACAGTTGAGTTTTGTTCACCCACTGCTACCTCACAGCAGCTGAAATATTCACTTGTTGCCATTCCTATCCCTTCCTATCAGCATTGTTAGAGTTCCTTCACCACACGGATTGCAGAAGTTCAAGGAGAGGGTTCACCGTTACTTTTTCAGCAGCCAAGAATGAGCAATATACCCCAGTCTTGCCAGCTATTGTCTGTGAAATATTCTATACAGACACTTCAACCAGTTTATTACACTTACTCAAGTGCCTTTATTTTATAAGACGGACAAAGGACTGTGATTCAAACTTAACTTTATTAAAAACACTCAATATATTAAGTTAACTTTCTCCAAAGTAGGCTAATTGCCTGGTGAAATCGATTGGGTTGTTGGATTCAGTTCACTGGCTCACAACGACAGATGGACTTGGTCCGCTTAGTACAAAGGTGGATCTCGCACGCACTCCTCCTTGCGCCGTCCCAGGTCACAGTGGTGGAATCTTTGCTGGAGTTTGTCTTGAATATGGCTGTTTTTATCCCTCCTTCCTTCATAGAATGTTCACTGGTTTTTGGCCAATGGGATGACAAGTTGGAGGGTCACAACACCCAATGAGGTTAGGCCAGGTCATCCTAGTTGTACATATCTCTTTAATAGCGGGGAGTCTGGCTGAAACTAGGGAATACACAATCATATCTTTTGGCTGAGTACCTCCTGATGGGTTTGGGCTATAGCGACTCTTCCATTGTAAAGTTTAAGCCTCTTCATTCAATATGTAAAAGGTCTGGTTTCGGGTCATGATGACTCCCCTATTGTTAAAGTGAAGTATCCCTGTTCGATATGCGAGACAGTTCTGGTATGTGTTCCTGTTGGCTTTTGACCTGTGGTGACCTTCAGCAGTCACGGGCATTCAGCCTTGGATCTTCAGGTAAGCGTTCTCCAAGGCGGCCTTCACGACACATGACAGCGCAGAGTCGCTGAGCAGAAACTGATAGCCAAGTTCCGCACACTTGAGGACGGCCTAAACCGGGATGTTGGATTCATGTCACATTATCAGTAACCCCCACAGCTTGCCTCCTGATCTTGCAGAATCTCACTAGCTGTTCTGTCTGGAGACAATACACATCTCTTTAACCTGTGTTTAATGTTCCCTCCACCCACATTATCTGTACCTTTAAGACCTGGCTGGCTGTAGAGATTTGCATTCTAATTAGTATTCTGTAACTTGATGTTGTGTCTCTGTGCACTGTTGGAGAACAGATTTTCACTCCATCTGACGAAGGAGCTGTGCTCCGAAAGCTTATGGTATTTGCTACCAAATAAACCTGTTGGACTTTAACCTGGTGTTGTGAGACTTCTTACTGTGCTTACCCCAGTCCAACGCCAGCATCTCCACATCGTGACCTCATAGAAGCAGTTTTGAGCTGCATTAATTTAAAATGTCCAGTTTTATGTTGGCTTAATTTCTCAGGCCTTGTCCACTTGACCATACCATGATGCTTAAATTCCTAGAATTAATTATTTTAAAAATTCTCCAAAGTACTTAATTCTGTGCACCCGGAATGCTCTTTGAAGATGTGTGTGTAATAAATATGTTTTTAAAATCTTAAATTTCAATACCTAGCTAATTTAAATATTTTCTTTTACAGACCGGATCACTTGAATGGACACATCAAACAGGTGCACACTGCTGAGAGGCCTTTTAAATGTCAGGTGTGTTGTTTGTTCGTTATACAATCTCCAAAGCTCTTAGGTTTAGCAGTGATCTGCCCAAGGACAGGTTATCTGCTCTTTGCTCCACGTCTCGCAGTCCTACAGGTTCTTCTTGTGCTGCTTGTATAGCCTCCCATGTTGAGGTTCAGTGACCAGTTTGACTAGAGAAAAGAATACATGTGGTGGTTTCCCATTGCCTCCCTCGAGTGCTTAAAGGAAACACCAGTTCTCTTTCCAAAGGAACGTATCTGCCTGTAAGCATCCGCCGTCCCTCGAGGTTCCAGCTCTTTCGCCACTGCCATCAAAAAGTAACTGGTTTTGCCTTTGGCGATGCCTTGCAACCCTGAGCATGGGATCCTAACCTGGATCTGGGACAACTTGCAGCAGGGCAGAGTCGATTTCCCTCTCCGGACTCAAATAATCTTGCCCAAATGTATAATTTAGGTAATGCCATACCTTACTCTATAGCAGCTGCTACATTTCTGCCAACGATACTCCCAGTGCAGTTTGCCAGTTGGAGAGTGTCACAGAAAGCCTGGTCCTGTCTTCACCTGGCAGCCGGACATCAGGAGCTACTGGATAGCAATCAGGCGCAGGAACCCTAACTTTCTCTCGCCCAGGGACACTTGAGGCCAATTTCAGCAATTTTACACCTACCTTAACTGACATCAATAATTCATCATAGCTCCGAGATAGAATGTTATGGTGTTTCTGGCCTCTTTAGGGCAGGGAGTTTATCAACTGAACTGAAAGGAAGAAGTGTTGATTTCTGCTTAATTTCTAAGTGGTAATTGGGAATTATACTGTTGAATAGATTTTTAAAAAAGGACTTTATTTCTGTAGTGTCCTTCACCACCACCAAACATCTCAAAATGATTTAAAGTTGTTTTAATGCGTTGTCACTGCTGTAATGTAGGAAACAAGGCCGGTGCACAGCAAGCCTCCACAAATAGCAAAGTGATAATGACCAAATCATTTAGTAGATGTTGATTGAGGGATAGATATTGGCCAGTACAGCGAGGATAACTCCTTTCCTACTATCTTCAAAACATAGAAACATAGAAGATAGTAGTAGTCAGAGGAGGCCATTCAAACTTCGAGCCTGCTCAGCCATTCATCACGATCATGGCTGATTGTCCAACTCAATAACCTAATCCTGCTTTCTCCCCCATAAACTTTGATCCCCATATTCCACAATATGGGATATTTTATGTCCACCTGGGAGGACAATAGATGGCTCAGTTTAATGTTTCATCTGAAGGTCTTCTCAGCATTGCACTGGAGTATCAAACTTGATTTTTGTGTTCCAATCGTAGAGTGGGACTTGAACCCAGAGGCGAGAATGCTACCAAATGAGCCATGGCTGACACCACTGTTATTATCAGAATCATTTCCTTATTGTTTGTGTTCTGCAGACCTGTGAAGCTTCCTTTGCGACCAAAGATCGCCTGCGTTCTCACTTGACATGTCATGAGGAGAAGGTCCCCTGTCAGGTGTGTGGGAAATACCTACGTGCAGCTTATATGACTGATCACATCAAAAAGCACAACGAAGGACCGAATAACATCTGTAACATCTGTAACAAAGGTAACGTTTAAAAACTGAAGAGGACTTACTTAAAAAAGAAAACCCAACTTGCTGTGCTATTCACCTCAATTAAAGGTTGATTCTGTAGAGATGTTCTATTAATCTGATGTGCTTTGTTGGTCTGAGGATTTTGTGTTTTTAATTGCACTAAGGGACAAAGCCAAAGTAAAAACATTCAGTGATTTATAGTCTTTACTGTCATTAGTAAAAGTTGATTTGCAGAGTTGGTGAACTGAAAATCTTTAGTTTACCTTTCTAATAGGAAGTCCTTTGAGCTCTTACCCTCAAGTTTCATTTTAATCACGAAATTGTGCCTATCATGCCTTTTGTATGAAAGATTCTTGATGGTAAAGTTGAAAGAAGCACCTAAAGCCTAAGATGTTTTTGGAAGGATGAAATTAACCTTCATGAAATTTGGTGTCTCTAACGTGAACCTGGACTCCCATGTGAAATATAGCATAGTGTTACGGAAGTATTACACTTCAACCCAATTAGCTCAAATATGTGTTTGGAAATTATTGTTAACTGAATGTTGCTGATAGAAAAGGTGATTGTGAGTTTTGCACTGTCATTAGTAGAAGTTGATTTGCAGAGTTGGTGAACTGAAAATCTTTAGTTTACCTTTCTAATAGGAAGTCCTTTGAGCTCTTACCCTCAAGTTTCATTTTAATCACGAAATTGTGCCTATCATGCCTTTTGTATGAAGAAATTTCAAAAGTCCAGATAATTATCCACCTTCTACAGCAGAAATAGCAATTGATGACAGTAGCAAATAACTAAGTGGGTGGTGGTGTGCCTCCTGCACTGCTACCATATTGTAGAGCATCTGCCCAGCAAACTGGGATTATCTCATCTTAATATTTACAATGCTGTTGTGTTTGGTAATCCTTACACTTAGTAAGCAGTCGCTGTCTACATCTGACTGCTAACAAGTTCATCCTGTAACTGGTTTTGCTCTTCTGCATGCCTCCCTCTACCCTTTCCTGAATTGCACAAACTCCAGTGTGAGCAAGCCCATGTAGCACCTTGGTCTTACGGCTATACAGTCTGTCTCTTTCTTTATCCAGAGGTGATTGGTTGCCATTTTTAAGACCTAAGATATGAAGTGTTTATAATGCCACATGACTAACTGTATGTTTTCTTCACTAGTTTGGCTCCATAACTTCATACTAAGACAATCTTGGGAGATGGTGACATAGTGGTAATGTCACTAGCCTAGTCATCTAGAGATCCAGGCTAATCTAGGGACATGGGTTCAAACTCCACCACAACAGCTGGTGGAACTTAAATTCAGTTAATAAGTCTTGGAATTGAAAACTTGTTCCAGACTAACATCAATCGTTGTAAAAACCAAACTGGTTCACTTGTGTCATTGAGAGAAGGAAATTTGCCATTCTTACCCAGTCTGGCCTATATGTGACTCCAGGTCCACACAATGTGGTTGACTCTTAACTGCCCTCTGAAATGGTCAAGCAAGTCACTCAGCTCAAAGGCAAGTAGCAATAGGCAACAAATGCTGATCATGCCAGCTATGCCAAATTTCCAACAAAGATTATTTTTAAAAATTTGAATAAGTTGCTAAGCTTGCCATTAATCACTGTGGGGAAAAGTATTGCTTTTCTGTCTCCAGTTCTGTATAGCAGCCAGTAAGTGTTGCAAAGCATCTCAGTAGGTCTGAGTGAGGACTTGCGCAGGCCCACCCTCACCCTTCCCCATTTAATTAGTCTTTTATATGCCAGCATTATAAATCTTAGGCTGGGACGAAAGTCAATGGACTTCTGGCTGCCTTTCCAAATTTTCTGTCCTGCCCACAACATTTCCCACCGTGGGTTGGACTGGAAAATCCCACCCATATCTTTCCTGCCTTTCAAACTTAGTTTGTGAATTTTATGTTCATATTGAGGGATGCAATATTTCCTCCAGTGTTGACTCGTCCTCTGATCATATATGTGACTTTTCAATGAAGAGGGAGGCTCCCTCTATACAACCCTAACAATGCTTTCTGGCTGCTTACTTAAGAAGAGTGTGTTTTATCACTGTGACACTCTCTCTTTCCCACACCAGCGATCATGTGGCCTTGAGACAAAATTCATGTCAAACCGAATTGGGATTTTTAAGCATGGTGGCATTTTGTATTTAAAAGTATTGTACTAAGTTCCTGTTTCTTAACTATAGCCAGAGCACTCAACCCTGGTTGAGCAATATAGGTTGAGTTCCCAGTGTTTGAATGGTATCAATGCAAGGCCTTTGAGATTGGGATTGTTTAGGTAATCATGCCAACAGAAATCTTAATCCCAGCAGAAGCCAGGATTCCCAGAAGTATCTGATTAGTTGGGGTTTATTTTTGAGCACTATGGCAACCAAGGAAAGACCATGCAGTGTGGGATTCAGTTTAATACCCTAGTGCACATTGTGAATATGATATTGGTTACTTGAGACACTGCAGGAATAAATTGAAATGATGAATGCTGGATCTTTTTTCTATTTGCTGAGAGTTTATACCTTTCTCACACCACCATTGCGGGGCAAATGTCTTTCTGGCCAATCAGAGTATGTGCCAGGAGGCATACAGGAGCACTGAAGACACCTTGTCTGATTTGCATTCATTGTGGGTGATTGGTATCTTCTGAATGGAGCTGCTTACATACATTCAGCCTGTAACATCATTGTTTTATCAACTCACTCCCATATGAAGCTGAGCTTTATCCGAGAATGGTGTTTGGAAAATAGTGTCCTGTGCACCCCCCCCCCCCCCCCCCCCCGATTTTTGTGTTCCGTGTGTGTGTGTCAGTTTCTTGCTGCAGCCAGTGCAGATGGTTAGTTAGTTGGGCATTATACTTGGAAGGGTGGTGTTTCTGTGCCCAGGCATGAAACACTGAGCTAGGAGCGAAAACACAAAAAAATTGCAAGGTGATGTATAATTCTTCAGTCACAGCCCACGATGAAAGCCAGCAGACTGATATCCTGAACTCTTTGTCTAATACACAAATGACATCAACTGGTTTGTGCAAAGAATTTTGGTGACTTACATTAATATTTTTTCATATTTGATGTTTTGTCAATTGATTTGAGTGTAATGTGAGCAGATGTCCTATTTCTTCAAATATGTTGTAATCGTTTAGTTGAATTCCCACTGCACCCTTAGAATACAGCAAATATTGACTGAAATATGCCCAAAAAGCAATAATTCATTCAAAGTTGGGTGTTGGAGTGTCTGAATGAAGATGTAATTTCTAAAGCTGGTCTTGATGTGGATTTAAAAGTACACAGTCACAACAATGTCTTAAACTACTGATCAAAGCATAGAATCATAGAATGGTTGGTTATAGTACAGAAGGGGGCCATTCGGGTCTGTGTGGCTCCCTGTATGAGAAATCCATCCTTTCCCACATCCCTGAATGTTTCCCCTCTGCAAGTACTTATCTAACTCCCTTTTAAAAGCCATGATTGAATCTGCCTCCAGCACTCTTTCAAACAGAGCATTTCAGATCATAACCACTCATTTCATTGCAAAGATTTTTCTCATGGCACCTTTGCTCTTTTTGCCAATCAACTTAATTTAGGTCCAGGAAAAAATTTGTTGCGCGAATGCTTAAAGATAAATGCAGAACTTCACTGCCACTATCTGAACAGTAAACCAGAGCTCACATGGATCACGCTACACTAAACCTGAGTCATTGGGTGGCTATGTGAAGTGGATGCTCAGCTGTTTATTTAAATATAATGGAGAGGTATCCATTAATTAATCCTCTCCTTCCCTCCTCCAACTCCCATTCCAATTTAATCCTATCCTTTTCTGGAGTTGCTTATCATGTTGGGCTGTGGTCCCACAAGCAGTGACTGCCTTCCGGCACTTCACTCGAGTGCTAATTCTTAGTACATGACCCCCTGCAGGCTACTGCGTCGTTGGATGGTATGACTACTGTAGCCAATAGGAGGGGAGTGTACTGTTCCTTGGCTAAAATTCGATAAGCAGCAAACCTTTTTATCTGTGTAACTCAGTACCATAACATGATGCATTTACCCAGTGAACCACTCAGGGAAGCTTCATATGTATTATTATAGCCAGCTAAATGTTAGTGTACCCCTTTCTCTAGAGTTCTGGTCACTAAGCACAGTGGCATGCAATGGCTATATCCTGAAAGGATGTATGAGTTCAAATGATGTATAAATGGCTGGGTTTATTAGCACCATTGATAAGAAAGAGGTAAAACACAGCCCATGAAAATGTTTGTCTTTAATTCTGTAATTAAATCTTTCTTAAAAATAGGAGTATTAGAATTTAGCATGAATGCTTAATGGAAGTCTTTTTAAAAAAAACTTCTGAAGGGCTAGAATAGGACTCTGGGGCAAACCTTGTCCTACAGCTAGACAAATCTAATGGTCATGTCTTCATTTCACATTTATGCTCTCACAAAATATCAATAAGCCAGCATGTATTGTTCTTTCCAAGCTGGTGAGTGCTTTATGGTTAATTGTAGATCTCCCTCCTCCCTCCCACTGCTGCCACATCTTTTGCTGATGGTGCATAGTTAGCTGATCTCAAAGATCGCACTGTCACACCTCCTCATTAGTGAGGCTTGCTTTCTCTTGGGCTGTTGATTTCACAGAGATTATTGATTGTGATCATCCAACACATCTTTTTATTTTTTGGCTTCTTTTCACTGGCTGTTCCTGCTGGCTGGCTGTTTTGCTGCTGCTTTATTTTGTATTCAGAGGTTCCTTTTCTGTTAATGACCACCAACAATTGTTGGATAGCATAGCTATTCTAGATAATCACTGCAGGATTTTCCCTTTGAAAAGGACTTTTGCCATTTCCTATTTGAGACTCAGTTTATTAGCCCTGCACTGCAACTGTACATTGTTACTCATCAATTATGCATCTTGTTTATTTCATTATGCATCTCATTTTATGAGCCTTATATCTTTCATTCTTTGCCCATGCATTTCCACTACTGCCTTCAGTCTGAAGTGTTGAACAGTCCATTTTTGCAGCAGTCTCCACACTGAATGAATCTCTGAGTTAATCTGCCTTCAGGCTTGTTTTGGTGGTGAGAGCTCGGGATGGGATAATCTCGACCATTGCACCACCTCAATGCCACTTTTCCACCAGATGGTGCCAAGCAGTCTGACCTGAGACTGAAGGATTTGTTTGCCACAGTGCAAATATGAGTTGAAATTCTGGTTTGTAGAATCATGGTTCTCGGTCCAAAGACCAACCCTGAATCCTTGTAACTATTTAGTAGCTGTGACTTTACATTCTGTATGTCACTGCACACTGAACAATCGGGTAAACCAATCTTTTCACAGCCTCTGTCTGTCTTGCACAAGGAATAAGGGAAGAATATATCTGGTTGATTTTCTTTTGGGAGCGCATTGTCTATCCATTAACTCCTTTCCATCCCGTCCCATGTTGCAACTGCTGGACTAGCTATATTAGCGCCTCTGCCTTACCAAGGTGTGGTTTCCACACACAGTTCCCTCAAGTTAGATATTCAAAAATGTAAAACTAACCTGATGTAGTATACTCAGTAAAGGGAAACCCTGCAACTCGGAGTTTAAGATGGAAAACAAACTCTCCATTGTACTTTGTTTTTAGAAAACGTTTTACAATTTTGGACTTTGCCATTCCAAACTTGAGAAGTATCTGCAACGAATATTTGGAGATGTAAGACACAAGTATATTAAAGTGCTGATGGTGTCTCAGTTCTGGTGGTATTGCTGGGACCAGCTTGAGGGCAAGTGTGGAACAGAATGTACCACAAAGCATTAAAGTGTAATGGTTTAAGTATGCTTATTCCCAAATGTGCTAAGCCTAGTGCTTTCCCCTCCATGCCAAAGGATACTGCTTGACAAGTGTACAGGGATAAAATGTGAGGGGCGAGCTACTGAGAATAAAATGTATTAGACATGAAGCAACTCCTTTAGAGAGGACTGGTGGCATACTCTAATTTTGGATGTTCAGAAGGCTTGGAAGGGTTGGGGTTTCATCTGATGGAGTGACAGAATCTCTTCTGTCTTTTTCCTCAGGTTTTTCTACTGCTTCCTACTTAAGGGTCCATATTAAAACCCACCATGGTGTCCCTCTGCCCAACTCGCACACTTCTGATCCTTGTGACAGGCGATGCAAGCCCCAGCCTCAGATCATGATTCACAAGCAAATGCAGAGCGGGGAGATGGCTTTTCACTTTGACAGAACACGTTCGTTACAAGGCAAGCCAACTGCCATCATTCTTTTGTATTGTGTGAGTGGGCAGGCCCATTCAAAAGTCGTCATTGTGTGACACAAATCCTATTGTAAATCTATACTGGTATCTGCTGAGGAATAACAATGTTTTTCCAAGGGGCTGATGTTATCAATGATTAAATTAATAATTGTACAAGTTCTTATCTGTGGAGTGACAGGATACAGTAATGTATCTGCGAGTTCCCTCACTAGGTTAAATTACCAACTGCAGCAGTCTCTCTGGAAGAGCTTCTTTGAGTGTGGCTTAATCTCTTTTCTGAGCAGAGGAAGGGAATGTCACTTGAGGAAAAGGAAAAAAACAAGACTCTGCTATTTGCATATCTCTTGTCCTCTTACAACACAATATTATGGAGGGAGGCTTTATTCTGGAGGAGACTATCTAGAGCATTCAACAAAATTAGAAAGACTGAGCATGATAAGAGAAAGGGGAAACATTACTGACAAAATGCTAACAGGAGTGCAATGATTGCAGTGTTAATGGATACAGTTATTCAAATAAAACATCGACAGTATTGGGCTTTGTGGGGGCAGTTGGGCAAAGGGTATGATTTTTCTGACACCATCTCATTTGGAGGTTTCTATGCTAGTCCTGTCTTCCTAACTCTGCAGGTGGCCAATAAATAAGTCACCAGCTTCTCTGCAGATTCTGAGGTCTGTGTGGCTTCATTTTCTCCTTTCCTCCCTCGGTGGATTTGTTTAATGGCTGAAGCCCAAAACAAACCTGACCTTGCTGTTCTTTGCCATGAGCAGTTATGAGCAGCAGCCTGCAGGTAGCAATGTACGAGAGGAATCATGGCTGCCATCCCCTCCCATGTCCTGTCGGGGTGTAGGGCAGATTGTGATACACCCCACCCATTCACTGGGAAAATTATGTGGTCAAAGCAACAACCTAACACTCAGTGCTACAGCAGGCAGTGCCTTTACTCTAGGGTCCTGCTGTGCAATGTTAAAAGGGAAATATTGGGGTCCCTGCAGTATGCAGTGGCCAGGGTCCCATGGCAGTGCACTGCATGAGCAGTGGAACATTACACCTGTACAGTATAGGTCACACACTAAAAATTAAACATAATGTAAACCCTCTTCCTTGGAAAGTCAAGAAGCTCTCCTTGTTGAACAGCTTGTTGCATTTTTCTAACAGTGCAAACACCATTGAACTTTAGTTTCTAAGTAGTTACCATCTTGCATTCAGTTCTGAATGGTGCCAGCCTGATGCATAACTTGCTATGTGATGGGGAATACATACCATCTCCCATGCAATAGCTTATGGATCTCTGCTGGGGAAAAGGGGAGATGCATATGGTTTTGACCAGCAGAAAGGAATGATATGCCCCCCCCAGTATGCCTCTAGTAACAGAGAAGCATTGGTAGAGAGCCAGCCCTGTGTTGAAAGGAAATGATTAGAATCTGGAAGGCATTGCTAAAAAGTGACTGAGCTGAATAAAGTGAAGTCTAGGTTAAAAACTGGGAAGTGAAATTGCACTGTGATGTGTGTTTGTTTGAAATTCCTTCAAGTGATCATCTGCGGCAAGTTTAAAAGATCCTTAAACAGGTTAGTCGTCATCCAAGTCAAGAAATGAAGAATTTCCTGAGGGTGCATTTAAACTTTTCACTAAACAAACTCAGCCCAGAAGTTCCATTTGACGGATTCGTCAGGTTTGGAAAGAAAACAACAATGTTTGAAATTTTGTTTTAAAAGTGCTAAATTTTGACAGTTTGAATTATATCGATGTTGAATAAATGCTTTTCCAATGTGCCAGTCATATTTAAAACAACCCAAATATTTCACCAATTGGAAGGGGAAAAAGTGATGAAGTCACAGTCACCAGCGATGGTGACTGTCACTGAGACTTGAAGGGAAAGGTCTAAATCGGTCGCGTTACTTGTAGCACACAAAAAAATGTCCAGCTCGTATCAGAACGGTGTTTCCGGAAGATCCTTAATGAATTATTTTACACGTTCCACTCCTCCTTGCGTTCTACTTTACCCGTTCTGTCACGCACCACCTTTTTAAATTGTATCGCTTCAGGTTGAGTGAACCTGAAAGATGATCACCATGTAAAAAACCTCTTCCTGATTTCCTGTCAGACTTCCAGCAGTGTGTAGTGGACTCACTGTGACACATTATGTACAATGGGCACTGAACAAGGCTTTGGAATTAAATTACTTTCCAGAACAATCTTTATCTTTTCAAAAAGATAACCATTCGCAACTATTAATGTGTTTTTTGCTTAGAATCCCTTCTAGATTATATAGATTTTTAAAAAATTACTTTTCCCAGTTGAGAAAACAGACGGGTAATCTGCCTCCAGGGCTCTGAGACAGATATGTTGCTCTCCATTATTGATTATAGGTTCCTATGTTCCGGTCATGGCAGTGTGTGTACGAGTGATCCAGTAAATTTGATCTTGGATTTTCCATCTGCCTCCATCTCTTTTTCCTTGCATCTTATCCTGACTAAAACTGGAAACTTCCTGAGAAGGGTTGTATGCACTAAGCTATCACTCTGCCATCACTATAACCTTTTTTGAGGACTGGAGAAAGGAGGGAGAGACTGGATTTTTTTTTCCAGGCTCTGTACTTGTACACAGACATATGGTGCGTAATAAATTGTGACTGTTCCTGACCCTTCAACCAAATGCAAATGTTGTAGTTTTTTCCAAAACACTTCATTTAGTTTTAAGGCGCGTCTGTTGGTGAATTTTGTGTACAAACTATGTAGATGAAGTAAATGAATTGGAAATGATATTTTGTGAAGTGAAGCCTGCTTTAAGTCTGTAGTCAGGACAGAGCATTGGGTGGTGTGGTGCCTGGTTTGTTTCTGTATTTCCAGTCACAGCAAGCTATGGCTAACATTGATTTTCTTGTATTTCTGCAGACGGTGAGATGGATGGTTTGAAGTGTCAGCATCAGGACTCGCAGGACAACTCTGACTCCTTTGGAGATCTCTCAGACATCAGTGACCTTAAATCTCCTCTGAAACATGACCAGGATGAGTCCTTTCAGTGTGACCTCAACAACGGGAAAATTAAAATCGAGGCCAGTGCTGAGCAGTACACTGAACCGAAAAAATACACCTGCCCAGACTGCGGCTCAGTGTTTAAATCCAAGTCTTATCTGAACAAGCATATGCTAAAGGTCCACGTCAAGCCCACTGGGGGTCCGCTGGCTGACTTGCCCACTGGCCTAAGCTCGCCTTTTTCACCCCAGCAAAACATGTCCCTCTTGGAGTCATTCGGGTTTCAGATTGTTCAGAATGCATTTGGCTCCACTTTGGCTGATCCTGATCCTGATCCAGGTCCTGATCCTGGTCCAGAACCTGAACAGAGCACTGAGGATCCTGCAGAGCAGAAATGAGGTTTCGTCCATGAACAGCTCCTCAAAGTACAAAACATGGTCAGCGTTCAGTGAATGGCAGTGCTTAAATTGTCCACATTTAAAAAAACAAGACATCCAAAACAAAACACTGGGTGGTGGGAAAGGGTCCGTTGGGTGCTGTGGTCTGTGTCATCCTGGCCACCAGACTCGGTGTTCTCCAGAACATTTTCTTGGATAGAAAACGGTTCCTTGCCCTTTCATAGTAGGAGTCAGTTAGCCCACAGGTTGGATGCAGCAGGTGTATTTGTACCACGTTCAGTATATGAATTGGGAGTTGTCTCCAGCAGCTGATTATTTCCAAAGAACTGTTTTTAATCAAATGGTCGCGTCATGTTTTTCCGGCAGACGTGCTTCCATGCCAGCTAACAAGCATCTGCCCAATGAAATTATTAAATGGTGGAGGAGGCTTGAGGGGCCGAATGGCCTAATCCTGCTCCTACTTCTTATGTTCTCCAATGCTAAAAGTATACACTAAGTAGTCTTTTTTAAAATTGAAAAGTGCGCTAAGGAATGAATTAGATACAAGTATTAAGATCGGTTTAGTACCAAATATTGAGTTTTTAAAAGAAATTATAACTCCAAAGCCCATAAAGAATGACCGTTGCACAGGCCTTTGTTAGTTGTTAGGTGCCCTTTTAAATGGCTTAGATGCACGGCTCACAGAATTGTTGAGTGCTTTTGTGGATAGAAAGTGGATGTTTGAGTCATCCATGGGCTAGCCTGGATGTAAAGGGACATCCCATTACAGTGATGTCTTAAAAAGGTTACTCCCAACTCCAAACTGCTGATTGCAATGCGTGTTGCAATGCCAAGTGTTTGATGCTGAAATTTCGCTGTTTGGTACTTCGTAACTAAATTGTGGGGGGAGAAAACGATGTTGGTATGGTTTCAGTGGGGAAAATATTTCTGAACATATCTACAAGCACATTAACACAAAATGGTGAGACAAAATCCTAGTGACTTATATTTAACCTACAGAACATGCTGTCATGTTCCAAAGCGAATGCTACCGGCAGTCATTAACTGCTGATGGAGAGAGAATCCGCAGCCTTTTACCAGGATGGCAGCATGAGTTGAGGCCCAGATTTTCTGAAATTTGAGTCCTTTTATAAGCTTGTATTCACTGAAATGCAAGACTGTTCACTGATATATGAAAGCTCTTCCATCTGATCTGATTTTTAAAATGAAATCCAAATTTGAATTGCTAAAGGTGTATCACTTTCCTCACAACAATTGTGATCTCTTTTGACACCAGCAGGCTGTTAGCCAGAGCAGTGAATGACTCCACGAGGTGCAAACATTCTCTTGGAAACTTTATATTCAGTAGATGAACTGATTTTAAGAAAAAGAATCTGTGATAGGAGCTAGACATTAGCAAAGTGTTTTGTGTACAGATTATGTGAAGCTTGAGGCTTGCTTTCAAAGGTTTCAAGATAAAGAGAATGAAAATACACAGGACAGGAAAAGGCATTTTAAAAATAATATGGGTCAAGGCTCACAGACAAGTGCACCAGATCTTCAGTTAGTTAATGCCCGGTTAAATGGGGCCCTTGCTTTTTATTGATGTTTATTTATCAACTAGCAATTGAGTTGAAGTTGGGCTCAGCGATTTTATTAACATGGTAATGTCGTTGTCTGGAACTAATGCCTTTGGATAAACAGAGGAAAAAGGAGCTTCATACGATTGCTGCCTTCGTTCCAAATGCCGTGCAATGCGATTTTAACCTTATCGTGTATTTTAAAATGTGATAGGCTTTGAAACTACAGTTTGAGCAAGCAGAGGCTAAATGAAAGGAATGGCCGTGACTTAATAACAGCACACATTAGGTGTTTGGTTAATGAGACAAAAACCATTCTCTTTAAAGTAGAATAATAGTTAGTGTCTGTTAAAATGGCAGATCCCATCTGATCCTAAAATGAAACTGGAAACTGCATTTTCTGTGTATGGTACAGTTCTTAATATCCAGACTACTGACTCCAGTCAGAGGATGCTCGGTCAATTTGAATCATGGAGCTTTGTACCAGTTGCAGCTGGTTTAGGTGCTGCTGTATGTTCTTGACAGGCTAGGAAGTGGCCATGCAGCAGTCAAGAAATTCACATCTGGGGAGGGCAGGGGAGAGAGAACTATGTCTCCTGCTTCAAATTGACATTTTTGTTACGTTCTGTGCTGTAGAGAGGGTGTGGGTAGATGACCTTATTTCTTGCTGTTTATGCTGACGTGGAGCCCCATTGCTTGAAAGTCCGTGGCACCTGAAATGAAAAGGAATGGGAGCACACCAAGCTGGGAGGCTGGGGGGGAGAGCAAAAAACATGTACTTTTATTTAAAACAAAACACTGTTTACAAAATCCTTTTGGTCATTGGAGTCAGTGTTTAAAATTGGACACATAGTTGGGTTAGTGATGTGCTTGCAGTGTCTGTTCAGCCTTGATGCAGGAGCCTACATGTATTTTTGAACGATCCAGGCCCGTGTATTTCTGATCAAATCAAACAGCAGGGACAGTGAAATCTGTTTTTGTCCTTTTCATTAGAGTTTCTGTAATTTAATTGGATAGGAAGAAAGTTTTGTTACCATTGGCAATCTCCAATTTACATTAATATTATGGATTCTTTAGGGATATGTAATAATTTATGTTTTGTCTTTGTTAAATATATATATCTATATATTTATATATATTTGGTGAGGTTTTGTACTAGGGAATAGAACACTTTTCTACTTGGTAACGCATTAGTTTGCAACACTTCCTCAGGTCAGGTCTGGCACAGACCACGTGCTGCCACAGCGTGTATCAAGTCCGAGCTTCTCTGTTTCCATATCAGCTATTCTTACAGATTCTCTGAGTAGACTTTTTCATTTGTGGTGAGTGACTCATGGAACTGGTTGGAAATGGTGCTAAATTCCCTTTGTTACTTCCTACACTGCAGAGAGAGAGTGTCGTTCATCCCATCTGCGAGACTGTATTAACATCAAGGTCTCAGGTGATGGACAGTGCACGCACTACTGATTCACGCTCCTCCCTTTTCTCTCCCTTGTTTAAAAATGCAGGAGCTGATTATTAGCCGTCATCCTTCATTTATCAGTGAATGAAAAATATCCTGATAAACCCAGAAATAGTTTCCCAGTAAATGATTAAGATTTTCCACAGGCTGATTACATCTGAAAGGCTAATTTATTGTGTGTGTTCCTTGTCCCATTTCTTTATCAATGTTGCCACCAAATCTGAATGAAACTAGTTCAACTCCCAGATCTCTATCCTGGGCTGTGGTGACTAGAATAATCTCAGCCAGATTATAATATGGGTCTCATAAAAGCCTCTCGGTGACCCCCACGTTAGATCGGGGAAAGTTGGGCTAGAGTTTTTGCTCCTAATTACTCAGTCATTACCTTTGTTGGAAATGTGTGGGAAGGTTGAGTGTTTACAGGATCGAGCTTGAATATAATCTTCCTCCAAACACAGGTAAATTCCCTGTCAGTATGTATCTGGTCATTATGCAGAGACCCTTCTAGAAATTGCAGGAGGGTCACTACAGAATGGCCCTGTGGGGTCATGTGGGCAGGTCGGGTGAGGACAGGATGGGGGTTGGCTGTCCTGGTTTACCACTGCCTATTTAAGAGTTCTGTTGCAATTCATTATCCCGATTCACACACCGAGAGGGAAAGGCTGTCCTACATTTGGAGGCTGTCCTATACCTGTGGAAATATGTCCAGCAAGACTGGTGTCTTTGAGAGATGGGATGCACATTTGGCAAAAAGGCGAACCCATGATCTTTTATTAGGGCGCAATGAAATGGGAGGGTTTTATGTCTGGAATTCTGTATCATAAAAGTGAATGAAAAGTAAGGAGTACAGTAGAATCTATTGGACATGCTTTGTGATCATCAGGATTTGATGCTGCACAGATGTAAATGTATGAGAGTATTTAGATTATTTAGTTTTCCAGAAATAGTGATGTTTGTGGGTGACAATACTATGGGGAGTGCATTTAGTCAGGAAGTATCTTTTAAAAAGAAAAATGAATTTCTATCTTAACCTTGAGAAGCAGCAGTTACTGTACAGGTGAGCTCCTGATGGGAGCTCGATGTTACCAAAGAAGAGCTGAGCTGGGGATTGGTGGAGTTTATCTGACCTGTGTACAAACTGAGATGGCAGCTTTCACAACTCGGCATTGGCAAATAAGATTAGAAATGGGTAACTCAGCTAGGAATGAATTGGGGTGAGATTTGAGGAGTGTTTAGGTAGGTTTAAGTATACTGTTTCAAATTAATGATTTCTCGGCCCTTCTTTTGACTGCTTCCCCCCCATTAGGAACTGGTAATTTGCATTTAGGCAGGTGCCATGTCTGTTACAAAACACTGAATGGCAGATAGGAGCTACTTAGAGAGTTAGAAACTGGGCATGTGCGGCTGTAAGAAAGGCCAGGAAGAAATGGACACGATTTCCGGAAGTTCCTGTAACCTTTGACCAGTTGGATGAATTGCTGAGTTTGTTGCCTCTCGGGATGTTTTAGGGGAATGAACTGTTGGGTGCTGAAGAGGCTTGGTGAGGTGGCTTTCCCAGGATCAGTCTCTTGTGCTACGTGCTGAGGGTTTATAACATCGTGGGGTGTTCATTTAAACAAATATTTCTATTCCAATTTGTACTGAAGTCTGTGCAAAAGTTCAATTTTCACAACATCAGAAACTTGTGTAGTGCACGTTTGTCACTATCCCTCAGGAATAAATAAAGGCCAGGATCGCAGACAGGAGGAGAGTATTATTCCCCAGTCTCCCCAAAAAATTAACATTTTAAAAAGCCCAGTATCTTCTAAGGCTGTGAAAGGTTTTGGAGATGGGCAGGGAATTTGGGGTTAAATTAAAAATACAATGGCTGTGGCTGCAGCAAGACATGTTTGGACAATGTGGTCTAATTCTATATCTCCTGCCTCAAGTGAACATGTGGTTTAGTTCTGTGCTGCATAGAGACCTGCTTTTTTAGGTTTCTGAATTACTCTGGTGTTGTAAGCTGCAAGGATTGGACAGTCGACATGCCCCAGACTCGCCCCATTGATAGGAACTAGACTTCCGTATAACCAGAAGGCTGGTGGGGGTGGTCCAGGGAGTTGGGAAAGAGATAGTGGGCTGTGTTGGTTACCTCCAAGTTAACCTGCTGGCCTGTCTGAAACATTAACTTGAAGTCAGTGGGAAGGCTCTGCGACATAAGCACAGTGCTCCCAGTCACCATGTTTGCAGAGCAGCACAGAATTGTATAATGCTGGGAATGGGTAAATGCTTTTTCTAATAGGTATGGGACATATTTTGGAATTTAGATGTGGTTTACTTGCACACAAACAACTCTTTCCCCTCGCTACAATCCCAAACATATCCATCTCTTTTGAAATTAATTTCTTTGAGGCACCGGCCCCAGACGAGAAGTGGAATAATGGGTGAACCAGCTGCCTCCCATTCAGATTTGTCACAGGCCCGGATTTAATGACTTGTGTCACTGCAACCAGCCTGGGGTTGGAGTGGATTTCATCTGCTTGGTAGAAAGGGAAAAGATAGTGTAGCCAACGTAAGACACCCACTGCCAGTTTGCTGGTTGGAAGCAGTGGCTGTCATCTCAGTGCCTTCCTGACTGAATCTCCTGCTATTGCAGAGCGACTTGGAAAATTAAACAGCAAGCAGGATTCAAAATAACTGGGAATAAAACCAGAGAATTCTGGAACCATGCAGCAGGTTAGGCAGCACCGGTAAAGAGAAATGGCCAACATTTTAGGTTGAAAACCTTTTAAAATTATTTTCTAGCTTTACTCCAGATGGCCACAGTCCACAATAATTTGCTTCTTATTTAAAAAGTGCTTTGTTTAATACCAGCCTGCACCACACTTGCTGTGCTTTGGACTGAACTAAAATATGGTGGCCAAAATTACAGGATGGGGGGTCTAACATGTTTCTTCTTGGCCTGTATCTAGCTAGCAGGTCCCACATTGGACAGCAATAGGGTGGCAGAACTCTCTCAAGCTGGGCGCTTGCTATCCAGTGATTCCTGACAAAAAGCATATGCATACAGACATTGCGGGGGAACGGGGTTGACAACACTTTGGTTAGACGCTGACTTAATTACGCTGACAAAAATGGAATCAGACTAGGAGTATGTCAAACTGCTGAAATTTATACACTTCCAGAACTCTGCATCACTGATGTGCCATAACTGTGTGGGCAAATTATCATATAACTAGCATTAAAACTGACAGTTTTTAGGTGAATCTGAAATACAAGTGTGATTTAGCATTCGTTTGCTGCAAGAAATTTGGAGCACAGAAGCGGGCCATTTGGTCCCACTGGCCCCTGCCAGTCTTCTACACAAGCAACCTTTTTTTTGATTGATTTCATTTATTATTGTCACATGTATTAACATACAGTGAAAAGTATTGTTTCTTGCGCACTATACAGACAAAACATACCGTTCATAGAGAAGGAAACGAGAGAGTGCAGAATGTAGTGTTACAATCATAGCTAGGGTGTAGAGAAAGATCAACTTAATGCAAGGTAAATCCATTCAAAAGTCAGACAGCAGCAGGGAAGAAGCTGTTCTTGAGTCGGCTGGTATGTGACCTCAGACTTTTGTATCTTTTTCCTGAAGGAAGAAGATGGAAGAGAGAATGTCCGGGGTGTGTGGGGTCCTTAATTATGCTGGCTGCTTTGCCGAGGCAGCGGGAAGTGTAGACAGAGTCAATGGATGGGAGGCTGGTGTGTGTGATGGATTGGGCAACATTCATGACCTTTTGTAGTTCCTTGCGGTCTTGGGCAGAGCCATACCAAGCTGTGATACAACCAGAAAGAATGCTTTCTATGGTGCATCTGTAAAAATTGGTGAGAGTTGTTCCTGACATGCCAAATTTCCTTAGTCTTCTGAGAAAGTAGAGGCATTAGTGGGCTTTCTTAACTATAGTGTCGGCATGGGGGGGGATCAGGACAGGTTGTTGGTTATCTGGACACCTAAAAACTTGACGCTCTCGACCCTTTCTATTTTATCCCCGTTGATGTAGACAGGGGCATGTTCTTCTTTATGCTTCTTAAAGTCGATGATAATCTCCTTCGTTTTGTTGACATTGAGGGAGAGATTATTGTTGCTGCACTAGTTCACCAGATTCTCTATCTCATTCCTGTACTCTGTCTTGTCATTGTTTGAGATCCGACCCACTACAGTGGTGTCGTCAGCAAACTTGAAAATCAAATTGGAGGGGAATTTGGCTGCACAGTCATAGGGTATAAGGAGTATAGTAGGGGGCTGAGAACACAGCCTTGTGGGACACCGGTGTTGAGGATGATCAACCTACCATCCTTATTCATTCATCCCTCTCAGCAGAACCAATTGTTTACTCCACATTAACTTAGATACGTTAAACTATGTTATTTGCCTCAACCACTCCACGTGAGAGCAAGTTCCACATTTTAACCATTCTCTGAATTTATTAGTGTCTATTTTATATTTATGGCCTCAAATTTTAGACTCTCCTATAATTGGAAACGTCTCTATATATCTACCCCATTGAGTCCCTTTGTTAATTTCAAGACCTCCAATGGGTCACCCCGTCAGAGAGAAAAGTGCTCCATCCTTTCCCAATAGTTACAAGCATTTTGTTCAGTTATCCTTGAAAATCTTGCACATTCTGCAATGCTTCGATATCCAGGGTGGCACGGTAGCACAGTGGTTAGCACTGTTGCTTCACAGCTCCAGGGACCTGGGTTCGATTCCCGGCTTGGGTCACTGTCTGTGTGGAGTTTGCACATTCTCCTCGTGTCTGCGTGGGTTTCCTCCGGGTGCTCCGGTTTCCTCCCACAGTCCAAAGATGTGCGGGTTAGGTTGATTGGCCATGCTAAAATTGCCCTTAGTGTCCTGAGATGCGTAGGTTAGAGGGATTAGTGGGTAAATATGTAGGGATATGGGGGTAGGGCCTGGGTGGGATTGTGGTCGGTGCAGACTCGATGGGCCAAATGACCTCTTTCTGTACTGTAGGGTTTCTATGATTCTATCCTTTGTGTAATATGGAGACCAAACCGATTTAACTTGACTTTCTGCTTTGCAATTCTGTTGTTCTTCTAGAAATTCTTCTGATTGGAGCTTGTGTTTCTAATCTTTGGAAATGTATCTGGAACTGTCTAGAGCCCATTGTCCAGCACTGCTGGAGAAGCTCAGCTTGGTTCCATGTAGTCCAATTGCAGAACTGAAGCCTGGACCTTTGATTTTGTTCAATGGGGACATTATCTGTCAGGTAGCGCTATTGAGGAAGAAGCAGTGGTGTGTGCACAGGTTCAGTGGGTAGCTCTGAGTCCCACTCCAGAGATTTAAACACCGAGGCTACCGCTGCAGTGCACAGGGGGTTCTGCACTTCGGCTGGGTTGTCTTTTAAATGAGGTGTTGAGGTGTCTGCTCACTAAGGCAGATGTAAAGCTGCCATGATGGGAAGTGATTGCATTATAACTTACGCCATTTCCCAGTCAACACTACTCTAACAGATCAGCCATTATCACATTGCTGTTTGTGGGAGCTTGCTGTGTGCAAATTGGCTGCTGCATTTCCTATATTACAACAGTGACTACTGTTGAAAAGTACTTCAGTGGCTATAAAGAATATCTTGACATCATGAGAAACATGATATAAATGCACGTCTTTCTTTCAGCCCTACAATATCAGTTGAATAGTTTGTTCCCCAAGGAACCCAGTGGCCCAAATATCCAGGGATGATGCAGCATTTAAACTAACCAAAAAGAGCCTCTGATGGTTTTGTTGGTAAGGACCCCACCTGGCCCTGTATTGAGTTGCACAGACTGGAGAGGTTCATGATTAATTCCTGATAATTATTGATCTGAGGAGGATCAAAAATCAACTTCGGCTTGTGATTATTACCCACTCATTGACTGCTCCCAGAAACTATAAGCATAGATGAGGACTGGATCATGCTTGGCAGCAATGATAATCTTCCCTGTGGTTGAGTAGCACTCACTTATACTTCAACGTAAAGAATGAAGACTTGAGCAAGATCTAGAAAGGCTGTAGGGCCCCCTTGACATTTGGGGAGGGGGGTGGTGGCGAGGAATAACTAAATATAAATCGTGTTTTCTTCCTCCTCACAAAATCTTTGAAGAAGGATCAGGCAATAGGCAACTGTTCATATTAATGGGACTGGATGTTGTAGGCCTCATGATTCTGACCTCACTCGTTCTGCAACACCATCTAGTGGCTGCCTGAATACTAGCAGCCAACTGGCAGCAAAGCACCAAGAACAGACCAAACCCCACATGCAACCTCGATAAAGCTTCAGTGAGATCCTAGTTGTCTACTCATTGCCACATTTGGAGTTGATGTTTGCAGTTTCTCTAAGTAATAGTTAGGTGGAGGCGGAAATGCTGCAGGAAGTGGGTATGGAAAAATTATTTTCCACATTTACACCAGTTGTGGACTTGTCCTCTGCACAATTTGTGCAGTTAGATTGTAGAGCAAAGTTGCAACCTAAATACAAGTTGAGACACTTGTACTTCGACAAGAGTTTTAAGTGACAGTCCTGGCTCTTTACCATTATTCTATGTAAAATGTAAATATGTTCTTTAGTGAGCGACTTTGTTGGATCATAGAATAAAATGGCACAGAAGGAGCACGTTCAGCCCATCGTCCCTGTGCCAGCTCTTTGGTAGATCCGCTCTTTCCTCATAGCCAGGTAAATCCCTTAAATTTATGTACTCATCTCTTAAATGTTAGTATTGAATCTCACTTTTTAAAAAAAGTTTCCGCATGTTACTTCTGGTTCTTTTGGTGATCATTTAATCCTGTGTCATCTAGTTACCAACCCTCCTACCACCTTCACTCCTTCATTTTATCAAAGCTATTCATGATTTTGAACCCCCCTAGTAAATCTTCTCTTAACCCTCTTGTTCTAAGAACAACCACAGCTTCTTTAGTCTCTCCACATAATTGAAGTATTTTGCATCTCTCCAAAGCCTTGACAACTATGTCTCTCTAAGGCCTTGATTCAGTGCAGGGAAAACCAAGAGTGAATGCTAGCCAAAGTTCAGGTTGGGATATTCTTCACTGCTGGTGTTTCTTTTCACCATTTAATGCATCACAGCCGAACTCAACCCTGTCACCACCTCAACATCCAGTCCTGTGAAGTCTGTGTGACTAGTAATCAGGAGCGATGCTGGAGCCCATTCTAATGCTCAGCCGACATGTCCTAACATTACAGATGTGGAATCTGATATTTACAATGCTACATTTACTCACTAGAATACCAGGGCAGCTTGGTTTTTAAAATTAATCTATTAAATTGCAGTTCCTTTGCATTGCTTTGAAGCATTTAACTGAACCATTTGAGAGTAAACCTCCCTGGTGTTCTTGGTCACAGCCTGCAGCATGAAAGCTGCTATCGGTTCTTAGAATATTTCAACACAGTTAATGCTATTCGATTGCCCCCTCCCAATGGCCCACATTGTCTTCTGTGTACCCTTTCCAGCTTCTGCACACCTGTTCATGGTCACTTTTACTGATGCAAACTCTTGTTTCCAGATTTTCTAAACTGAATTTAATTCTCAAATTTCCCAGATGTATTGTGAACACTCATCCTCTGGGTTACCAGTCCAGTAACATAACCACTAATCCAACTATTTGATCAATGTACAACTGTTTGTGGTTATACAATGGACTTAATCTGGGATTGAGCGAGTTACACTTATTCTTGGTGTCTTGTGTGAAAATGAGCATTGGGGTCGACAAAACTGCTGTGAGCACGCACATTCTTGTTTGTTCATGCTTGATGAAGAATTTTAACTACCAATATAAACTAACCTAGGAATGCTGTCACTAGGGTTTGTCTGCTGTGTAAAGGTTGTTTGAAAGCATTGTGCTGAATCAACTTGGACTGTGATGTAATAAATCCAGTTCCAGCTTTTGCCCTGCCTTGGAGAGTACATTCTGAACCATATTGATACTGGCGTTATGTACTCATCACCAATGCTGCAAGAGTTTGATGGGATGAATTGAAAGTATTGCAACATAACTGGCTTAGTGCCTGTTTTATTTCCAAGTGAAATTGACATTATACCTCTAAAGTTTTCAAGATTATGGATCTTTTCCATCAAGAGGGACAGTAACAAAGTACATGAGGTACATGGTAAATCGAGCACGTTTCTGCAGGTGCAAAGTTTAGCGTGCTTTGCAATTTCCAGTGATAATGTTGCACTTTCCTAGCCAATGACTTGCCCTTCTGATCGGATAAAACTCCAGCAAAGCCAATTTTAAATGTTGTGTTTCTGAAATGGCCAACATTTGTATTGCAGCACCCTGCCCAGAGGGTTAGAGAACAGTTGAGTATTGATGGGACGTAATACACTGGAATGCTTCCCTTACTGTGATTATATTCTGACACATTATAATAATTGAATATTTAACAAACTCTTTTTAAATGTAGAATTTCCTGGTGCTTTAATTAGCCAGGCCCAAGCTATTGCTGGTGAAGGTTACTTCCTCAAGTTGAATGGGTTCTCCGAGGTCATCTCATCATTCCCAATTGCCTTTTTGATAGATTTGTTCATCAGTGGTGAATATGATCAAAAATGTATCAAACATTGATGCATTCACATCATATTCTGCAAAAACTAACGACCTGTATGTTGGCCTTGTGAATGGACCATTCTTTTGTGTCCATTCGGTCTGCAATCATTTCCACCTCTCCTTGGTCATTCTACCCCATGTTCCCCCTCTCCCTCATTAACTGTCTCCTCTCTAATGTTTAGCATCTGTGAATTCATTGGTTGGTACTACATTATCAGCCTGATTCAGGTGATAACTTATAAGGAAGAAAATGAAAAAAAGAATTCATCCAGGAGTTTAGGGCAGTTTGGACTAGGCAGGTTTTGCAAGTTAACTTCAGTGATACGATGGGCGAGTGTGTACTTCAGTCATAGCATGAAATGTAAACTCTGCTCTGTTGGCTCATGATGTGGAGATGTCGGCGTTGGACTGGGGTAGGCACAGTAAGAAGTCTCATAACACCAGGTTAAAATCCAACAGGTTTATTTGGTAGCACAAGCCACCATTTGTGCTATTTAGTTGTGTTGGGACAGCTCCACAGGTGCAGAACTTGTGCAGTTTTACTCTGGCCTGCAGATCTCTTGTCGGGGGGAGGAATCTGTGCTCTTGAGCTCTGTCACAGTATTATGCTGATTCAGTATGGATAGCTGATCTCTGCATACTAGTGGAAATTAAATGCGAAAATTCCTCCCTCATTCCCCCAAACCCTTTCCCAAGAAGGGTTTGGTACCTGTCCTCTGTAACACTGCTGGCAAATCACTGAAAATGCCTCTGATGACCGGTGTGTCAAGGGAGACAGAACCATACAGGTCTCGCCTGCTGCAGTATCAGAGTATTCACTCCCCATAGCCAAAGCAATAAGGTATATGTCCAGTGTAGTTGTTTTTTTTCCCCCTTTTGACTAACCCTCTTCCACCCCAGCCACTCTCACCCCATCACTTGACAGCATGTGCATCGCTGCTGTTAACACTGTGTATTTTGCCATCAGATAGGAGCAACAGTTTAGAGGCACAAAGTCAGGAGCTTGCTTTTTATATCCATCTCTTTAAGAACTCCAAGAATGAGCAGCCTTGGCTGAGAGCAAGCTATAAGTATACACCAGGAGAGAGTATACATGTAAGGAATTAAACCAGCATTTCAAGGCTGGTGCAAAGGAGAGTGCGCAGAGCACCAGCACATAAGGTAACCTCACAAGTGGTGGGAGTGTTTCACTCTTGATTTATTAGTGGAGGGGGGGATTGTACATTAGATTAAGTCCTTTTATTCTTAACATGTACAATAATGGATAGATGGATGGAAAATCAGAGATTTGAATGCTAAATATTTGAGCCATTTTGTATGCTATATCTGAATCCTTCATTCTGTTAATACCTATAGCTGCTTGCTATCTGTTCTATTTGTAACGTGTACAGATTTGGTAGACCTTGATAAATTTTCCGAGTGCGTGTTACAAAGCCTCCGTGATGCAAACAAATGTTATATTGATCATGTAATTGTTTCAGAAATTTTTTTTTTCCTTTCAGTGGGTTGTTCAGTACAATGTACAAGCCCTGACTTGTTGGAAAGCTACTTGAGAGAAGAGCCTTTGTTCTGGTCTATGATGGCTTGTAAACTGTAGAAAGCTAAAGTAGATGATGTAATGTAATCTGTTCAATATTTTTATACTGTGGATGTCGGGGAGAAGGAGAGTAACGCTTTATGAAGTCAGATTAGCGTATTCATGACCTCCTAAATAACTACCTTTAGTTTGTGTTTCCATGTAATTAAAAGCAACTTTTTAAATACAGTATGTTTAATAGTAGTCTGTGTGTCTTGATTATTTTAACTGTTTTAAATCATTAGAGTAGTGGGATATTGAGTTTATCTCACAGGAGAGACCAATCCTATTAATCCCTATTCATGGCTCCTATCCATGGATTGAAGAGTTTTGGCACTCAGATCTGTATTCCACTATTCCCATTTATATGGGTGGATTTTAATTAACTTGAAAAGTAGTAACTACTGTATTGCTTTCAGTTTGTTAGGTTGACTACTGAGAAATTAGTGTTTCAGATTCACTGGCACCTGCTGCTGTTCTGAGCTGAATTCTATGTCAGCACAGTTTTGTCACTAGAATTTCAATGAATTGTGAAGGTGGGCATTTGGAAGTTCCTCATTTTAACTGCAGTACAATTGTAGATATTGTCCTTCCTGTCTTGGGCTGCATCTAGAGAGAATATTTCAAGTAGAATATGCTAGGGTAGTCTTTTGGGTCCAAATGAATCGCAGAGCTAGAACTTTCAGTCAATTCACATATTTCAGAGGAGCAAATTCTTAAATTTGGGTCAATCTAATGTAGTCAGCTGGGTGGAGCATTATTTGCTGGGGATGGAGAAGGCACAGTAATTGCCGTAATGGGAATGGAAGTAGTTTGAGGGAGGATGCCTTTTGCAAGATACCTTACATGTCTGGTCCAGTTAAATCACAGTGAAGTCAACTCACAACAACTCAGCAGTCAGCTGGTTTGGAGAATAACCTGCACAGCCACTCTATGGGCCTCAAGGGAGTGTATCTTAAAGCATGTAGAATGGTGCCACTTGTTTTCTATTTCTGCCATCTCCTTAAATCCAAGACATACAATGTTCTCTCCGGCAACATGACTGAGATCTGGCTAAACTGTCTCTTAAATAGGATGCATGTAGTGTGCTTGGCATAGAAGATGATCAGAAATTTCAAACACCATTTCCATTGCAGAAGACAATGCATCTGAACTCAAATCTCCAGCCTTTTCCTGTGTTAAGTAGGCTGTGCTTTCCAGCCCAGTAAACCAGATTTTACTGTAACCATGCAGTATTTTCAACTACACAGTATGCAACTCCTCCTTGTCCTCTGTAAATACTCCACGAGCAGCCACGTAGAAGATGACAAAAACAGGGGACCAGTAAGGGTACCTTAAAAGGAGTCAAATCAATCAGTTGGAGAAGGGATTGTCCCACTCATTTATCCTGGTTTGTAGATGTGACATAGTGGATTGCTGAAAGTCTGAGAGAATTGTTGGAACAAACTTCTTGCTCTAGCAAAACTCTCCTGAGACTTTTAACTAAGATTCAATATAATCAGCGACCACCAAATGAGACGGCTCACTTGAGAACTTAAGGGACAGAGGAAAGAGTTCAAATGGCAAATGCAATGTTAATATGCCAATGAGTCAGCAACACAGTCCCAATCAATGCTCGAATGGCTTCGGTACTAAGTAGCTGTGTCTCATCAGCCATGTTATGTTGGCAATCTGATCATGCATTATGTTTATTTTGTGTAAACTGTTGCTTTGTTACAGCGATACTATTCATCTATAGGCTTAACCATGACAAATAGGGAGAGAGAACCAATGAATTTTTAATGGTGTCTTCATAATGATATGTTTTCCTAACCACCCACTTCCACCCTCATCTTCCTGCTCTGGTAAATGAGTGGGTATTCAAACCTTTTACCTTTTGTGAGTCACTGTGATATGTATCATGGAGCCTCAGGTGCCCGATTAACCTACATATAACCCAGCCTAACTAGCCATGGCATCCTGGTTCACCCACCATGGGGAGACAGGACTAAAGAACATCCCTTTCACACCCAGAGCCACAATACTCAAACGCACAAAACTGCAAGTATGAAAAGTGCAGAAATGGGAGTCTAAGCTTCATGGGACTGGATTGATGGGGTCTTTGGGCTGCATGTGATCTGGACGCCCCAGTGATAAGTGATCAAACAGATGGTGGTAGATGGACTTGTCTGATGGAATTTCCTTTCTCCTCCTTACCCCCACTTCCCTCCACAACCTTTGGTCTTGTCTGGTAATATAAAAGAAAATACTGAAATAAAGCTAGCTGCGAGAAGTTTTAGCCATATTTATGTATATAAGATAATTAAAATAAAATCTGACCACTGTAGTTCTACATAAGAAAAATGCACCTGCTTTATCTTATTTTGTTAAATTTGGATATTAATTGTGAAGTACATGCAGACTATACATGCGTGCTGCAGACCTGTTACTATGTGCCTTCAACGGGATATAATATATATATATAAAATATATATATATATATATTATACTAACATACTCACTGTATAATACTGTTGATTGGAGTACAGTTTATATGCAAGAATTCTGTTCTTAGTCTATGATATTTGTATCATTTATCCCAGTCATTCTGAATCAGATTTTAAAACTGTAGCAATGTTATCTGATGGTCTGTAACTAAAATAGAAGTGTTTATTTTCCGTTTGGTAAAGTGACTGAGCACATGCCTCTCCCACAGGTATGTATAGCTTTTTGTACTAGCTTGCAAGTTATATTCTCTGTATCATGTACTTACAGAGATGGATGTAATCATAAGACTTATTAATAAATGTCTAGAGTTAACATGGAGTGTTTCTTTCTTCATCCAGTGGGTCTTCTCTACAGCTCCTCGCAATGAGTCATTGCATTGTATCTTGTCTGTCCTCTTGGTCTTGCTCATGTTCATGGCCTCTCTGTGTTCCCTCTTCTCCTTCCCTCTTCTAAGTACTGTTCCGCTCTGTGTGATTTCTTCTCATTCTCAGGTGGGTTGTTGGGAAGGTGATGCAATGAAATGAGAGGTGACCCAAACCACCTCTGCACTTTCGTGCATTTAATCACCACTGTGCAATCTCTCCTGCCCTCCTCTCAACCTGCAGCCTTTCACCTCACTCCTTTGCCTTGCCTCCTACCTCAACCAACCCAGCCCCCCTCCGACCATTCATTGCCCCTACAAATACTTAATCCTGATACCTCATCCTACTTTGTACCCACCCCTTGCCAGTCCCAGTATAATCACCATGCACTCCCCAGGTCCCCTTCTTCCTCTCTCCTATAGCATCTCTATCTTTACAAACCCCTTCTCTCCATCAACCATCTACAGCCCCACTGCACACTTTCTGCCTCCTTTCCCCTGCTTCTCATCTCTCCCTCCCCCCTAAATTTCCTAACACTGAGCTGGGAAACAGGCTTGTAGTTTTTTTAAGAAATGGTATTTCTATGGTTCTACTATAGAAGCCAGGTAAAGTTGTCATAGTCCCAGATGACCCTTTTGAGGTGGAGAGCTGACTGGTGGTGATTTAACCTGAGGATCACCACACCTCAGGTGAGGGGCAAGGTAGAGAAGGTAAGGCATTCACGAATAACTATAGAAACACTGAACTGCTGAGGTGATGGGCCCTATCATGTTGGATGTGATGATTCAAGATGGCAGGGAGCAGGTGACTGGCACAGAGGAGAAATGACACAACAGTTGGTGTCAAGAATACCTTGGGCAGGTGAGAGCAGCTTGCCTCAAGATAGGGCCTCAGAGACATCAGTGAGTGGGAATGAGTACATTCTGGAGATGAAGAACAAGTGAGATGAATAGTGCTACATAATACCCAGCACGATGGCACAGTGGTTAGCACTGCTGCCTCACGGCGCCAGGGACCTGGGTTCAATTCCTGGCTTGGGTCACTCTGTGTGGAGTCTGCACGTTTTCCCCGTCTGGGTTTCCTCTGGGTGCTCTGGTTTCCTCCCACAGTCTGAAAGATGTGCTGGTTAGATGTGTTGCATGCTAAATTCTTCAGTGTACCCGAACAGGTGCCGGTGTGTGGCGACTGGGGGATTTTCAAAATAATTTCATTGCAGTGTTAATGTAAGCCTACTTGTGACAAATAAACTTTAAAACTTTTTCCTGAAGGACAGAAAGTTAAGCCTAACTGAAAGTATAAATACTGTGCAGTTTGCAAGTACCTCCACATGTAACAGCCAGGCTCAATGGACATAACAAATTGTGACACAGTGGAAGACATTTTAAATGAAGACATATTGGTACTTATTAAAAAGTTTGAGAAGTCCTATTTGTATAGCTGGTTTAATCTGTCTTGAAGATGATTTGTCGCCTTTGTTCTTCAGTAACTTGTGTTGAATTCAGTGGACACATTGTGGTTTATCTCATGGCAACTTTCACTCCTGGGATTTCTCCAGATCCTTTACAATCTGGAATATATCTGGGTGTGACAGAGCAATGGTTACACAGAATCAGACAGCATGAATGAGGCCGTGAGGGGGATCAGGAGACCGTATCGCTCAGAGAGGACACGAATGAGGAGAAAGAGAAGTGAACTGATGTTGGTGGAATGATGCTGCTACTTGGGGCTGGAGGAGTCTATGGAGTAGAGTTGGGTGGGGTGGCATAGATGATTCTCAACTGAGCTTGATAAGATCAAGCTAATGGAGGTGAGAACAAAAGAATTAGGAGCAAGAGTAGGCCATTTGGCTCCTTGAGCCTGTTCTGCCATTCAATAAGATCATGGCTGCTTGTGGTCTTAAATCCACTTAAACTTGACACTGCTGTACAAAAGCTAGAAGTATCCCAACATTTTTCAGAACAATCAACCTGGCTTGATTTCTATGGGAAATGTCATGCCAACGCCATTTTGAAATTTGGGTAAGGGAAGTGAGCCTCCATTTTAAGTCTAGCAGTTTTGAAATATGAAGAAAATACATTCAGAAATATCCCTATTTGATCAAACCTCTTTCAGAGAAAGATAACATAGACCTACAGACCAATAGGGTCCAGGTCTGATTCTCTGTCTATCTTGAGCTACTTGACCCCAACCCAGATCAAGGCCGGGAGCTTCAGTTAGGAGTAACAACGTTGCTGGCTGGATAGTGTGTGCTCTGGGAATTGTAGAAGCTGGAGATAGTTGGGAGTTAGAACAATGAGGTGAGAAACACATGGCTGTGTGTTATAGCAGCTAGCATAAGTAAAAGGTGGAGGGAACTTTGGGAAGAATCAGGGAAATGATGGAGAAAATGTTGGGAAGGGCTGGGGAAGAGGCAGAGCTGTGGGAAAGACCATTGAGTGACAGAGAATTTCAGGAGCAGCAACTAATGTTGCAGAGGTGAAAGAAAGTGGATTTTGTCTTGGCACGTGTCTCTAAAATGGGGCCTGAACCCACAGTATTTTGCCCCAGAGGCGGTTACAACTCAACCATGGCCCACTCAAATCTTCCAAGGACAACAAGAGGTGGGCAACAAATAATGCCCACAATAGTGATGCCTATGCTTGAGAAAATATTTTTTTAAATAGGCCCTTAAATCTATAACTTAAAAAGCAGTAGCCAAATGGAGTGAGCTTTAATATTTGTTCAGTAATGTGTACAGTTGTATAATTTTTCTGGCACGGGATGGCGAAATGAATGGTGCCTGCGAAAGAGCAATCTGAAAAAGGAAAATGGATTACCAGACAATTGCACAACACCCATGCATTTAACAATGGATGTTTTCAAGCTAGAGGTTTTGGACATTTTCCCTTTCCCCACCGCTATCCTTTTATAATTGTTGTTTGCTGAGGTCTAATTTTAGACTTGTCAAATGTTAATGTTCTGACTGAGCACTGGACCAATAGTTAGGCTGTTCCACTTGCTGTGTTCTGCTGGGCCAGGTACAAAGGTCCAGTTTAAAAAAATACTAAATATCCCAAACATGTCATCTGTTGGATGTGAATTTTGAACTGCAAATAAAATATTAGCCGCCAGTGACGCAGGTCGATAACGTAACTTGCATGAGTTGCCAGTTAACTTGGGGTTAGAAATAAAAGATGCCAGTTATTTTGTTTCTGATGTCAGGGACTGTCCCATCACACCTTTGTCTCCTATGTAAACAGGACATTTTCTGCAGTATCTGAATTGAAAATAAAATTGTTCACCTCCCAATTCCTACAAACTGAAGTTCAATTTGATCTAAGCACAATTCACGAAAGATAAAAGTGTAGCTTTAGAAGAATGTTGTATCAGATTTAGAATCCACGGAAAAGCAAATTTTCCAAGTATCGTCCAAACGATATTTCAAGCAGTTTGTGAATTTGAATCACTGATTGTTGATTTCCTTCTCCCGGCGACATTTTGTATGAACATTTTCCCCAGTGATGTGGAAAGATTTACTCATATTAATGAATTTTCATTATCAACCACACCATTGAAAAAAGTGCAGAACATCAGAAAATCCCAAAGCGCTACAGGCCCAGTGAGTTATTTCTGGTGTATAGATGTGCAAGCAAGCAAGGCAACAACTTACACACAGTGCAGCTTCATCACAAAATAACAAAATGACTAGTTATCCATATTTGGTGATGTTGCTTGAGGGTGATTAATGACCATGACAACACGAGAACTCTAACAAAATACTGACGAGGCAAGAAATCGGAAACAAAAACAGAAAATGCTGGAAGTACTCAGCAAGTCTGGCAGATAAGTGCAGCAAGAAACAAAGATAACATTTCAGGTCAATAACCTTTAATCAAAAACTAATTTCCATTATTAATGCTGGGTTCTGTTGTGTCCCTACGAATAACACTTAATTGAATCGATATTCTCCATTGTGAAAACAATGGTATTTGACATGTACAGGAAGGGTAGTATAGTGGAAATATAACTGGACTGATAATCCAGAGGTCCGGGCTTTTGTTCTGGTGGCAGGAGTTCAAATCCCACCATGGCAGTTGGTGGAATTTAAATTCAATTAATAAAATCCAGAATTGACCATGAAACTACGAGGTTGTTTGAAAATCCAATTTAGCTCACTAAAGCCCTTTAGGAAGGAAATCTGCCATCTTTACCTACCCCCACCTCACACCCCCGGCCCAGTCTAGACTACACATGAGTTCAGATCCACAGCTATGTGTTTGACTGTTAACTACCCTCTGAAAGTCACTCAGTTGCATCAAACCACAACAGCAGCTCAAGAAGGCAACTCGTCATCATTTTCTCAAATGCAATTAGGGATGGGCAACAAATGATGGCTTTGCCAATGATGTTCACCTCTTATGAACAAATTCAAAAATATTTATATATGGCAGTTCTTGTATATTGGAAATAAAGAATGTCACACTCATTCCTACTGGATGTCCTAATATACATTCTACAAAAAGTTGGTAGTTATTAATACTCATTAAACTTTAACTCAATAGGATATAGTTGCTATTTATAGTATTGCTGTAGGAAGTCTGGATATCCATTTAAGTATTGGGACAATTACTGCTCCAGATATATCTTAATCTAATCTTAACTCCGAATCAGTCACCAATCCTCTGATGCTCACTGACCTACTCTGCCTTCAATTTAACATTCTCATCCTCCTGTATAAATCTGCATGGCCTCACCACTCTCTCTCTAATCTCCTTCAATTCTATGACCCTTCCCCACAACATTCTTTCTTCCGACTTTGGCTTCTTCATCCTTCACTCTTTTCACCCAACTATTGGTATCTATGCCTTCGGCAGCCTAGGCCCTAAACTCTGGAATTAACTCCATAAATGTCCATGCCTTTCCACATCTCTCTCCTTCTTTCAGACTCTCCTTGAAATCACTATTGACGGAGCCTTTACTCATATATTCCTAGTCTCATTATGTTTGACTCCAGTTTTCTCTGATTCAGCTTCTGTGAAGCGCCTTGGGACATTTTTCTATGTTGCTTAACTAACTACAATCCAGTCGGATTTTTGATACCAGATCCTCTTTCCACCCTAACCAAGATTCAGACTGATCATTCGCTTGGATGCGGCCAGTCCAACACCTTGTTGCTGGGCTTATGAGCAACATATGGCAATCAGCCATTTAAGCCAAAGCTGACTTGTGTCCATCCGCTATCCTGTTTGAATGAAGGATGATATGATTTGGGAATATAAACAGAGAGCTGGTAAATGTGGAAAGGGGACGTTTTGAAGATAGCTGTTTAGGTATCTAACATGTAGGTTTGTTTAATGATTGACTGGCAGCTTCATCAGTGTTATTCTGCTCAGGACCAGCAATAAGATGACGGAGGCTCCTGCTGATGCGTGTTAAAGGTTATCACCATGCCAACAAGGATATCAATGTAAATATTTAACTCTTATCAATAACCAATCTAGTTGGAAATTAAGGTGAGAAAGGAAAATGCTAAAATGGCAATTCTGAAGGGAAAGTTTTTTTTTAACCAAAAGCTAACAAATCCTTCTCAATGAGAGAACCACCATTGTGGATCCATAGATGAAAATATGATCCTACACATTCTTCAGAATGCCCAACTCACTTCAAGTCATTATGATCAATGCAACAACTTCTACTTAGTGACAATAGACTCACCATAGAAAATAAATACATTCACCATAGACAATAGACTGGCCATAGACAATAGACTCACCATAGACCGCATGGTAGGTTGTTGCATGAGGTTAAATCTCACGGGATCCAGGATGAGGGAACCAAATGGATAGAAAATTGGCTTGATGACAGAAGACAGAGTGGTTGTAGAGGGTTGTTTTTCAAACTGGAGGCCTGTGACCAGCGGTGTGCCTCAGGGATCAGTGCTGGGTCCACTGTTATTTGTCATTTATATTAATGATCTGGATGAGAATTTAGGAGACAAGTTTGCAAATGGCACCAAGATTGGTGGCATAGTGGACAGTGAAGAAGGTTATCTCCAATTGCAGCGGGATCTTGATCAATTGGGCCAGTGGGCTGATGAATGGCAGATGGAGTTTAATTTAGATAAATGTGAGGTGATGCATTTTGGTAGATCGAACAAGGGCAAGACTTACTCAGTTAATGGTAGGGTGTTGGGGAGAGTTACAGAACAAAGAGATCTAGGGGTACAGGTTTATAGCTCCTTGAAAGTGGAGGCACAGGTGGACAGAATGGTGAAGAAGGCATTCGGCATGCTTGGTTTCATTGGTCACAACATTGAATACAGGAGTTGGGACGTCTTGTTGAAGTTGTACAAGACATTGGTAAGGTCACACTTGGAATACTGTGCACGGTTCTAGTCACCCTATTATAAAAAGGATATTATTAAACTAGAAAGAGTGCAGAAAAGATTTACTAAGATGCCAGCGGGACTTGATGGTTTGAGTTATAAGGAGAGGCTGGATAGACTGGGACTTTTTTCCCAGGAGTGTAGGAGACAGGGGCGATCTTAAAAAGGTCTATAAAATAATGAGGGCCATATATCAGCTAGATAGTCAACATCTTTTCCCAAAGGTAGGGGAGTCTAAAACTAAAGGGCATATGTTTAAGGTGAGAGATACAAAAGGGTCTAGAAGGGCAATCTTTTCCACACAGAGGGTTGTGAGTGTCTGGAACAAGCAGCCAGAGGTAGTAGCAGAGGTGGTACAATTGGGTCTTTTAAAAAGCATTTAGACAGTTACATGGGTAAGATGGGTATAGAGGGATATGGGCCAAACACGGGCAATTGGGACTAGCTTAGTGGTTAAAAAAAGAGTGACATGGACAAGTTGGGCCGAAGGGCCTGTTTCCATGCTGTAAAGTTCTATGTAACTTCATTGCAGTGTTAATGTAAGCCTACTTGTGACTCTATAGACAATAGACTCACCATTGATAATAGATTCACCATTGACAATAAAATCATCATAGACAATACACTCACCATTGACATTAAACTCACCATAGACAAAAGACTCACCACAGACAATAGACTCACCATTGACAATAAGCTCACCATAGACAATACACTCACCATAGACAATACACTCACCATTGACAATAGACTCACCATGGACAATACACTCACCATAGACAATAGACTCACCATGGACAATACACTCACCATAGACAACAGACTCACCATTGACAACAGATTTACCATAGACAATAGACTCACCACAGGCAATACACTCACCATAGACAACAGACTCACCATTGACAATAGATTCACCATAGACAATAGACTCACCACAGACAATACACTCACCATAGACAACAGACTCACCATTGACAATAGATTCACCATGGACAACAGACTCACCATAGACAATGGATACATCATAGACAATAGATACACCATAGACAATACACTCACCATAGACAATAGATTCACCATAGACAATACACTCACCATTGACAACAGACTCACCATTGACGACAGACTCACCATTGACGACAGACTCACCATTGACAACAGATTCACCATGGACAATAGACCCACCATTGACAACAGACTCACCATTGACAACAGATTCACCATAGACAATAGATTCACCATAGACAATACACTCACCATAGACAATCGACTCACCATAGACAATCAACTCACCATAGACAATACACTCACCATAGACAACAGACTCACCATTGACAATAGATTCACCATGGACAACAGACTCACCATAGACAATGGATACATCATAGACAATAGATACACCATAGACAATACACTCACCATAGACAATAGATTCACCATAGACAATACACTCACCATTGACAACAGACTCACCATTGACGACAGACTCACCATTGACGACAGACTCACCATTGACAACAGATTCACCATGGACAATAGACCCACCATTGACAACAGACTCACCATTGACAACAGATTCACCATAGACAATAGATTCACCATAGACAATACACTCACCATAGACAATCGACTCACCATAGACAATCGACTCACCATAGACAATAGACTCACCATAGACAATAGACTCACCATTGACAACAGATTCACCATTGACAACAGATTCACCATTGACAACAGATTCACCATTGACAACAGATTCACCATAGACAACAGACTCACCATAGACAATAGACTCACCATTGACAACAGACTCAACATTGACAACAGACTCACCATAGACAGTAGACTCACCATAGACAATAGACTCACCATAGACAATAGACTCACCATAGACAATAGACTCACCATAGACAGTAGACTCACCATAGACAGTAGATTCACCATTGGCAATACACTTACCATAGACGACACACCATAGAGAATAGACTCACCATAGACAGTAGATTCATCATTGACAATGCACTTACCACAGACAATACACTCACCATAGACAATAGATTCACCATAGACAATAGACTCACCATAGACAATAGACTCACCATAGACAAAAGACTCACCACAGACAATAGACTCACCATGGACATTAGACTCGCCAAAGACAATAGACTCACCATTGACAACAGACTCACCACAGACAATACACTCACCATAGACAATACACTCACCATAGACAATACACTCACCATAGACAATAGATGATCACTATCTTTCAGACTGGAAATGACTAGAGGATTGTTATGATGACACAATTGGCCAATCAAGAATGAAAACTGGAAATGTAACTCATGAGAATTAATCACTTGGCATTTCATCGTTTTTTTTTTAAATTGCTGACATTCTGGGGCAAGTGGCCTTGAAATTTTAAATGGATATGTCCAACAGTGTTGAATTTGGCTACAAGCAGAAGATGGAAGATGTTATCACCAGATAATTGGAGAATCCCATCCCAGCTGCCTGACTCCTCACTCTGAGCACCAGCCATTGTGGATGACAATTGAAGATAGCATAGGGCAATCTCTGAGGCCGTCGATGGACATTGAGGAAGTGGGATTATGTGTACCAGCGTAATAGACCTACTGAGCCCACCCCATAAATGAGTGATTCAGCAGCAGAAGATAAGGGAAAGTGAAAAGAGTGAAGTCTTGCATTTATATAGCACCTTTCATCAGCACCAAAGGACCTAAAATGCTTTAGAGACAGTCATGTACTTTGGTAGCACTGTCACTATTGTGGGAAAAGTGGCAGCCAGTTTGCATAAAGCAAGATCCTACAAATGGCAATGTTATAATGAGCAGATCATCTGTTTTTGTGCTGCGGATTGAGAACAATCAGGACACTGGGACTAACCAGCCCGTTCAAGATAGTGCCATGGGATCTGTTGCTTCCAGTAGAGTCCCATTTTAACACTGCATCTGATAGATGTGTTTCTGAAAGTGCTTCTCTCCCTCAGTACTACATTGGAGAATCAACTTAGATTTTACCCTGCAGTCTCTGGAGTGGGACTTGAAGCCAGAACCTTTGGATGCTAATACACTGAGCCACAGAATGAAGGGTTCATTTCAACAAGGGGAAACAATGCAGATGTCCAGAAAATTGATATTCCAGTTTGCTAATCCTACTCCTCATGTTAATTGGTGAAAGCTGATCCTTTACCATAATAAGTATTCATTTTCAGAACACGAGACCACAAATACTATTAGTGTCTTTTGAATGTGTAACTCAGAAGGTAAGTAAAGGGGGACCAGTAGATGTGGTATATTTAGATTTTCAAAAGATGTTCAATAAAGATGCCTCTCAGGAAGTTGGTACAGAAGTTCATGGGGTTGGGAGTAATATATTACCATCAATTCAGGATTGATTAATGGACTGAAAACTGAGATTGGGATTAACGTGACAATTTTTGGGATAGCAAGGTGTAACTACTGGAGTGTCATAAGGATCAATGTTGGGGTCTCAGCTATATATATTCTTTATTAATGACTTAGATTAGGGGAAGAGTGTAATGCATCAAAGCTTACTGATGATACAAAGCTGGGAAACAAAACTGTGAGGAGGACACAAAGCAGTTGCAAAGAGGTATAAATGTTTTACCTTAAGTGATTGGACCAATAGATGGCAGATGGAGTATAATGTGGAGCTGACGAAGGGTCATCCAGACTCGAAACATTGGCTCTATTCTCTCTCCACAGATGTTGTCAGAACTGCTGAGATTTTCCAGCATTTGCTGCTTTTGTTGTATATGAAAGAGGAATTTGTTCAGATGCCAATAAATATGTACTCAATAAACAGCACTGTGGCAAAGTCATATTGGGGAGGCAGTGATGTTATCGCTGGACTAGTAATCTAGAGACCTAGGATAATGCTTTGGGTACCCAGGTTCAGGTCCCACTATGGAAGATAGTGGAATTCGAATTCCACTATTATCGAATTATGTCCAAGGAAGACCATGAAATAATTGTCAATTATCGTAAAAACTCATCTGATTCACTAATTTCCTTTAGGGAAGGAAATCTGCCGTGCTTACCTGGTCTAGCCTATATGTGACTCCAGATCCACAGCAATGGTTGACTCTTAACTGCCCTCTAAAATGGCCAAGCAAGGGCAATTAGGGATGGGCAAGTGATGTCCATATCACATGAAAGAATAAAAAAAGTACCTGGATAGAAGCAACTTCTGGAACAGGTTCAAGATTGAGTATAATGTGGAGCGGACAAAGGGTCATCCAGACTCGAAATGTTGGCTCTATTCTCTCTCCACAAATGTTGTCAGAACTGCTGAGATTTTCCAGCATTTTCTAATAAAAGATCAGCAGATTTCCTTCCCTAAAGGACATTTGTGAACCAGGTGGATTTTTATGATAAAAGGGAAAAGGAATGACATATTCTGGCATTTCCACTGCAGAGGCAAAGAACATAAGAACTAGGAGCAGGAATAGGCTATCTGGCCCTTTGAGCCTGTTCCGCCATTCAATAAGATCATGGCTGATCTTTTTGTGGACTCAGCAAGCCCAGGAGCCAGTTGTTTGTTTGGATGCAGTAAGAGAGTTGGTGGGGTGCAGGGGAGAGTTGATTTCACCCCCTTGGAGAATAAGGTGTCGACTTGTCCAACCACATAATCACTATAATATTGGACCACCTTAACTTTGTCACTCGTGTTCTTAATTCATAGATCATCATAGAAACCCTACAGTGCAGAAGGAGGCCATTCGGCCCATCGAGTCTGCACCGACCACAATCCCACCTAGGCCCTACCCCCACATATTTACCCGCTAATCCCTCTAACCTACGCATTTTAGGACTCTAAGGGGCAATTTTTAACCTGGCCAATCAACCTAACCCGCACATCTTTGGACTGTGGGAGGAAACCGGAGCACCCGGAGGAAACCCACGCAGACACGAGGAGAACGTGCAAACTCCACACAGACAGTGACCCGAGCCGGGAATCGAACCCGGGGCCCTGGAGCTGTGAAGCAGCAGTGCTAACCACTGAGCTACCGTGCTGCCCTGTTGGGTCTTGCTGTGCAAAAATTGACTGCTGTGATTGTTGATTTAACAAAGGTGACTGCATGGTCAAAAATAATTCATTGGCCGTGAAGCCCTTATTGATTCCAAAAGAGTTGAAGGATGCCAGGGAATTTACTTGTGTGGAGGATAAACACAGGCAAGGACCTAATGGGCTGCACTTTTCCCTGGATTGCGAATACTTTGTCATAAATACAAGCACACTGATTGGATCCTCTTCTTTTAAAACAGAAAGTTGATTTTAATTCAAGATAAAAGGGAAAAGGGATGACATATTCTGGCATTTCCATGGTACTCAAACACGGGCACCGCCTGAAAGATGATTGATTTCTCAAGTTACACGAATGTCATGAGCAATTCCTGGCTGCCAACTCTTATTAAGTTTAAAGTTTAATTGTACCTTGATTTCATGACGCAGGGATTCCAATGAAAAAGTAATTGCAGCTGAGATAATTAATGGTCCGTGAAAACACAGGCTTTGGGTATTTTACTGTTGGCAAGAGATAGTTAATAAATTAGGTTCAGGTTAAAAAACAACAATGGACGTGTGAAGTCCAATTGCTTCATCTTTGTGACCACCTTTAAATAGCTCACTACCATCTAAAGACAAGCAAACACCACAGGAATTACAGAGGACAGGGATTGGACACAGCGTCAGGGCATCATGCTGAAGAAACTGGTATGTTCAATAAATGGATTCCTCCTGCTTATTATTGTATCTGTGTATTCCCATCTACCTGCCGGCTCTGCTAATACAGATGTGTTTGGGTGCAAAAAGCCAAAATCTGATCGCACAAGGTTGGAATAGTCACTCAGAGAAACCATGATGGACGGCTACTGAAATGGAGATGTCACACTGGTGCAGTAAGGCTGCCATTCTGAGGCCATGGCACACTGTTGGCACAATTAAGGGAGCTTTACTTTGTATCTAACCCTGGGCTGTACCTGTCCTGGGAGTGTTTGATGGAGACAGTATAGAGGGAGCTTTACTTTGTATCTAACCCTGGGCTGTACCTGTCCTGGGAGTGTTTGATGGAGACAGTGTAGAAGAAGCTTTACTTTGTATCTAACCCTGGGCTGTACCTGTCCTGGGAGTGTTTGATGGAGATAGTGTAGAGGGAGCAAATCTTTGATTTGATTTGATTTATTATTGTCACATGTATTAACATACAGTGAAAAGTATTGTTTCTTGCACGCTATACAGACAAAAATACCATTCATAGAGAAGGAAACGAGAGAGTGCAGAATGTAATGTTACAGTCAAAGCTAAGGTGTAGAGAAAGATCAACTTAATGCAAGGTAAGTCCATTCAAAAGTCTGACAGCAGCAGGGAAGAAGCTGTTCTTGAGTCGGTTGGTACGTGACCTCAGATTTTTGTATCCTTTTCCTGAAGGAAGAAGGTGGAAGAGAGAATGTCCGGGGTGCGTGGGGTCCTTAATTATGCCGGTTGCTTTGCCAAAGCAGCGGGAAGTTTAGACAGAGTCAATGGATGGGAGGCTGGTGTGTGTGTTGGATTAGGCTACATTCACGACCTTTTGTAGTTCCTTGCAGTCTTGGGCAGAGCAGGAGCCGTACCAAGCTGTGATACAACCAGAAAGAATGCTTTCTATGGTGCATCTGTAAAAGTTGGTGAGAGTTGTAGCTGACATACCAAATTTCCTTAGTCTTCTGAGAAAGTAGAGGCGTTGGTGGGCTTTCTTAACTATAGTTCAGCATGGGAGGACCAGGACAGGTAAGACATCTAATCCCGTGCTGTACCTGTCCTGGGAGTGTTCGATGGGGATATAGTAAAGAGAGAGCTTGACTCTGTGTGGAAAAAGGGTGAGAAATGGTTGAGCCAACTCATCGTCAATGTCACCTGGCAGAGAAAGGCAAGCACCAGAAACTTGTGAGGAAGGCTCAGTTATGAAATATTAGTCGTTATTATCTGGACACCCTGGGGGTGATTCTCCCAAAAGTATTGAATTGATGGGAAAACTGTTCTAGATCACGACTGTTTTCTCAGTTTAACTTCACACTCGAATCTCCCCACTCTGCCCTGTAGTGGTCACAATCGTGAATCTCATTAAAAACCCAGTGGTGTGCGGGGCTGATTTGCGCCAGAGTCGACAGCTCTGGAACTCTGCACATCTGCAGTGGTCCCGATCTGTCAGACTCCCCATTTGCTGGCCAGTTCAATCACTGGCCAGCCCGGAACCCCCGCAGTGCTGCCCCTCCAACACCCCCCCCCCCCCCCCCCCCCCCCACCACCACCCCCACGGCCCGATCGCAGCCCCCACAACAATTCCCGGGCTAGCCCTGACCTTCCCCGCCCTGGAAAGTCCAGCCCCCCGCACTCAGCAGTGGCAATCGCCCACTCCGCCTCACCCCGGCAGACCCCCCTCCCCCACTGACCCTCCTGCGGTCAGACCCACCCCCTCCCCCTCCCGGGAGGCAGCCCCCCTCCCCCCCGCCCCCAGCCCGCCCCGATCACTGGCCTCCCTCCATCCTAGACCAATCCCCATGCAAAGTGGCAGCGGGAGCCTCCACCCCCACCAATCGCCCCTAGGCCTTGCCTACAGTAGGCCCTACGCCCTTGGCACTGTCTGATGCCCGATTGGCAGTGCCAAGGTGCCCCCCTGAGCATGGGCACTTTGCCCCTTGGGCAATGCCCAGGGGTCACAGGCTGGCACTGCCAGGGTGCCCATGCCCAGGGGGCACCACCCCCCTGCCGCCCGACCCCCTAGGGGGCCCCGATTGCCCCCCCTTCATTCCAGCGGGGTGCTAGTTCCCCGAATGTGGGGAGCTACTCTGAACCCTGTTGGGATGAAGTACTCCTGGTGGGGTGGGAGATTCAATGGGGACCGGCAAGTTCCCGATAATGAAACGCAACACATATTTAAACTACATTAAAAAAAGATTCAGATGACTTACCTGCCTTCCCGCCGGTTTCCAGCGTGGTGTGGACCTCGACTGTTCTCCGGCTCTGGGAGTTGCGTATGCATTCCCGGCACATGCGGAAGTCCCGGAAAAAGGCCGACGATGTGATTCTCCCAACCGCACCCACCAGAAAAGTTGCAGGAGCGATGGGAGAATCGCCCCCCACTTTCACCGAATGTACTTGAGAGAGGAATAATAATTTCTTTGCTGGGACTTGATGACAGTAAATATTTTGCTGGTGACAGGACTCTGTCCAAATCCCATTGATAGGAGTGGTGCATGGTGAAAAATCAATCTTACTTATAGAAGGTGTTCACTTACCTGTGGTTTACAATTGGAATATCACTGCTTCATCTCAGATGAAGCAGGGATACCTCTGGATAGCAGTGTTTTTGATTTGATTTGGTATGCTGTCACATGTATTAGTATACAGTGAAAGTATTGTTTCTTGCGAACTATACAGACAAAGCATACAGTACACAGAGAAGGAAAAGAGAGAGTGCAGAATGTAGTGTTACAGTATTAGCTAGGGTGTAGAGAAAAATCAACTTAATGCAAGGTAGGTCCATTCAAAAGTCTGATGGCAGCAGGGAAGAAGCTACTCTTGATTCGGTTGGTACGTGACCTCAAACTTTTGTATCTTTTTCCCAATGGAAGAAGATGGAAGAGAGAATGTCCGGGTTGCATGGGGTCCTTAATTATGCTGGCTGCTTTTCCGAGGTGTAGACAGAGTCAATGGGTGTGAGGGTGTTTTGAGTGATGGATTGGGCTTCATTCATGACCCTTTGTAGTTCCTTGCAGTCTTGGACAGAGCAGGAGCCATACCAACCTGTGATACAACCAGAAAGAATGCTTTCTATGGTGCATCTGTAAAAGTTAGAGAGAGTTGTAGCAGACATGCCAAATTTCCTTAGTTTCCTGAGAAAGTAGAGGCGTTGGTCGGCTCTCTTAACTATAGTGTCGGCGTGCAGGGACCAGGACAGGTTGTTGTTGATCTGGACACCTAAAAACATGAACTCTTGAACATTTCTACTTCATCCCCATTGTTGACATTGAAGGAGAGATTATTGTCGTTGCACCAATTCACCAGATTCTCTCTTTCCTGTTCTCCATCTCGTCATTGTTTGAGATCCAACCCATTGCAGTGATGTCATCAGCAAACTTGAAAATCGAATTGGAGGGGTATTTGGCCACACAGTCATAGGTGTATAAGAAGTATAGTAAGGGGCTGAGGACACAGCCTTGTGGGGTACCGGTGTGACTCTGCTGGGGTAATTATTGCTACTTCACCCCAAAAGGAATCAGGTGACGTGCTCCGAGTCATTTCAATTACATGACACAGTGTTGTATAATTGCGAATATTATTGGAAATGGAATGTAACACAGTAATAAGTGTCCACTGTGAACATTCACCTGTGACAGGAATCAGTTACAAATTGCAAACTCCGTCCAAACAGAACATTATGTTTATTTTTTAATGAGATGTGTCAAAATAAACCAATGTGTGTGCTTGTTGCTGTTAAATGAGCAATGTTTATCTTGGCTTTTGATCTGGGAATGTAGATAGTCATCAGTCAAGCCTGTTCTGGCTTTCCATTAGATCTTGACATATTGGTATTTTAACCCACCATCGTTCCCTAGCCCTTTAATACCTGTAGACCTGGTCGTCATGCAATTATACGATGACACGGGATTTCCCTGGGACCTCGAGCAGAGAACAGGTATTTCTTACAGCTGCAGAGTTAGTTAACTAAACTTATTGTTGTTACAGTAAGCAGTCTCACGACACCAGGTTAAAGTCCAACAGGTTTATTTGGAATCACGAGCTTTTGGAGCGCTGCTCCTTCAGCTCCTTGTGAGACTTCTTACTGTGCCCATCCCAGTCCGACGCCGGCATCTCCACCTCAATACTGTTGTTACAACCAGTGTTACAGTGAAACACAGCAAACTACAATACCCTTATCCAATAAAAATCTCTCCATCTCAGTTTTTAAATTTGAAAGTTGACCTCCCCACCCCAGCTTTTTGGGGGGTGAAGAGAGTTCTAGATTTCTCTACCCTATGTCTGGGGAAATGACTCCTGATGTCACCTCTGACCAGCCCCGCTCTAATTTTAAGATTGTGACCCCTTTGCTCTGACTCTTCAAACCAGAAAACTTAGTTTCTTTCCACCCTATTTCATCAAATCCTTGAACCTTTTTAAACACCTCTGTTAGATCACCTCTGAAGCTTTTATATACAAGGGAATGCTAGCCTAGTCTATGTAATGAGTTTTCACAATTCAACCTACTTAATTCAGGTCAATTTGCACTGCAATCCAATATATCCTTCATAAGGTGCAGTCCTCAGAACTGAACAATGTGCTTCCAATGTCTAACCAGAGTTCTGTACATCTGCAACATAACTTCCACTCTTTTTGTAGAACAAAGAACAATACAGCACAGGAACAGGCCCTTCGGCCCTCCAAGCCCGCGCCGCTCCCCGGTCCAGGATTGAATCCTGAATCCAGGATCCCCGCCCAATTTTCCAGCCTATCTACATACTAATATCCTGTCCACCGAGCTGTCCCTCACAGCTACGATGCTTTGTTCATCGCAACCTATTAACTCACCCCCACCCCCCCATTCCAGACCATGTGATCTCCAGGGAGAGGTGAAAACCCCAGGGCCAATATGGGGGAAAAAAATCTGGGAAATTCCTCTCCGACCCCCTGAGGCGATCGAAACGAGTCCAGGAGATCACACTGGCCCTGATCGGAAAATGCTTCTCAACCCTATTCATTTCCACTTCCACGAACACCATATGAATTCCCTGCCCCCGAGACAGGTTCCCAACTATCCGCAGTCTCGCTCTGCACTGGCACCAGCAAGATGATCATAGAATGAAGCCTTGAAACGAGAAACAAAGAACAATTAGCCCGCGCCGCTCCCTGGTCCAAACTAGACCACTCTTTTGTATCCCTCCATTCCCACTCCGTTCATATAGCTGTCTAGATAAGTCTTAAACGTTCCCAGTGTGTCCGCCTCCACCACCTTGCCCGGCAACACATTCCAGGCCCCCACGACCCTCTGTGTAAAATATGTCCTTCTGATATCTGTGTTAAACCTCCCCCCCTTCACCTTGAACTTATGACCCCTCGTGAACGTCACCACCGACCCGGGGAAAAGCTTCCCACCGTTCAACCTATCTATGCCTTTCATAATTTTATACACCTCTATTAAGTCTCCCCTCATCCTCCGTCTTTCCAAGGAGAACAACCCCAGTTTCCCCAATCTCTCCTCATAACCAAGCCCCTCCATACTAGGCAACATCCTGGTAAACCTCCTCTGTACTCTCTCCAAAGCCTCCACGTCCTTCTGGTAGTGTGGCGACCAGAACTGGACGCAGTATTCCAAATGCGGCCGAACCAACGTTCTATACATCTGCAACATCAGACCCCAACTTTTATACTCTATGCCCCGTCCTATAAAGGCAAGCATGCCATATGCCTTCTTCACCACCTTCTCCACCTGTGACGTCACCTTCAAAGATCTGTGGACTTGCACACCCAGGTCCCTCTGCGTCTCTACACCCTTTATGGTTCTTCCATTTATCGTGTAGCTCCTCCCTACATTATTCCCACCAAAATGCATCACTTCGCATTTATCAGGATTGAACTCCATCTGCCATTTCCTTGCCCAAACTTCCAGCCTATCTATATCCTTCTGTAGCCTCTGACAATGTTCCTCACTATCTGCAAGTCCTGCCAGTTTTGTGTCGTCCGCAAACTTACTGATCACCCCAGTTACTCCTTCTTCCAGATCATTTATATAAATCACAAACAGCAGAGGTCCCAATACAGAGCCCTGCGGTACACCACTAGTCACAGGCCTCCAGCCGGAAAAAGACCCTTCCACTACCACCCTCTGTCTTCTATGACCAAGCCAGTTCTCCACCCATCTAGCCACCTCCCCCCTTATCCCATGAGATCCAACCTTTTTCACTAGCCTACCATGAGGGACTTTGTCAAACGCTTTACTAAAGTCCATATAGACAACATCCACGGCCCTTCCTTCGTCAACCATTTTGGTCGCTTCTTCAAAAAACACCACCAGGTTAGTGAGGCATGACCTCCCTCTCACAAAACCATGCTGACTATCGTTAATGAGTTTATTCCTTTCTAAATGCGCATACATCCTATCTCTAAGAATCTTCTCCAACAACTTCCCCACCACGGACGTCAAGCTCACCGGCCTATAATTACCCGGGTTATCCTTCCTACCCTTCTTAAATAACGGGACCACATTGGCTATCCTCCAATCCTCTGGGACCTCACCTGCGTCCAGTGACGAGACAAAGATTTGCGTCAGAGGCCCAACGATTTCACCTCTCGTCTACCTGAGCAGCCTTGGATAGATTCCATCAGGCCCTGGGGATTTGTCAGTCTTTATATTCTCTAACAAACCTAACACTTCCTCCTTTGTAATGGAGATTTTCTCCAATGGTTCAACACTCCCCTCAGAGACACTCCCAGTCAACACATCCCTCTCCTTTGTGAATACCGACGCAAAGTATTCATTTAGGATCGCCCCTACTTCTTTGGGCTCCAAGCATAAGTCCCCACTTTTGTCCCTGAGAGGTCCGATTTTTTCCCTAACAACCCTTTTGTTCCTAACGTATGAATAAAATGCCTTGGGATTCTCCTTAATCCTGTCTGCCAAGAACATTTCGTGACCCCTTTTTGCTCTTCTAATTCCCCATTTGAGTACTTTCCTACTTTCTTTGTACTCCTCCAGAGCTCCCTCCGTTTTTAGCTGCTTGGACCTAACATACGCCTCTCTTTTCTTTTTGACCAGTCCCTCAATTTCCCTGGTTATCCACGGTTCTCTAATCCTACCCTTCCTATCCTTCTTTTTTACAGGCACATGCTTGTCCTGTAGCCCTAACAACCGTTCCTTAAAAGACTGCCACATACCAGATGTGGATTTACCCTCAAACAGCCTCTCCCAATCAAGAGCTGCCAATTTCTGCCTGATCCCAATAAAGTTAGCCTTCCCCCAATCCAACACCTTACCCTTGGGACACCACTCATCCTTTTCCATCACTATCCTAAAGTGATGTACTCGAGCTCCCTGCCAGAGGAAGACCATTAGCATCTTAAATTACTCCTTGTACCTGTCCAATAGCTTTTGGTGATTTCCGCACCGTGACGTTGAAATCTCTCTGCTCCTCCACAGTCCCTGGGTTCGCGACATTCAGAATGTATCTGCTCTGTCTTTCTTGGATTGAAATTCGGTGATATTTCCACTTTGCTTGCAGTTTTGCCAACTCACTTAATCTGCAATCCCTTTGAGTGTTATTTTATCACCAGTATGAGAAGCTTGCACTGTGATCTCCATCTGGCTTTGTTCACTCTGTAGCTGCAGGGAAGGATGCTTCTCCCACTGATCCTTGTGACTGGCATTGGAGGCGGCTTCCAATATGGATTCAACATGTCTTCAATCAACGCACCTTCGACGGTAAGTAATCCCAGTTTGTATTGAAAGAGGTGGTGTTGATCATTTCCATTTAATCTGTGAAGCAGACTGAGGGAGTGACTGCTTTAACAGAGTTTGGGGATTGAATGATGCTCTGGGTGAGTTACTGTCATTCCACCTCTGGGATCAAGGGAGCAAACCTACCCAGACTGATGGGGTTAAAACCCCTTCCCTGCAGTCTGAAAGTGCTCTTGCATGAAAGAAGCCATAGAATCATACAGTTTAGAAGGAGGCCATTTGGGTCATCATGCCTGGACCAGTTCCTTGAAAGAACTATTCAATTAGTCCCCCTCCCCCACTCTTTTTCTCTGCAGTTTCAAATAAAAGCAAAATATTGCAGATACTGGAAATCTGAAATAAAAACAGAAAATGTTAGAAGTACTCGGCAGGTCTGACAGGATCTGTGGAGAGTAAAACAGAAGTAATGTTTCAAGTCAAACACAATTCTTCTTCAAACTGCAAACTTGTTCTCTTCAAGTTTTTGAGAGTTATTATTGTGACTATTTTGTTACGACCAGGCTCCAGGGGAAGCTCTCAGGTGAGGAGGGATGAACTGGCTCCCTTTATTCAACCCCCTCGGTTCGTTGCAAAAGGATTAAATTAAAAAGGGATCCCTTCCCTTGCGGATACCTTTTCCCCGACCAATATATTTGTTTTAAAAGGGGCCAATTTAATCAGGCTTTCTTGAGTTAAAAAAGAGGGAGTTTATTAATTATGAAAAATGATAAAGCACGTACGTAAACATTCACATGGGTTAAAAATAAAAATGAAGTCCAAAAGTACGTTAAAAAAAAATCGGTCTTTGACTTGTCCATGAGGAATAGATGGTGGAATATTGCGGCCGTTATGATTAGTGATTCCAGTAGCACTGACTCCAGCAGGTGAATAGTTGGTTTCTACATTCGTGTTCTGCAGTTTGGCTGAGAAACTGCCCTCTTTCCTTTTCAGCTGTGACTTTGCTTCAGCAATCGAGAGAGAGAGAGAGTTACTTACAAAAACAATTGTAGGGATCTGTTGCGGCCGTCTCTCTTCTTGCGTCACACACTGACACACCCAGCACTAGTTGACACTTACCAAGTTTTGCAGCTGGCTTTTGTCCCAGTATTTGTATATTTCTGGAAAGCAAAAATCTACAAACCATCTGGGACAGTGCTCCCAAGATATCATTCCTGCTGAGATGATAAATAGCTCTCATTATCTCCACAGGAGATGGCAGTTAGTTTCTGTATGGTTTTCGTGCTTTTGATGTATCCTTGTCTGGAGACAGGGTGTGATTTAATTGTCTCTCTCTCAGTGTCACCCACCAGCAATTCAATCATTGACTGAATTTACATCCCGTGAAGAAACGTTTCCCCCTAATAGAGGGGTCAATAATCAGTGGGCATAGATTTAAGGTTTTAGAGGGAATTTAGAGGGAGTTTGAGGAAATACCTTTTCATCCAGAGGGTGGTGGGAATCTAGAACTCACTGCCTGAAAGGATGGTAGAGGTGGGAATCCTCACAACATTTAAGAAGCATTTAGATGGGATTCTGAAATGCCACAGCATTCAAGGCTACTGATCAATTGCTGGAATTACAATAGATAGGTACTTGATGGCCGGCAGAGACATGATGGGCCAAATGGCCTCTTTCAGTGCTGTAAAACTCTATTACTCTATGGCTATGATACGTGATATTGAAAGACACTACTTGACTTACCACAGAGAAGCTTGTCAGCATCACAATGAGGTTTCATACACAAAAAGAGCTTAATAATGCACCTTGCACAGCTTAAGGACATCCCAAAACATTTTACAACCAATTAGGTGCTTCTGTAAGTACAATTATTGCAGTAATAAAGAAAATGCAACAGAGTCAGTGCACAGCAAGATCCCACTCACAGCAAGATCCCACAAACAGCAAGATCCCACACACAGCAATGTTATCATAATCAGATCATCTGTTCTAGTGATGTTGGTTGTGGGATTAATATTGGCCAGAATACAGGAGGAGACAGTGGATGTAGTGATAATGTCACTGGATTAGTAATCCAAGGACCCAGATTAATGATCTAGGCACAAGGGTTCAAATCCCAGTAATGGTGACCATGAAACTATCATCAATTGCCATGTTAAAAAAAACCCATCTGGTTTAGTAATGCCCTCAAGTGAAGGAACTCTGCCTGCATCTGACTCCAGACCCACAGTAATGTGGTTGACTCTTAACTGCCCAGGAATAGCCCAGCAAGCCACTCAGTTCGAGTAATTAGGGATGGGTAACAAATGCTGGCCTCACCAGTGACACCCAAATCCCAAAGAATTAACAAAATTCTGGTTTTCTTTGAATGCTTTGTGCTTTGCACGCATGGGTTCAAATCCCAACCTCGTCGATTCTTTATCTGTTGTTTCCTCAGACGTGAGGTTCATTTTGGGCCTCCCCAGTGGCCTAATGGATAAAGCACTGGCCTCCTAAGCCAGGGATTGTGGGTTTGAGTCCCATCTGGGATGATAACATTTTCACTTTCTAACTTGCTGGGCGGCACGGTGACACAGTAGTTAGCACTGCTGCCTCAAATGCGCCAGGGACCCGGGTTCGATTCCAGCCTCGGGTCACTGTCTGTGTGGAGTTTGCACATTCTCCCCATGTCTGCATGGGTTTCCTTTGGCTGCTCCAATTTCCTCCCACAGTCCAAAGATGTGCAGGTTAGGTGGATTGGCCATTCTAAATTGACCCTTAGTGTCAGGGAGATTATCAGGGTAAATACCTGGGGTTACGGGGATCGAGTCTGGATGGTGATTGTTGTTGGTGCAAGTTTGAGGGCCGAATGGCCTCCTTCTGCACTGTAGGGATTCTATGAGTAGTTTGTTTTGCATTCATCCGAGGCCGGAATTGAACCTGGGTCCCTGGCGCTGTGAGGCAGCGGTGCTAACCACTGTGCCACCTTACCACCCAATACGTGTGACAAGTGGTATTGTCTTGTTCTCTCACTGGTCCTGAGAAATCTCGCCCTTTGCATCTGCCCTTAACTTTCCAATACTGACTGCCTTTTGGCGCCATTTCCCACTTTTTGTCAAGAATGTGGAAAATTTGAGATTGCGCCAATCCACGCTCATTTGATTCCCGATTCCACAGTGACTGCAATTTCAAAAAGTACCTCATTGGGTGTAAAGTGCTTTGAGATATCCTGACGTTAGTGAAAGGCTCGATATAAATGCAAGTCTTCCTTTCTATAATTTCTGTTTCTTTTTAATGTCACAGTTTATTAAGGCATTCATTGCTGAGACATGGATTATCCGCTTCGGGACAACGCTGGATGAAACTGCTGTCACACTGCTCTGGTGTGTGATTGTCTCGATATATCCAATTGGAGGACTGATTGGAGCCCTAAATGCTGGACATCTCTCAATAAAGTATGGGAGGTAAGGACTGCCAGGAATCTACTCAGTGAACATAATGCACAAGATGTAAATGTATTTTCCATGGATTTCTCTTTTTGCTTCAGATTTGCCAATATTTATCACCCATCAGCCAATCTAAAGGGGAGGTACATTGCGACTTGTTTAATCTGATAGGTGGCTAATCTGTAAACTAAAATGGTTTGTTCACTGATCAGCTAGTGTGGCCACAGGCTGAGGTGATTTGCCCATAAAGACAGTGCCACTGCCCGGAGTCACATGCTGACAGTCCTGCAATTACTTACCAGCTAATTTGTCTTCCCTCTCAATGAGGAATAGAATCAAAGATAAACTGCCCATTAACATGTCCACACCAGTAAGCAGCAGAGAAACATCTGACTTTGCGGAATTGCTCCTGTTCATGAAACCACTTGCTTTGTGTTCCAGGAAGAACGCTCTGCTTTTCAACAACATTGTGGCCATCATAGCTGCAATAATAATGATGTTCAGCAAGGTGGGACGGTCCTTTGAGATGATCCTGGTGGGGAGGTTCCTGTATGGAATCAATGCAGGTACCAGTGGAAGTGCTTTGTCCTCCTTTGGTCGTCTTTCAAAATTTGCTGTTAAGTTTTTGTCAACTGCAGTTCAACTGTTTTGTCTGATGTTGTTATGTAACCCCGGGCCCATGTGGGGTCAGCTGGGAGTGTCCTTGGGGGGTGGGGGGGTGGCGGCAAGCCAACATGACACTGTTAAAATGGAGTCAAATTCTTCAGCAAAAAATGTACATCCTCTGGTACTTTAACAGGGATTGTGGGGACACTTGAATGATGAGTCGGTCCATTTCACCAGAGAAATTCCTTACTCTGTAAGCGATCTTTAGTATTCAGAGAGAAGGTGTGAGAGAGAGCTTTGTTCTAGCTAAGTGATTGAATGGGCTTGACAAAGCACTGAACAACTGACTGAACCTCTTGTTCACTAAATTGCTTCAATACAGATTGAATTCCCGTACCAGACCTCAGTTTAAATCCACAGCATTGTGCTTTTAGCTTATTGTTTACAGCTTCACAAATGTATTGTCCAGAATGCTGAATGGCAATCCCATCCATTTACTTACAGGCAAACCTCTCTCTCATTGCACTCATCAAGTATTATTGATACTTCTGAGTGTGATATCGATGACTGTAATACTGAGTTTGTTATCAATGAGCATACTGTTGACTGTCTGTACTGTGGATTGCGTTACTGATGACTGTGCTGTTGGGCGTGTGTATCGATGACTGTACGGTTGGGTGTGTGTATTGATGACTGTATAGTTGGGCGTGTGTATTGATGACTGTACTGTTGGGCGTGTGTATTGATGACTGTACGGTTGGGTGTGTGTATTGATGACTGTACAGTTGGGCATGTGTATTGATGACTACTGTTGAGTGTGTTATCAATGACTGTACGGTTGGGTGTGTGTATTGATAACTGTACAGTTGGGTGTGTGTATTGTTGACTGTACGGTTGAGTGTGTGTATCAATGACTGTACGGTTGGGTGTGTGTATTGATGACTGTACAGTTGGGTGTGTGTATTGTTGACTGTACGGTTGAGTGTGTGTATCAATGACTGTACGGTTGGGTGCGTGTATTGATGACTATACAGTTGGGTGTGTGTATTGTTGACTGTACGGTTGAGTGTGTGTATCAATGACTGTACGGTTGGGTGTGTGTATTGATGACTGTACGGTTGGGTGTGTGTATTGATGACTGTACGGTTGAGTGTATATATCAATGACTGTACAGTTGGGTGTGTGTATTGATGACTGTACAGTTGAGTGTGAGTATCAATGACTGTACAGTTGGGTGTGTGCATCGATGACTGTAAGGTTGGGCATGTGTATTGATGACTGTACTGTTGAGCGTGTTATCAATGACTGTACGGTTGGGTGTGTGTATTGATGACTGTACGGTTGGGTGTGTGTATTGATGACTGTACGGTTGGGTGTGTGTAATGATCACTGTACGGTTGGGCGTGTGTATTGATGACTGTACGGTTGGGTGTGTGTATCAATGACTGTACGGTTGGGTGCGTGTATTGATGACTATACAGTTGGGTGTGTGTATTGTTGACTGTACGGTTGAGTGTGTGTATCAATGACTGTACGGTTGGGTGTGTGTATTGATGACTGTACGGTTGGGTGTGTGTATTGATGACTGTACGGTTGAGTGTATATATCAATGACTGTACAGTTGGGTGTGTGTATTGATGACTGTACAGTTGAGTGTGAGTATCAATGACTGTACAGTTGGGTGTGTGCATCGATGACTGTAAGGTTGGGCATGTGTATTGATGACTGTACTGTTGAGCGTGTTATCAATGACTGTACGGTTGGGTGTGTGTATTGATGACTGTACGGTTGGGTGTGTGTATTGATGACTGTACGGTTGGGTGTGTGTAATGATCACTGTACGGTTGGGCGTGTGTATTGATGACTGTACGGTTGGGTGTGTGTAATGATCACTGTACGGTTGGGCGTGTGTATTGATGACTGTACAGTTGAGTGTGTGTATCAATGACTGTACGGTTGGGTGTGTGTATTGATAACTGTACGGTTGAGTGTGTGCATCGATGACTGTACGGTTGGGCATGTGTATTGATGACTGTACTGTTGAGTGTGTTATCAATGACTACTGTTGAGTGTGTTATCAATAACTGTACGGTTGGGTGTGTGTATTGATGACTGTACGGTTGGCCGTGTGTATTGATGACTGTACTGTTGAGTGTGTTATCGATGACTGTACAGTTTGGTGTGTGTATTGATGACTGTACTGTTGGGCGTGTGTATTGATGACTGTACGGTTGGGCGTGTGTATTGATGACTGTACGGTTGTGTGTATTGATGACTGTCCGGTTGGGCGTCTGTATTGATGACTGTATGGTTGTGTGTATTGATGACTGTACGGTTGGGTATGTGTATTGATGACTGTACTGTTGAGTGTATTACCGATGACTGTACGGTTGGGTGTGTTACTGTTGACTGTACTGGTGAATGGATTATTGATGACAGTAACTGTCATTACTGTGTTGTAAACTGAGACATGGATTATTAAAGTGGGGGTGCAGGCCAAGAAGAACCCAGGCAAATGAGACAAAACTGTATTCAATACTTGGGGCTGGTTTGTTAAAGTGGACAATGAAGTGAATGAAATTTGCTTTTATCAACTCAGAGATTTTTTACTCTGTTATTTGAAGGTATTGGCCTCAATGTTCACAGTATGTACCTAGGGGAGAGTGCGCCAAAGGAACTGCGAGGTCTGGTGTCTCTGACACGTGCAATGTTTGTTGCTTTTGGAAAATTCATTGGACAAGTAGTTGGACTCAGGTAAAACTCTCAATTTTTAAATGTATGAATTTCACCCAGTATTTACTTCTTGTTTCTTGCTGAGGGATTGCTGAAGGTTTAATTTTTCCTTGACTCTTTTTAAATAACGTTTAAAAATAACTTATTGGGAAGTGAATGATACTGGCATGATAACCCCAATGGAATTGACCAGTCAAAGGCTTATATAGGCCCTGTGACTACCAACACGGTCCATCTCTCTGTGCTCCTAAAACAGCTACAACTCTCTCTGAAGGTGGACGATTTGTCATAAATTCCCGATACAAATAATAACTTGCCTGTAAATAGCTCCTTTAGTACAGTTGAATGTCCCAAAGCACTTCATAGGCGCAAAATCAGACAAAAAGTGATATTGAACCAAAGAATGAGACATTAGGACAGGTGACCAAAAGCTTGGTCAAAAAGATAGATTTTAAGGGACATTTTAAAGTAAGAGAGAGCGAGGTAGGGAGGTGGCGGGCTTTAGGAAGGGAAATTCAGAGCTTATGGCCTGAGAGCCGAAGGCACAACCATCAATGGTGGGGCAAAGGCAGTTGGGAATGCACAAGAAGCTGGAATAATCCTGATCATTGCCTCCAACACCATGAGTGTCCCTCCATCCACTGTCATAAAGCTCTTCCCCTCTGATCTGAGAACCCTCTCCTTAGCTTCAAACCTGCTGGATAATTCCAACCCACTGATTGCTAATTGGATATCTGGATATGGGTAATTACTGATCAGAAAATAAAAACTGATCGTTGATATTGGGCACATGATCGCAATACTTATAATCACACAGCATGTGCAAATAAAACTCAACTTTTCTGAAAATTTTGTTTACAAAATAATGACTGAAAATCAGAGTGCTTTTTATTCATTCGTGGGACATGGGCGTCACTGGCTAGCCAGCATTTATTGCTCATCCCTAGTTGTCCTTGTTCAGAGGTCAGTTGAGAGTCACCCACATTGCTGTGGCTCTGGAGTCACCTGTAGGCCAGACCGGGTAAGAACGGCAGATTTCCTTCCCTAAAGGACATTAATGAACCAGATGGGTTTTCCCGACAATCAACAATGGTTTCATGGTCATCAGTGGATCCTTAACTCCAGATATTTTTATTGAATTCAAATTCCACCATCTGCCATTTACTTCCTTAGTTAATGATTGATGGTAGATATTTATGAAATATTAACAAGTATATATACATGTGAAGTATATTAACTAAAAAGTGTGTAATAGGTTTTCTGCTAAAATTAGTGCCTGTGGTTAAAAGCGGTGTGCTAGCTGTGCGTGTAAGTGATTTGTATTGAATGTCACTGCAGTGGAGTACATGCGTAAATGTGTTGGTGTGAATACTCAGGGTGATGGCCAGTGTCTGATGCTTTCTAACATCACTGTCTATCCACCTTTGTTGTTCCTCAGGGAGATCTTAGGCACCGAGAACGCCTGGCCACTGCTGCTGGCTTTCAGTGGCCTGCCTGCCCTCATTCAGCTTTTCCTGCTGCCCTGGTTCCCAGAGAGCCCCAGATACCTTCTGATTGACAGGGGCAATAAGGTCCTATGTGTGGACGGTGAGTGCAAGGGGCAATGGGGGAGGGGTGGGTTTTGGTCGATGGGGGAGGGTTGGGTGATAGGGAGAGGTGGGGAGGGGTAGGCGATGGGGGGTTGGGTGATGGGGGTTGGGCAATGGGGGAGGCACTGGGGGAGGGGTGGGTGATTGGGGGACCGGCGGACGAAGGGGAGTTGTAGGTTTTGTTTGATGGGGGAGGGTTGGGGGTTTGGGGAGGAGTGGGTTTTGGTCGATGGGGGAGGGTTGGAGGTCGGGCGATGGGGAGGGGTGGGCAATTGGGGGAGAGGGAAGCAGTATGTTTTGATCGATGGGGCAGGGTTGGGGGTTTGGGGAGGGGTGGGCGATTGGGAGGTTGGTGGGGTGGGGGGTGGGGGTTGTGTACTTCAAATGGGCCGGATTTAGTGAAAATAGTTTTGGCTAAATAATCAATTATCCCAAAGGCAGGTTAGATGTTGGTGCCACAATGAAATAATTGAACACATTCTGCAACTACATAGCATGCACGTGATCAAGCAGTGAGACGCCTGGCTGGATCTGAACCAGGCCATTTCCTCCATTTTCTTGAGAAAAACCATGAATTGTTGTGTAGCGCACAGTATCATTAACACCCTGCTCTATTTCGCTGAGAATCCTATTCCATTTTGAGGAACTGAAGACACTACACAAAATCCTTATCAGATCCATTTTGAAATAGAGGCACAAAAGGAGATATTTGGATAACTGACAAAAGCTAGTCCAATAGATAGGCTTCCAGGGACACCCCAAAGGAGGTAGAGAGGTGGAAAGGTTTAGTGAGGGAATTCCAGAGCTTAGGACTTCGAAACTGAAGACATGGCTTCCAATGGTGCCAAAGCAGAGGCACACAGAGTGGTCAGAATTGGAGGATTGCAGGTAATTCAGAGGGTTTTAGGGCTGGAGAAGGTTACAGAAATAGGGAAAGGGCAAGGTCATGGAGGGATTTGACAACAAGGTTCAGAATTTTAAAATCATAGCACCTCTGTACTGAATAAACAGAAATCAGGCAGACAGGAATTAGTCAACACTTCACCCTGATATAAGGCTTGTGAGGAGATGTTAGATTCTTGATGAAGCCCCTCTCTCCCCAAATAATTGCCTGCTCTTGTATATCACTCCTCAGCACTCCGGAGACTCTGGGGTCAGGGAGACTTTTTTGAGGAGGTCCAGGACATGGAGGCTGAACAGGCTGCAGCGAAGGGAGAACGACCAAAGACTGCTCGGGAGCTGTTCCAAGACCGTTCGGTACGATGGCAGCTCATAACCAACATCATGCTGACTGTTGCCATGCAGCTGTGCGGCATCAATGCGGTGAGTATGGGCAGCATTTAACACATCTAATTCAGTGCAGGAGACCGACTGGGAGACAGACACCTCAGAAAGAGGTTGAACTCGCGACTGGGAGAAACAAAAAAGCGAAAGAAGACAGTGGGTTAAATCTTCTGGTCTCCGGATTGTTGGAGACCAGACATTCGACTGAGGTGTACGTTAGGACCCTATGGAAGTACTGACTTCTTTAGGAAATGCCCAGGACAATTCCCTGCTTCCTGTGACCCTCTGTAAACATTTTTGACTCTGACTTCGAGTCGAAGATTTTGGATAATTCCGATATACTTACCTGGGTACTTACCTAGGTGATGGTACACAACACCCTGCCATTCACATCCCCTCAACTACCCTTCTGACCCCCTGACCACTCCCCCAAGCCCCGCAACTACCGCCCCCCCCCCCAACTACTCCACCCGTCCAGCCGATTACCCTCCCTGCCCAATCCAACCAGACCACCCTCCTGACCAACTATCCCCTGACTCGACTACCCATTCACCCATCTACCCAGTTGCCCAACTCACTCACCTACCTCCTGCCCACTTACACAGCTCACCCAACTCCCTCTATCCACTCACCCATTCACTAACATTCACTCACTGAGATTCAGACTAGACATTTAAACTCACCATTCGACAGCTAGTGATATAAAAAGCTAGCGTGTTTGTCTTCCCTGACTCTACTGTGATCCCACGGAGTTCTGCGAGGGACACTGCGCTGGGTTTTCACAGCCAGCTTCAGGAGACTCCAGTAGAAATGCTGAGCAGCATCGGGTTGGGGAAATCTCCGGGTGCAGTGGCAGTCCAACGATGATTGCTGTGCCTCAGAAGATACGGACCAGAGAGAACAGAGAGTAAAAGAGAGACACAAGGAGTTAGAAACAGAGCAGTCTCTCTCAGCCACACACACTCAAACACACAGAAATTGGGAATTCTGGAGAGTAACTCGCCTCCCAACTCCCCAAAGCCTGTCCACCATCTAAAAGGCACAAATCAGGTGTGTGATGGAATACTCTCCAGTTGCCTGGGCCGCTCTCTGGTTAGCACTGCTGCTTCACAGCACCAGGGACCCGAGTTCGATTCCCAGCTTGGGTCTCTATCTGTGTGGAGTTTGCACGTTCTCCCCGTGTCTGTGTGGGTTTCCTCCGGTTGCTCTGGTTTCCTCCCACAGTCCGAAAAACATGCTGGTTAGGTGCATTGGCCATGCTAAATTCTCCCTCAGTGTACCTGAACAGGTGCTGGAGTGTGGCAGCTAGGGGATTTTCACAGTAACTTCATTGCAGTGTTAATGTAAGCCTACTTGTGACTAATAAATAAACTTTGAAACTTTAAAGAATGCAGCTCCAACAACACTCAAGAAGCTCAACACCATCCAGGACAAAACAGGTCACTTATTGGCACCCCATTCACCACCTTAAACAAGCACTACCTCCACACACTGTAGCAGCCGTGTGTGCCATCTACAAGATGCATCACTTCTTCAACAGCAGCTTCCAAAGCTATTCTACAACCGAGAAGGATAAGGGCAGCACATGCATGGAAACACCACCATCTGCAAATTCTCCTCCAAGCCACACACCACCCTGACTTGGAAACATATCGCTGTTCTTTCACTGTTGCTGGGTCAAAATCCTGGAACTCCTTCCCTAACACCACATGAAATGCAGAGTTCAAGAAATCAGCTCACCACCACCTTCTCAAGGGCAATTAGGAATGGGCAACAAATGCTGGCCTAGCCAGCGATGCCTGCATCCTGTGAATGAACAAAAAACAGTTACACACACGCAAAGACACTCACACACACTGACACATAGAGACACACACAGACATGTAGAGACACACACCCAGACAAACACAGACATACATGATTAAACACACACATGCACACACACACATACACTTAGTACAGAGAGTTAATGGACATACAGAGACTGTGACAGAAAGAAAGATAACTGAAAGACTAAGGGAAAGCCACAGATAGAGAAAGCAAGACAAGAGAGTGAGAATGAAAACACATGATTAAGGAACACTTGTTGTAGGCAAAAATACCTCTGAGACTAGTCGTAGGTCAAAGTACAGTGGTTTATTTTCACAATTGTGGGAGAGGTCCGATTCTTAACACGGTCTCAGGCCTCTCGCCAAATACAGGTTAAGAACAGATACTTATACCCATCCCCCCCCCCCCCCCCCCCCCGCCACGCCCGCAGTTTCCCAAGCCCCACAGGTTCCCAGGCTGTAGCTTGTCCTCCATCGTGTGAACCTTGCTGCCTTGGCGGTTTCTTCACGGTTGTCTCAAGGCCGTGACTGTTGTTGCTCTCTGTGAACACCTGTGGGGTGTCTCACTAATGTGAGACATGAAAACAGGCTTTACAGACACGAAAACAAGTTTCTACAATACTTCTCACAAATCTCTAAGTAATATAAAGTTCGGGTTTCAATGCTTAGAAGTGTTAACCCATTAACCCATTCCTGTCTTCAACATTGTTTAGGCACACTGAATGCGTGCTGTTACAGTAAAAGAAAGATAGCAGCTCTGAAGTTTACTTGGTTTTCTTTCTCCTAGATTTATTTCTACTCCTCGGAAGTATTCCAGGAAGCTGGAATTCCTGATTGGACGATACCGTATGTGGTGTTAGGGGCTGGTGCGACACTCTTGCTGACTTCAATGATTTCTGTAAGTGCCAGTCAGATTGGGAAGTGATGGGGAGAGGGAATGGGCTTCACACGAGCAGCTTGTTTGACTGTTCGCCTGTTGTTTTGGTCAGGGATTTTTCATCGAGCGAGATGGGAGAAAGGCCTTACTGTGGAAAGGATACAGCCTGATGACTCTGTGGGCAGCACTCTTGTGTGTCTCTCTGCCTTTGCAGGTGAGTGTTAGTGTCTGGAATCTAATCAAGAGGCTCGGGGGGGGGGGGGGAGGTTAAAATATCTACGGTAACAGATACTGGGGAGTAAGTTGAAGGCTAGAATTGAATTGAGGAGTTTGGTGGGGTTTACATGTACAATACGGAATGCAACGCTTCCAGAAGGATGGGCAACAAATTCTGGCCTTGCCAACGATGCTAATATCCCGTGAAAATATTTTAAAAACAAATTCTCAGGAGTGAATTACAGACTGGAACCTAATTTCATGGAGGTGATAGTCTGGCAGTTGTCCCTTTCATTATGATTGTACACTTAACATGTGATACACTAACAGGTACCATGAATATCTGTGATATTGTTGCTAAGAGAGAATCAAAAACCTGTCTGCAGAATTACTGGATCATTCTCTGCTCTCTTATCCCTGGTGTATAATATTCAATTCTCTATCAACCTCTTGTCTTCCAGCATCAGTTCACCTGGATGCCATACTTCAGCATATTCCTCATCTTCGCCTATATCTTCAGCTATGGAATTGGTCCTGGTGAGTTCAAATACATTTGCACAACAACTGGAGCACCAGTGTCCCACCAGAGGGGGGGGGGAGGGGCCAGTGTCCCACCAGAGGGGGGGAGGGTACCAGTGTATCACCAGAGTGGGGGGAGGGGACTAGTGTCCCACCAGAAGGGGGGAGGGGACCAGTGTCCCACTAGAACAAAGAAAATTACAGCACAGGAACAGGCCCTTCGGCCCTCCAAGCCTGCACCGACCATGCTGCCCGACTTAACTAAAACCCCCTACGCTTTCGGGGACCATATCCCTCTATTCCCATCTCATTCATGTACTTGTCAAGACGCCCCTTAAAAGTCACTACTGTAGCCGCTTCCACTACCTCCCCCGGCAACGAGTTCCAGGCACCCACCACTCTCTGTGTAAAAAATCTGCCTCGTACATCTCTTTTAAAACTTGCCACTCGCACCTTCAACCTATGCCCCCTATTAATTGACTTTTCCATCCTGGGAAAAAGCTTCTGACTATCCACTCTGTCCATGCCTCTCATAATCTTGTAGACTTCTATCAGGTCTCCCCTCAACCTCCCTCGCTCCAGTGAGAACAAACCATGTTTCTCCAACCTCTCCTCATAGCTAATGCCCTCCATACCAGGCAACATCCTGGTAAATCTTTTCTGTACCCCCTCCAAAGCCTCCACATCTTTCTGGTAGTGTGGCAACCAGAATTGAACACTATATTCCAAGTGCGGCCTCACTAAGGTTCTATAAAGCGGCAACATGACTTGCCAATTTTTAAACTCAATACCCTGGCCGATGAAGGCAAGCATGCCGTATGCCTTCTTGACTACCTTCTCCACCTGCATTGCCACTTTCAGTGACCTGTGTGCCTGTACACCCAGATCCCTTTGCCTATCAATGCTCCTAAGGGTTCTGCCATTTGCGGGCGGCACGGTAGCACAGTGGTTAGCACTGCTGCTTCACAGCTCCAGGGTCCCGGGTTCGATTCCCGGCTCGGGTCACTGTCTGTGTGGAGTTTGCACATTCTCCTCGTGTCTGCGTGGGTTTCCTCCGGGTGCTCCGGTTTCCTCCCACAGTACAAAGATGTGCGGGTTAGGTAGATTGGCCAGGTTAAAAATTGCCCCTTAGAGTCCTGGGATGTGTAGGTTAGAGGGATTAGCGGGTAAATATGTGGGGGTAGGGCCTGGGTGGGATTGTGGTCGGTGCAGACTCGATGGGCCGAATGGCCTCCTTCTACACTGTAGGGTTTCTATGATTTCTATGATTTACTGTATATTTCCTATCTGTATTAGACCTTCCAAAATGCATTACCTCACAGAAGGGGGGAGGGGACCAGTGTTCCACCAGAAGGGGATGAGGGGGGCAGTGTCCCACCAAAGATGGGGGAGGGGGGCAGTGTCCCACCAGAGATGGGGGAGGGGGGCAGTGTCCCACCACAGGGGGGGAGGGAGCCAGTGTCCCACCAGAGGAGGGGAGGGGGCCAATGATCCAGCAGAGGTGGGGAGGGGGCCAATGTCCCAGCAGAGATGGGGGAGGGGGCCAATGTCCCACCAGAGGGTGGGAGGGGGCCAGTGTCCCACCAGAGGGAATCATTGTCATGAAGTCTAAATGGCTGAGAAGGAGGCCATTCATTGGGGGAGAAGTCAGTGTTTTATTGTAGTGGGGGAAGGGGAAGGGGAGAGGCATTGTCCCATCAAGGTGGATTGGGGGTTGGGGCTAGCTGGACAATTTGTATACCAGGACAGAGTGATCTGACACTGAGAATATGTTTGATTTTCCAGCGGGTGTAACTGCAATTATCCCCTTTGAAATCTTCACTCAGTCGTATCGACCTGTTGCCTTTGTGATAAATGGCTCTTTCCAGTGGCTGGGCCTTGTCCTTCTGGGAATGATATTCCCATTTATTGTGGTAAGTAAGGTCACAAATAGATCTTAAAGAGGGAATCCTCAATATAGAATTCAATAGGTTTCAGTGCTTGTTATGTAAGACAGTAAGAAGTTTCACAACACCAGGTTAAAGTCCAACAGGTTTATTTGGTAGCAAATACCATAAGCTTTCGGAGCGCTGCTCCTTCATCAGATGGAGTGGAAATGTGCTCTCAAACAGTGCACAGCGACACAACATCAAGTTACAGAATACTAATTAGAATGCGAATCCCTAAAGCCAGCCAGGTCTTAAAGGTACAGACAATGTGGGTGGAGGGAGCATTAGGCACAGGTTAAAGAGATGTGTATTGTCTCCAGACAGAACAGCCAGTGAGATTCTGCAAGCCCAGGAGGCAAACTGTGGGGGTTACTGATAATGTGACATAAATCCAACATCCCGGTTTAGGCCGTCCTCATGTGTGCGGAACTTGGCTATCAGTTTCTGCTCAGCGACTCTGCGCTGTCGTGTGTCGTGAAGGCCGCCTTGGAGAACGCTTACCTGAAGATCCAAGGCTGAATGCCCGTGACTGCTGAAGTGCTCCCCCACAGGAAGAGAACAGTCTTGCCTGGTGATTGTTGAGCGGTGTTCATTCATCCGTTGTCGTAGCGTCTGCATGGTTTCCCCAATGTACCATGCCTCGGGACATCCTTTCCTGCAGCGTATCAGGTAGACAATGTTGGCCGAGTTGCAAGAGTAGGTACCGTGTACCTGGTAGATGGTGTTCTCACGTGAGATGATGGCATCCGTGTCGATGATCCGGCACGTCTTGCAGAGGTTGCTGTGGCAGGGTTGTGTGGTGTCGTGGTCACTGTTCTCCTGAAGGCTGGGTAGTTTGCTGCGGACAATGGTCTGTTTGAGGTTGCGTGGTTGTTTGAAGGCAAGAAGTGGGGGTGTGGGGATGGCCTTGGCGAGATGTTCGTCTTCATCAATGACATGTTGAAGGCTCCGGAGGAGATGCCGTAGCTTCTCCGCTCCGGGGAAGTACTGGACGACGAAGGGTACTCTGTCCACCGTGTCCCGTGTTTGTCTTCTGAGGAGGTCGGTGCGGTTTTTCGCTGTGGCACGTCGGAACTGTTGATCGATGAGTCGAGCGCCATATCCTGTTCTTATGAGGGCATCTTTCAGCGTCTGGATGTGTCTGTTGCGATCCTCCTCATCCGAGCAGATCCTGTGTATACGGAGGGCTTGTCCATAGGGGATGGCTTCTTTAACGTGTTTAGGGTGGAAGCTGGAGAAGTGGAGCATTGTGAGGTTATTCGTGGGCTTGCGGTACAGCGAGGTGCTGAGGTGACCGTCCTTAATGGAGATGCGTGTGTCCAAGAATGCAACCGATTCCGGAGAGTAGTCTATGGTGAGTCTGATGGTGGGATGGAACTTGTTGATGTCATCATATAGTTGTTTCAGTGATTGCTCACCATGACTCCAAAGGAAGAAAATATCATCGATGTATCTAGTGTATAGCATCGGTTGAAGGTCCCGTGCGGTGAAGAAGTCTTGTTCGAACCTGTGCATGAAGATGTTGGCATATTGAGGTGCAAATTTGGTCCCCATGGGTGTTCCGTGTGTCTGGATGAAGAACTGGTTGTTGAAGGTGAAGACATTGTGGTCCAGGATGAAGCGGATGAGTTGTAAAATTGCATCTGGAAACTGGCAGTTGACGGCATTGAGTACTGAGGCCGTTGCAGCAATGCCATCATCGTGGGGGATGCTGGTGTAGAATGCCGAGACATCCATTGTGACGAGGAGTGCTCCTGGTTCAATTGTTCCATGTGTGCTGAGTTTCTGTAGGAAGTCCGTAGTGTCGCGACAAAAGCTGGGGGTTCTTTGTACAATGGGTTTCAGGATGCCCTCGACATAGCCGGAGAAATTCTCGCACAGGATTCCATTGCCTGAAACGATGGGACGGCCGGGCGTGTTTGCCTTGTGTATCTTTGGGAGGCAGTAGAGGTCTCCAACGCGGGGAGTACGTGGGATGAGAGCACGGAGGGTGCCCTGAAGGTCCGGATCAAAGGTTTTGATCAGAGTGTTGAGTTGACGGGTGTGTTCTTTGGTCAGATCTGCGGGTGACTGTCTGTAGTGTTCCTCGTTGTTCAGTGTATGTAAGAAGCAGGGATGGGAGTCAGGCCTTTGAGCTCATTCCTTCATTCAGATAGATCATGGATCATGGAGTCCGAAAGATGTGCTGGCTAGAACATAGAAAAGCTACAGCACAAACAGGCCCTTCGGCCCACAAGTTGCGCCGAACATGTCCCTACCTACTAGGCTTACCTATAATCCTCTATCTAAGTAACTTCCATGAACTTATCCAAAAGTCTCTTAAAAGACCCTATTGAATCTGCCTCCATCACCACCACTACCGGCAGCCGATTCCTCGCACCCACCACCCTCTGAGTGAAAACCTCTGGTCCTAGACTCTCTCACAAGGGGAAACAACCTCTCAAACTCCCTGAGTATCCTATATGCAATACCTCATATTAATCTAAAGTTAAGTTCATTGGCCGGTTTACACCCATTCTGCAAGTTTATCAATGTGTACCTGTATTTTGTAGCAGTCCTCCTCAGTATTAACTATAACCCCTTAATCTGGTGCCATGGCAAATTTGGAATTGTACTTTTGATTTCTGATGGTTAAATCACTTGTGTAAATAGGGAACAATGCTGGTTTCAACACTTAATAATTGTAAACACCTCAATTAGGGCTGGAATTCTGCAATGTTGTAGGCCCCACCACCGCTGCCATTGAGAACAGGGAGTCTGGCACTCAGCTAAATCTCCATTCATTGCAGCCGTATCGGAGAATCCTAGCCACCGGCAGAGTCGGAGAATTCCGGCCTAGGTCACCCCTTAATCTTCACTACTCAAAACAACACCATTTAACACCTTCTGCCAGTCTTTGTAACTACCTTTAACTTTTACTCTCTGTTTTGTCAGCTTATTATCCATTCTACTATTTGTCCCGACTTTACATGCTCTGACCTTGGTCATGAGATTTCTATATGCGACCTTATCAAAGGCCTTTGGAAAAGCCAAATATATTATTTCCACTATGTTACTGTTATCTGTGCTCTCTATTATTTCTTCAAAGAACTTTATGACCTTCCTTTTTTAAATCTGTCTGTGTGAGCTACTCTTTATCATATCTTTCATTTCTACTTGTTTTCCATTTTGTCTTTGTCCATTTTCTATGCTATCAATGATGCTAAGCTAATTTGTCAAAAGTTTGATGGATTTGTTTTATCTTTCCTTAAATTTTCAAATCACATTATTTGTCCTCCTGTTCTCTGGCACTGTTCCCTTTCCTAATTAATTTGAACATAAATGTAATAAATGCCTCTGCTATCTCTTCCCTCATTTCTTCTTATATGTGTGATCCACATCTGGGTTTTCATCCTCTCTAAGTTTGGATAGTTTATCAGTTATCTCCCCCGAGTCATGTTGTTTCTATGATCTCTGGTTCTGATGTCTTTGTTCAGCATGTTTATCAATGCTGATCTTTCAATTGTCCCACAGCCATATCTTTAGGGGGGAGAGAATTGAAGATTTCCATCCTCTTTATGTGGGATGTTTCTTGTCACCACCCAAGAGACTCTATCTCTATATTTAAGGTTCTATCTCGTTGTTCTAGACTCCCCCACCAGAGGAACTACTTCCTCCTTGGCCATCTTTTAAATAATTTAATCACTGTAAACACCTTAATGAGATCACCCCCTTTAAAAGGCAACTTATTACCTAAGTGGAGAGAGGCTTTGGGGTGCTTCATTACAGAGGAATCGGGGTGTCCTTGTGCATGAGTTGCAGAAAGCTGGTATGCAGGTACAGCAAGTAATAAGGAAAGCAAATGGAATTTTGGCATTTATTGCGAAAGGGATAGAACATAAAAGTAAATAAATGTTGCTGCAACCGTACAAAGCATTGGTGAGACTGCACCTGAAGTACTGTGTACAGTTTGAGGAGAGATGTAGTTGCATTAGAGGCAGTTCAGATAAAGTTCACTAGATTGATTCCAGGGATGAGGGGTTTGTTTTATTCAGAGAGATTGAGCAGTCTAGACCTATACTCCCTGAAGTTTAGAAGAATGAGAGGAGATCTAATTGAGGTGTATAAGATGATAAACGGGTTTGACAAAGTAGGCGGAGAGCAGGTGCTTCCTCTTGTGGGGCAATCTAGAACAAGGGGTCATAGTTTTAGGATAAGGGGTAGCAGATTTATAACACAGATGAGGAGAAATTACTTCTCTGAGGGTGGTGAGTCTGTGGAACTGACTACCCCAGAGTGTGGTAGATGCCGGGACATTGAGTAACTCTTTAAGGAGGAGATAAACAGATTTTTAATTAGTAATGGAGTTGAAGGGTTATGGAGAACAGGCAGGAAAGTGGAGTTGAGGCTGAGATGTGATCAGCCATGATGGTATTAAATGGCGGAGCAGGCTCGAGGGGCTGAATGGCCTCCTCCTGCTCCTAGTTCCTATGTTCAACACTCAAAGCAACACAAGCTTAGCCAATACAACAGTTCCTCATAATTTAACCCTTTTTAGCCCCAGTACCTCGAGAGAATCATATAACTGTACTGAAAAAGAATTCACAGTGGAAAGTTTTGGATCATGTTTAAAAAACAAATTGAAGGAAAAGGTAATGCAGAAAATGACTAAAGGCATAGAAATATTAAAGAACCTGTTTTTCTTAAGCCCTCTCCACTTGTGTTAACTCATCTTGGCTCAGTGTTAGTTCTCTAGCCTCTGGGTCAAAAGATTGAGAGTTCAGGCCCCGCTTGGAATCTAGGCTCACATTCCAGTGCAGTACTGAGGGAGTAAAGGTAAAGTCGCCATAGTCCCAGATGGTAATAGGCTGCACTCTCCTTTGATGGGGAGAGCTGACTGGTGGTGATTTAACCTGAAGATCACCACTCCTCATGTGAGGGTCAAGGTTGAGAAGGCACGGCCTTCATGAATAACCTCAATCGGTACAGGAATTGAACCTGCACTGTCGACGTTGCTCTACATCATTAACCAGCAGTCCAGCCAACTGAACTAAACAGAATCCCCTGCTGAGGGAGTGCTGCACTGTTGGAGGCGCCATCTTTCAGATGTTAAAATGTCTGCCCTCTCAGCTCAATGTGAAAGAACCTCTGGCACTAATCAAGGACTCCTCGGAATATTCATTCTTTTGGCAGTATAAAGAACAGATTAGCTGGTCGTTCCTGGATTTAACCTTTGCTATGTACAAAATGGTTGTCATTATCAACTGCATTTCAAAGCAATTCATTTATATCTGAATTCCTTTGAGGTATTTCTGAAACATGTGGTATGTTGCTGCTTAGATATGTGTCTTTACGGAGAGGTGTAACTATGGTGCTGTACAGATACAATTTTTTGTTTAAATAACAATGAGGAAAGTAACTGTGATGCGCAGAGATGGGGGTGAATTTGCGTATTTAAAATGCCACTTTCCAGTTACCCTGCCTGATCCTGGCCTCTCTCACTCTCTCTCCCCCAGGAAGGACTGGGCCCGTTCTGCTTCCTGATATTCCTGGGCGACTGCCTGATCATTGCAGTGTTTGTCTTCATCATTCTGCCGGAAACTAAAGGAAAAACCATTCTGGAAATCAACGAGGAGTTTCGGAAAATAAACCGAAAGAGGATGGGAGGTAGCTCAGTGGCCTTTCGTAGTAAAGCCCGGCAACAAGATCCAGAGATCTTTGTCATTGCTACCAGACTGTAATGTGTCAAAGAGATAAACATTGTGATGGATTTGGACATTGGTGGGAGCTGGGGGAGGAGATAAAAACATCACTGCCTTGTGCACTCTGACTTCAGCACCTTTTGCAGGCAGCGTTTCTAATCAGTGAACAGCTCCCACCATGGGAACCCTCTCTACAACTGGAAACAAATAAGAGCCAGGCACAGAGGCTCTGAATGATGGATTGGTTATGTTTTTGAACAATTTTGAAGAGATAGCCCAAAACAACTAGAGGCTTTAAGTGGTTTTACTGCTTTACCAGCCCCTTGCCAAATAATGTTTGTGTGTTCGATTCCCTCTGTAACTTATTCTCAATGCAATTAATGGAGTGTCTTAAAATCTCAAACTGAAGGAACCTATTGTTAAAACAGGATAAAGAAAGTGTCTTTCACAGCCTTAGGACATCTCAAAGTGACAAAGAGGTAATAAATTGTGTGTCCATTATGTAATTAATAAGATGCAGGATTGTCACATGGGTTTATAACATGGTTATAACAGAGACATGGCTCAAACAAGGCCAGGGACTTGTTCTTAAAATTCCTGGTTACCAAGTATTTAGGAATAACAGAAAAAGAAAAAGAAGGAATGTGGTGGTGTTGATTAAAGATGGTGTTACAGTTCTTGTGAGAAGGAAACCTACCCTAGAGGTGACTTCATCACACATCAACGTGGTTGATTCCTAACTGGTCTAGCAAGCCACTCAGCTGGGGCAGTAAGAAAGAGGAGAGTTGCAGTGCATGGATTTATGGAACTGTGCTTTTCAATGTGGTTGTTGTCTGCCTGGAACAGTGCATTTGAGCAAAGGAGTCTCCTTGGATTTGAACCTTAAATGAACTAATACCGATTCCCAATCATGCGGCAAACGATAATTGTTGGTCAGGAAACAGCAAGCATGATCAAGTATTAGATCACAATAAAAAGAATGAGACTTCGCTAATGAAAATGGAGCAATGATTGTCTTCTTAAAACCCTCAAATAAAATCATAAGAGGGCATCAAGTCTGAGAATCCATCAGTTATATATGCCAATATTTCCCGTTTCCTTTCAATATAAATATCATTACACAAGCAAGGACCCTCTGTCCCTGTCACTTCACCTCGGATGCTTTACTAAAAATAAATAAATCATGGTGTCGAGAAACTTTCTCTCGACAAAACTGCTGCTCTTCGTTATCTTAACCAGACTGAGCTCCCTCTTTATCTTAACCAGACTGAGCTCCCTCTTTATCTTAACCAGATGGAGCTCTCTCATTATTAGGATTGGTCTTAGTTGGTAGATCACATGCAGGTACATGTGACATCTTTCAAAACCTTAATGCAACTCGTTTACATTAAAAGTGCTGAAGGGAATCCCTGTGGCATCTTCACGGGAACCTAACGTGATGAGTTGATGTCACAGTGCACAAGGAAGCCCACATGGTTTCCATCCAAAGAGCACATCTCAACTTTCATTATATTAATACTAAAAGATACTGGCTGAACTCTGAACTCAACCAGGTAACCTGGACAAGAACCTGAACCTTTTATTTATCATTTATCTCATGGGCAATGAGGGATGGACAATGCTGGCCTAGCCAGCGCGCCCACATCCCATGAATGAATAACGAAAAAGCCCTCTCTCTAGCTTGTCTGAAATTTTAAAGCCTATTTATTTGACTCTAAATACCAGACCAATACAGATACTTGCTAGGGAGCCAGAGGCCCCTGCCGGGTCCACTCCCCAGCAGTGTGGCAGGAATCAGGTGCTCAGTGTATATGAATAACCCCAGCACATGACGCCAAATCCTAACACACCCACTCAGCTCTCAAAGGGCTCTGATTGATGGTCTGCGTTCACTGTTTACTGTTTGTTACTTAGCATTTAGCATTAAAATGACAAACAATGACTTTTACCTGTTGTGAAGATATTTCTGAAAGTAAAGACTTTTTAAACAATGTGCATGGCACCTGCGTTCTTATTGTACATTTGGATTCGATGTTTAAAAGCTGTCTTTCTCACAATTGCTCAGAGCTTTACTGTGACTTCTTGAAACTTTCTTTGCACATTACAGGCAGCTGAAGTTGCCAACTCCTGGTCTGAAACACCAAGCTTGTATCTCCTTTGCATCTTTCAAAACTTCCTGATGTCCTGAAGCGTTTCATAGCTAATGCTCAATTTGAAAATGCAGTCACTGGCGGAATGTAGGAAAGCATGTCAGTAAATTGGTGCACATCAAGATCCCACAGAAAAGCAAATAACTAGTGAATGGTCTGGATTTTAGGGTCAGCAGCAAAAGAATGGCATTTGCCAGTCACTGTGCTACCAGCTGGCCACAGAGTTTCTGCAGGATCTTGAGCTTCGATATGATGTGACCAAGTGTCTGAACTGATACGGTGCCTTCTACAAGAGAAATAAGATCATAAAACATAGGAGCAGAAGTAGGCCATCAAACTGCTCCACCTTTCAATGAGATCATGATCTGAAATAATAACCCTCAATGCCACTTTCCTGCCTTATCCCCATGATCCTCGATTCCCTTACAGATGAAAAATCTGTCTATCTCAGCCGTGAACATACTTAACGACCCAGTCTCTACAGCTCTCTGAGGTAAAGAATTCCATAGATTCACTACCCTCTGAGAGAAGAAATTCCTCTTCATCTCTGTCTTAAATCATGACCCCCTTATTCCAAGATTATACCCTCTGGTCCTAGACTCTCCCACAAGGGGAAACAACCTCTCAAACTCCCTGAGTATCCTATATGTCTCAATAAGGTCACCTCTTTTTCTTCTAAACTCCAATGAGTACAGTCCCAATATACTCAACCTCTCCTCATAAGAAAATCCCTCCCTACCTAGGATCAACCTATTGAACCTTCTCTGGACTGTCTCCAATGCCAGTATATCTCCCCTTAGATGAGGGGAGCAAAACTTTTCACAGTATTCCAGGTGTGGTCTAACTAGTTCCTTTGGCAAGACTTCCCTATTTTTATACTCCATTCCCTTTGAAATAAAGGCCATCATTCCATTTGCCTTCCTATTACCTGCAGAACTTGCATGCTAGTTTTTTGCGATTTTATGCATGAGGACCCCCCAAATCCCTAAATCCCACAGTGCAACAGCTTTCTGCAGTCTTTCTCCATTTAAATAATATTCAACCTCTTTATTTTTCTTATCGAAGTGCATAACTTCACATTTTCCTACATTATATACCAGCTGCCAAGTTTTTGCCCACTCACCTATCTATATCTCTTTGTAGACTCTTTTGTGTCATCCTCACCTATTTTTGTGTCATCCACAAACTTGTCAATAGTACTTGTCCAAGTTGTTAATATATATTGTAAATAATTGTGGCCCCAGCACTGATCCCTGCGGCACTCCACTAGTTATAGGTTGCCATCCTGAAAATGCCCCTCTTATCCCAACTCTGTCTTCTATCAGTTAGTCAATCCTCTATCCATGCTAATATGCTGCCCCCAACACCATAGGCTCTAACTTATTAAGTAGCCTTTTGTTCGGTACCTTATCGAACGCTTTTTGGACATCCAAGTATATTGCATCTATTGGTACCCCTTTATCTATCCTGCTCGTTACCATCTCAAAGAATTCCAATAAATTTGTCAGGCATGATTTCCCCTTTATGAAGCCATGCTGACTGTTTGATTATATTATGTATATATTATATTATGGGTAACCAAGAAGGTAGATGAGGGCAGTGCAGTTGATGTTGTCTACATAAACTTTAGCAAGGCCTTTGACAAGGTACCGCATGGTAGGTTGTTGCATAAGGTTAAATCTCACGGGATCCAGGGTTGAGGTATCTAAATGGATACAAAATTGGCTTCTTGACAGAAGCCAGAAGGTGGTTGTAGAGGGTTGTTTTTCAAACTGGAGGCCTGTGACCAGCATTGTGCCTCAGGGATCAGTGCTGGGTCCATTGTTATTTGTCATTTATATTAATGATTTGGATGAGAATATAGGAGGCATGGTTAGTAAGTTTGCAGATGACACCAAGATTGGTGGCATAGTGGAGAGTGAAGAAAGTTATCTCCGATTGCAACGGGATCTTGATCAATTGGGCCGGTGGGCTGACAAATGGCAGATGGAGATTAATTCAGATAAATGCGAGGTGATGCATTTTGGTAGATTGAACCAGGGCAGGACTTACTCAGTTAATGGTAGGGCGTTGGGAAGAGTTACAGAACAAAGAGATTTAGGGGTACATGTTCATAGCTCCTTGAAAGTGGAGTCACAGGTGGACAGAGTGGTGAAGAAGGCATTCGGCATGCTTGGTTTCATTGGTCAGAACATTGAATACAGGAGTTGGGACGTCTTGTTGAAGTTGTACAAGACATTGGTAAGGCCACACTTGGGGAACACTGTATACAGTTCTGGTCACCCTATTATAGAAAGGATATTATTAAACGAGAAAGAATGCAGAAAAGATTTACTAGGATGTTACCGGGACTTGATGGTTTGAGTTATAAGGAGAGGCTGAATAGACTGGGACTTCTTTCTCTGGAGCGTAGAAGGCTGAGGGGTGATCTTATAGAGGACTATAAAGAAAATGAGAGGCACAAATCAGCTAGATAGTCAATATCTTTTCCCAACGGTATGGGAGTCTAGAACTAGAGGGCATAGGTTTAAGGTGAGAGGGGAGAGATACAAAAGTGTCCAGAGGGGCAATTTTTTCACACAGAGGGTGGTGAGAGTCTGGAACAAGCTGCCAGAGGTAGTGGTAGAGGCGGGTACAATTTTGTCTTTTAAAAAGCAGTTAGACATGGGTAAGATGGGTTTAGAGGGATATGGGCCAAATGCAGACAATTGGGATTAGTTTAGGGGTTTAAGAAAAAAGGGTGGCATGAACAAGTTGGGCCAAAGGGCCTGTTTCCATGCTGTAAATCTCTACGACTATGACTATATGTGGCATGTGTGAGCAGGGCAAGCAATAACTGTGACTCTTTAAACAATCACACCAAAGAATCTACTAAGACATATGGGGAGGATTTTATGGAGCCAGCCAGAATGGAAAACATGGAACGTGGGGTGACAATTAGGTGGGATTCAAAATTCTGATTTCACAATGATGAGATGCAACGGTAAAGTCAGTGGCATGTTTATGGTGCGTCAGTCTCAAGCTGGCCTGTGGCGGGTTCATACTTATCATACATTTGGAATTCATGAATACTCATTTATCTAAAACTTCGTAAATAAAATACACCCTACCTTCAAGATAAAATCAGTGGCGCTCATGAATCTCGCCGAACCCAGTTCAGGTTTGCTCATGCACCAGTTGGTTTTGTGCAGTTGTGTCTGAGGTCAGTGGTCTTCCTTGTTGAACTCTATGGCACAAGGCAGGGGAGAAGAAGAATGACAGCTTGCATGGAGACTTGGGACAGGCAAGGGCGAGTCGGGGAGGGTTAGGATGCTGTTGGTGTGCAGTAGGGTCAGGGGCATGGAAGAGTAATGTGGGAGTGGGTGGGTATCCTGGCTGTGCTTGGTGGTGGAAGCAGTCAGTCAAGGTAAGAAAATGTGGAGCCTAAAGGCCCATAAGACATAGGAGCAGAAATAGGCCATTCAGCCTATCAAGCCTGCTCTGCCATTCAATGGGATCATGGCTGACCTGATGTGATAATTCCCAACTCCACTTTCCCATCTACCCCCTTAAACCTTGATTCACACATTGATTAAAAATCTGTCTATCTCAGCCTTGAACATATCTGAACAGCCCATGCTAGTACTGTCCAAATGTGTGATCACCTCAGGGTGTTGGCTAGCAGAGTCCTTAGAAGGCTTTGAGTTCAAACACAATATTTCAATTATCCCCACTAGGAATGATCTTGGACAATGTCCTTTACAATGTATTGAAGGGAGGAGTAGCTGAAGCCACAGGTTCAGCCATATCCCAAAGAGTGGAGACTATAACACTAGACATTGATATGAACATTCAATAAAGTGAACAAAAAACACAACATTGTTTCTTCCAGAGAAAAAGAAATATTTCTAACTCCCTGTAACCTTCAATGCCAACCATGAGGTATGCTAGTACACTTATCTCTCTGGCTGAGCTAGTCTCAATAAATAACGAGTAAAGGGAAACAAATATGAAATGTTCACAAGTGTGGCACGGTGTGAAGGGTCAGCACGGTGGCACAGTGGTTAGCACTGCTGCCTCACAGCACCAGGGACGTGGGTCCAATTCCAGCCTTGGGTGACTGTCTGTGTGGAGTTTGCACGTTCTCCCTGTGACTGTGTGGGTTTCCTCCAGATGCTGTGGTTTCCTCCCACACTCCAAAGATGTTCAGGTTAAGTGGATTGGCCATGTTAAATTGCCCTTTAGTGTCCCAAGATGTGTAACTTAGATGGGAATGGCCATGGTAAATGTGTAGGGCTATGGGAATAGGGCGGGGGAGATGGCCTGGGTAAAATAATCTGTCAGAGAGTTGGTGCACACTCAATGGGCTGAATGGCTTCCTTCTGCAGTGTAGGGTTTCTATGATTCTATTCTCTGATAAATTTTGAAAAACACCCTTGGTGCTGCCATAGCAGCAGTGAGTACTATCCACAAGATGCATTCCTGGAACTCACCAAGGCTTCTTAGACAGCACCTTGCAAACCCACAACCACTACCATCTAGAAGGACAAGGGCAGCAGACACATGGAAACAACACCACTTAGAAGTTCCTCTCCAAGCCACTCTCCATCTTGACTTATCTTAATGGAGTTGGACAGGAAAGTTGTGGCTATGTTTGACCAGGAAGCTGTAGGATAACCTGCCCGTCACTGCTGCATTGTCAGTTGACTGCCGGTTTGACCTGACGTGCTTTCCCCGCTGGAGAATCGCATGTCTCCTGTGCATAGCGTCAGCACAACTTTTAATTGTAATGGTATGGGAAATGGGAAAGAAACACAAGGCTGGAAGTGGCAGAGGCTCCTAGTTCTGCCATCAGTAATGGCACACTGAACAAAATTTCCCCTATAGTGAGGCTAAAGCAGAACTTATAAATAATATACAGAGACCAGAATAAAGAGAGGGAAAGAAAGATGGGTTTAGCAAAAAAGATAAGAGAAGGAATTGAAAAAATAATTGTAATTTTTAAAATTCTAAAACACTTCAAATTCTGTGCAAATAAGTCTCTTATAAAACTAAGTTTTCAGATTGAGAGAAGTTATTTAGCAGTAGTTATAACTTAGAGTAGAATTTTAGAATGGTTACAGCACAGAAGGAGGCCATTCAGCACATTCCCTGTAAGACCAAGTTAGTTAATCCTATTCCCCCACTTTTTTCATCTGACCCTACAAGTCTTTCCAATTCAGATAATTGCCCAATTTCTTTGCGAAAGCAAGATTGAATCTGCCTGTGCCACACTTTCAGGCAGTGCATTCCAGGTCCGAGTCACACGCTGTATAAGAAGCGTTTCCTTGTCTTGTTTTTGATTCGGTTGCTAATCACTGCTTTCTGGTCTCGACCCTTCCACCAATGGGAACAGTTTCTCCCAATCTACTCTGTCTAGACTCCTCATAATTTCGAGCGCCTCTGTTAAATATCCTCTCAACCTTCTCCAAGGAAAACAATGCCAGCTTCTCCAATCTATCTATATAAGTCAAGTTCTTCATCCCTGGGACCATTCTCATGAATCTTTTCTGCGCTCTTGCCAATGCCTTTGCATCCTTCCTAAAGTGTGCTGCCCAGAATTGGACACAACAGATAAGACTCTGTCCTTGACTGCTCGTGGACATCATCTTTCTCCAGCGCTGTCATATTCTCCTCCATCAATACTGCCACCCCTCCTCCTCCTCTATCTTTTCTGAACACCTTGTATTCAGGAATATCTAATACACAATCCTACCCCTTTTGAGCCAAGTCTCTGTTATTACAACATATTCCCACACGGATACTTACACACAGCTCATCAACCTTACTTACTACACTCTAAACCTAATTTAGGCCTTCATGAATTCCCTCCTACTCTGACACCACCTAATACCTTATTATTTTTGACTCTCAATTCTTTGCACACCCTATTTTCCCATCCCCCTGCCCCAAATTAGTGTAAATCCTCCCCAGTAGCACTAGCAAATTGCCCCACAAGGACATTGGTCACAGCCATGTGGAGGTGTAACCTGTCAGACTTGCAACATGTCAGGGTGGCACGGTAGCACAGTGGTTAGCACTGCTGCTTCACAGCACCAGGGACCTGAGTTTGATTCCCAGCTTAGGTCACTGTCTGTGTGGAGCTTGCACATTCTCCCCGTGTCTGCATGGGTTTCCTCCAGGTGCTCCAGTTTCCCCCACATTCTGAAAGATGTGCTGGTTAAGTGCATTGACCTGAACAGGTGCTGGAGTGTGGCGACTAGGGGAATTTCACAGTAACTTCATTGCAGTGTTAATGTAAGCCTTACTTGTGACTAATAAATAAGCTTTAAAAAACAAACTTTGTCCCATTTCCCCTAGAACAGGGTCCCAATGTTCCAGGGATCTAAACTTTTCCTTCCTCTCCCAGCTTTCCAGTTACACATTAATATTATCTACCATTATAGTGTGTGGCACAGGATGTATTCAGGAGATTACTATCTTTGAGGTCCTGTTTGTTAGTTTCTTTCTGAGATTCCTAAATTCTACCACATCTCTCTTTTTCTGTATATTGTTGGCCTTGACATAGAACATAGAAACAAATACAGCACAAACAGGCCCTCCGGCCCACAAGTTGCGCCGGTCATGTCCCTACCTACCGAGGCATATATATAGGCTTACCTATAACCCTCAATCCTATTAAGTCCCATGTACTCATCCAGAAGTCTCTTAAAAGACCCTATCGAGTTTGCCTCCACCACCACTGATGGCAGCCGATTCCACTCACCCACTACCCTCTGAGTGAAAACCTTACCCCTGACATCTACTCTGTACCTACTCCCCAGCACCTTAAACCTGTGTCCTCTCGTAGCAGCCATTTCAGCCCTGGGAAAAAGCCTCTGAGAATCCACCCGATCTATACCTCTCAACATCTTGTACACCTCTATCAGGTCACCTCTCGTCCTTCGTCTCTCCAAGGAGAAAGGACTGAGCTCCCTCAACCTATCCTCAAAAGGCATGCCAACCAATCCAGGCAACATCCTTGTAAATCTTCTCTGCACCCTTTCAATCATTTCCACATCCCTCCTGTAATGAGGCGACCAGAACTGAGCACAGTACTCCAAGGGGGGTCTGACGAGGGTCTTATAAAGTTGCATCATTATCTCCCGACTTCTAAACTCAATCCCTCAATTGATGAAGGCCAGCACACCATACGCCTCCTTAATCACCTCCTCTACCTGCGGGGCCGATTTAAGGGTCCTATGGACCCGGACCCCAAGGTCCTTCTGATCCTCTACACTGCTAAGAGTCTTACCCTTGATATTATACTCCTTCATCCCATTTGACCTGCCAAAATGGACCACTACACATTTATCCGGGTTGAAGTCCATCTGCCACTTCTCCGCCCAGTCTTGCATCCTATCTATGTCACGCTGCAGCTTCTGACATCCCTCCAACCTATCCACAACACCATCAACCTTCGTGTCATCGGCAAACTTACCAACGCATCCCTCCACTTCCTCATCCAGGTTATTTATGAAAATGACAAACAGCAAGGGTCCCAGAACAGATCCCTGGGGCACTCCACTGGTGACCGACCTCCATTCAGAAAAAGACCCATCTACAACCACTCTCTGCTGTCTGCAGGCAAGCCAGTTCTGGATCCACAAGGCAACAGCCCCTTGGATCCCATGCCCTCTCACTTTCTCGAGAAGTCTTGCATGGGGGACCTTATCGAACGCCTTGCTGAAGTCCATGTGAACCACATCTACCGCTTTTCCTTTGTCAATGTGTTTAGTCACATTTTCAAAGAACTCCACCAGGCTCGTAAGGCACGATTTGTCTTTGACAAAGCCGTGCTGACTACTTTTGAGCATACTAAACTTCTCTAAATGTTCATAAATCCTGTCCCTCAGGATCTTCTCCATCAACTTACCAACCACTGAGGTTAGACTCACCGGTCGGTAATTTCCTGGGCTATCCCTATTCCCTTTCTTGAATATAGGAACCACATCCGCAATCCTCCGGAACCTCTCTTGTCTCCATCGACGATGCAAAGATCATCGCCAGAGGCTTTGCAATCTCTTCCCTCGCCTCCACAGTAACCTGGGGTACATCCCATCCGGTCCCGGCGACTTATCTATCTTGATGCTATTCAAAATTTCCAACACATCCTCTTTCTTAATGTCTACATGCTCAATCTTTTCAGTCCGCCTCAATCCTGTAGTACAACCACCCAGGTCTTTTTCCACCGTGAATACCGAGGTAAAATATTCATTAAGCACCTCTGCTCTTTCTTCTGGTCCTGTACAGACTTTCTCACCTTCACATTTTATAGGTCCTATTCCTTCACATCTCATCCTTTTACTCTTCACATATTTATAGAACGCCTTAGGGTTCTCCTTAATCTTACCTGCCAAGGCCTTCTCGTGACCCCTTCTGGCTCTCCTAATTTCTTTCTTAAGTCCCTTCCTACAAGCCGTACACTCATCTAGATCCCTATCATCGCCTAGCTCTCTGAACCTTTTGTACGCTTTCCTTTTCTTTTTGACTAGGTTCAGCGCAGCTTTCGTGCACCACGGTTCCCGTAACCTACCAAAACCTCCTGGATTATGAATCCAGCTGTTTGCTGTTCCCTCTGCAGGTGCTCAGGGATATCTTTGACCATGGCACCAGGAAGGCAACATAACATTCTGCATTCACAACTGAGGCTTCAGAAACACCTGTTTGTTCCCCTTACTATTGGCTTCCCAATCTCCGATCTTAATATGGGAAATGATAAACCGACTGTGACATAGAGTGCAAATCTAAAAGTAAATCAATAGATAAGGCTGGAGGTTTCAAAAATAATAAAAGAACAAAACTTAAGGCTCTAAATCTGAATGCATGTAATATTCAAAACAAAACTGATAACTAATAGTGCAAATAGAGATTAATAAGTATGATCTAATAGCCATTACAGAGACATGGCTGCTGGATAGCACAGATTGAGACCTGAATATTGAAGGGTACATGACAGTGGTTCTGTTAATTAAAGATAATATTTGCACACTAGAGAGGGATGACCTAAGCTCAGGAAACCAGAGGTTTGAGTAAAGATGAGGAATGATCAAGCAAGAAGTCACTTGTGGGAGTGGTATACAGGTTCCCTAGCAGCAGTGTGTACCATCTACAAGATGCACTCCAGGAACTCACCAAGGCTCCTTCAACATCTTCCAAACCCACAACCACTACAATTTGGAAGGACAAGGGCAGCAAACACATGCGAACACCACCACCTGGAAGTTTCCCTCCAAGCCACTCTCTATCTTGACTTGGAAATATATTGCAGTTCCTTTATTGTTGCTGGGTCAAAATCCTGGAACTCCCTCCCTAACAACACTGTGGCTGTACCGATACCTCAGGGACTGCAGCAGTTCAAGAAGGCAGCTCACCATTGCTTCTCAAAGTAATTAGGGATGAACAATAAATGCTGGCCTAGCCAGTGACACCCACATACCTTGAATGAGTAAAAGAAAAAATTATCACGGGGGATTTTAATATAGACTGGAATGATCAGATGAGCTAAGGTAATACAGATAACAAATTCATAGAATATTTTTGGGATAATTTCTTCGAGCAACATATTCTGGAGTCAAACAAGGAGCAGGTTATACCAGACCTGGTATTGTACAATGGGATATAATCAATTAATGATCTCATAGTGAAGGTGTCCTTAGTTGGCAGTGATCATAATATGTTTGAATTTTACATTCAATTTGAGGGAGAGAAGAGTGAGTCCAGGACTAGCATTTTAAACTTAAATCAGGGCTATTATGAGAGCATGAAAGCAGAGCTAGCGAGGGTGAACTGACAATTTAGGTTAAGGGATAAGTCAATAGACATGCTATGTCAGACAGTTAGGGGGATATTTCAGAATTCACAGAACAGATACATTCCAATGAGAAAGAAAAATTCAACGAAGTTTAAGCGTGTTAAACCTAAAGAAAAAACATATAATTGCACCAAACAGGTGACAGGCCAGAAGATTGAACAGAATATAAAAAAATAGCAAAAAATGACTAAACGATTAATAAGGAGGGAAAAATTAAGAGTACGAGAGAAAGCTCGCTAGAAATATAAAGGCAGGTAGTAAGAGTTTCTATAGATATTTTAAAAAGATAAGAGTTGACAAAGTGAACACTGGTCCTATAGAAAGTGAATCTGGGAATTAACAATAGAAATTAAGAAGGCAGTTGAATTGAATAGGAATTTTGTATCAATCTTCACAATATAGGATACAAGTAACATCCCAGAAATGACTGTAAATCAGGAAATGGAAGGGGGAGAGGAACTCAAGAGAATTACAATCACTTGGGAAGTGGTTCTGAGCAAATTATTGGAATTGCAGATTGATAAGTCAAGAACAAAGAAGAAAGAAAATTACAGCACAGGAACAGGCCTTTCAGCCCTCCAAGCCTGCACCGACCATGCTGCCCGACTGAACTAAAACCCCCTACCCTTCCGGGGACCATATCCCTCTATTCCCATCCTATTCATGTACTTGTCAAGACGCCCTTTTTTTTGTTTTTATTCCAATTCAATCAAATCAAGTCCAATTCAGAGTCTCAACAAGCTGAGACATTCCCGATCCAAGCTGACAAGATAGGGCTCTCACCTCCTGTCTTGGGCTTGATCTACATGATCCAAACTGATTGGAGTAGGCATAGCTCCTCCTCCAAGGCTGACCTCATTTGCATCTTAGCCAAAAGGCCGAGATGCCACTTTTAAAAATTGCTTCAAATGAAGCTAAAATGTAACCTAATGACTTCAACCAAGCACAGCATGTCGATAATACACTTGATCTTAGCCCCTTAAAACTCGCTACTGTATCCGCTTCCACTACCTGCCCCGGCAACGAGTTCCAGGCACCCACCACTCTCTGTGTAAAAAATTTGCCTCGTACATCTCCTTTAAACCTTGCCCCTCGCACCTTAAACCTATGTCCCCTAGTAATTGACTCTTCCACCCTGGGAAAAAGCTTCTGACTATCCACTCTGTCCATGCCTCTCATAATCTTGTAGACTTCTATCAGGTCTCCCCTCAACCTCCGTCGCTCCAGTGAGAAGAAACCAAGTTTCTCCAACCTCTCCTCATAGCTAATGCCCTCCATACCAGACAACATCCTGGTAAATCTTTTCTGTACCCTCTCCAAAGCTAATGGTATTTGCTACCAAATAAACCTGTTGGACTTTAACCTGGTGTTGTTAAAACTCTTACTGTGTTCTTTGACCGAGCCATTTTTGTATCCACCTTGCTAGCTCACCTCTGATCCCATGCGACTTCACCTTCTGCACCAGTCTGCCATGAGGGACCTTGTCAAAGGCCTTACTGAAGTCCATGTAGACAACATCTACTGCCCTACCCTCATCAATCATCTTCGTAACTTCCTCGAAAAACTCGATCAAGTTCGTGAGACACGACCTCCCCTTCACAAAACCATGTTGCCTCTCACTAACATGTCCACTTATTTCCAAGTGGGAATAAATCCTGTCTCAAAGAATGCTCTCCAATAATTTCCCTACCACTGATGTCAGGCTCACCGGCCTGTAATTACTTGGATTATTCTTGCTACCCTTCTTAAACAAAGGAACAACATTGGCTATTCTCCAATCCTCTGGGACCTCCCCTGTAAGCGTTTTAACAACACCAGGTTAAAGTCCAAAAGGTTTATTTGGTAGCAAATACCATTAGCTTTCAGAGCGCTGCTCCTTCGTCAGGTGGAGTGGAAATCTGCTCTCAAACAGTGCACAGAGACACAAAATCAAGTTACAGAATACTGATTAGAATGCGAATCCCTACAACCAACCAGATCTTAAAGATACAGACAATGTGAGTGGAGGGAACATTAAGCACAGGTTAAAGAGATGTGTATTGTCTCTAGACAGGAGGCAAGCTGTGGGGGTTACTGATAGTGTGACATAAATCCAACATCCCGGTTTAGGCCGTCCTCATGTATGCGGAACTTGGCTATCAGTTTCTGCTCAGCGACTCTGCGCTGTCGTGTGTCGTGAAGGCGGCCTTGGAGATCACTTACTTAAAGATCAGAGGCTGAATGCCCGTGACTGCTGAAGTGCTCCCCCACAGGAAGAGAACAGTCTTGCCTGGTGATTGTCGAGCGGTGTTCATTCATCCGTTGTTGTAGCATCTGCGTGGTTTCCCCAATGTACCATGCCTCGGGACATCCTTTCCTGCAACGTATCAGGTAGACAACGTTGGCCGAGTTGCAAGAGTAGGTACCGTGTACCTGGTAGATGGTGTTCTCACGTGAGATGATGGCATCTGCGTCGATGATCCAGCACATCTTGCAGAGGTTGCTGTTGCAGGGTTGTGTGGTGTCGTGGTCACTATTCTCCTGAAGGCTGGGTAGTTTGCTGCGGACAATGGTCTGTTTGAGGTTGCGCGGTTGTTTGAAGGCAAGAAGTGGGGGTGGCCTTGGCGAGATGTTCGTCTTCATCAATGACATGTTGAAGGCTCCGGAGGAGATGCCGTAGCTTCTCCGCTCCGGGGAAGTACTGGACGACGAAGGGTACTCTGTCCACCGTGTCCCGTGTTTGTCTTCTGAGGAGGTCGGTGCGGTTTTTCGCTGTGGCGCGTTGGAACTGTCGATCGATGAGTCGAGCGCCATATCCTGTTCTTATAAGGGCATCTTCCCCTGTAGGGCACCTCCCCTGTAGCCAGTGAGGATACAAAGATTTCTCTCAAGGCCCCAGCAATTTCCTCCCTTGCCTCTCTCAGTATTCTGGAGTATATCCCATCAGGCCCTGGGGACTTGTCTACCTTAATGTTTCTCAAGAACCCCAATACCTCCTCCTTTTTGATCTCAACATGACTCAAACACATCCTTTCCCAGACTCATCATCCACCAAGTCCTTCTCTTTGGTGAATACTGACGCAAAGTACTCATTTAATACCTCGCCCATTTCCTCTGGCTCCACGCATAGATTCCCTCTCTTGTCCTTGAATGGGCCAACCCTCTCCCTGGCTACCCTCTTGCTCTTTATACAAGTATAAAATGCCTTGGGATTTTCCTTAATCCTGCTGGCCAATGCTTTTTCATGACCCTTTTTAACCCTCCTTATTCCTTGCTTAAGTTTCTTTCTACTTTCCTTGTATTCCCCACTTGCTTTGTGTGTTCCCAGCCTCCTTTGACAAATGCTTCCTTTTTCTCTTTGACTAGGCTCACAATATCTCTCGTTACCCAAGGTTCCCAAAACTTGCCATACTTATCCTTCATCCTTCCAGGAATGTGCCGGTCCTGAATCCCTATCAACTTACATTTGAAAGCCTCCCACATGTCAGATGTTGATTTGCTCTCAAACATCTGCCCCCAATCTACATTCTCCAGTTCCTGCCTAATATTGTTGTAATTAGTCCTCCCCCAATTTAGCACTTTAACTTGAGGACTACACTTATCTTTATCCATCAGTACCTCAAAGCTTACTGAATTGTGATCACTGTTCCTGAACTGCTCCCCTACTGAAACATCGACCACCTGACAGGGCTCATTCCCCAATACCAGATCCAGTATGGCCCCTTCCCTAGTTGGACTATCTACATACTGTTTCAGGAAACCCTCCTGAATGCTCCTTACAAACTCTGCCCCATCCACACCCCTAGCACTAAGTGTGTCCCAGTCAATATAGGGGAAATTAAAATCTCCCACCACAACAACCCTGTTACTTTTACACCTTGCCAAAATCTGCTGACACATCTGTTCCTCAATCTCCTGCTGGCAGTTAGGTGACCTGTAGTAAACCCCCAACATTGTGACTACACCTTTCCTATTCCTGAGCTCTACCCATATTGCCTCGCTGTATGAGCCCTCTGAGGTGTCCTCCTGCAGTACAGCTGTGATGTTCTCCTCAACCGGTCGTGCAACTCCCCCACCCCTTTTACATCCCCCTCTATCCCGCCTGAAACATCTGTATCCAGGAATGTTAAGCTGCCAATCCTGTCCTTCCCTTAACCAAGTCTTTGTAATGGCAACAACATCATAGTTCCAAGTACTAATCCAAGCTCTAACTTCATCTGCCTCACCTGTTACACTTCTCGCATTGAAACAAATGCACTTCAGTCCACCAGATCCTCTCTGATTAGTAACCCCACCCTGCCTGCTGTTTCTCTGAGTCTTACTAGCCCTACTCTCTGGTTCCCCTTCAGCTAATTCACCTTTGCTTTGGTTCCCTGCCAAACTAGTTTAAATCCTCCCGTGTGACACGAGCAAACCTCCCAGCCAGAATATTTGTGCCCTTCCAGTTTAGATGCAACCCATCCTTCTTGTACAGGTCCCATCTGCCCCGGAAGAGACCCCAATGGTCCAGATATCTGAAACCCTCCCTCCTACTCCAGCTGTTTAGCCACGTGTTGAGCTGCACTATCTGCCTATTCCTAGCCTCACTAGCACATGGCACAGGGAGTAATCCTGAGATTACAACCCTAGAGGTCCTGCTTTCTCCCTAAACTGCTGCTGCAGGACCTCATCATTCTTCCTGCCTATGTCGTTAGTACCAATATGTACCACGACCTCTGGCTGTTCACCCTCTCCCTTCAGAAAGCTTTCTGTCCGTTCAGAGACATCCTGGACCCTGGCACCAGGGAGGCAACATACCATCCTGGAGTCTCTAAATGCCTATCTGTACCCCTAACTACAGAGTCCCCTATAACTATTGCTCCAGTCCTCTTTGTCCCTCCCTGCTTAACAGAGCCAGCTGTGGTGCCACTGCTTTGGCTGCTGCTGCTGTTATCCCGATAGCCCATTTCCCCCAACAGTATCCAAAACGGTATACTTGTTAGAGAGAGGGATGACCACAGGGGATTCCTGCACTGACTGCCTGCCCCTTCTGGCGGTCATCCATCTATCAGCCTGCACCTTGGGTGTGACCACATCTCTAAAGCTCCTGTCTATGACGCTTTCCGCCTCCTTCATGCTCCTAAGTGCATCCAACTGCTGCTCCAATCTACCCATGCGTTCTGTAAGGAGCTGCAATTGGGTGCACTTCCTGCAGACATAGTCGTCGGAGACGTTGGAAGCATCACAGATCTCCCACATCTCACAAGTGCAGCACTTAACCCCACTGACCGACATTTCAAGCATCAGTTAAATTATTTGAAAAAATGTATAAAACTCTTCCCTTCACTTTTACCGTCTCACAGTGGCCTTTTTTTTGGTTAGAGGAGGAGGGAGGGAGGGAAACACTAATGTAGTGTTTCGGGTTTACCGCTCCTTGACACCAGATCTTCTGCTTCCCACTTCTTGGTAAATGTTGCTGGTCCGACTTCTCCCAGAGTGCACCAGTGAAGTCCCTCAGCCGCTTCTACCGGATCCTGATGGATTTCATCCTAGGATCTTAAAATAAGTGGCTGGGGAGATAGCTGCTGAGTTGTTTTAATTTTCCAAAATTCCCTAGATTTGGGAAAGGATCCATAGCAAATGCAACTCCTTTATTCAAAAAGAGAGGGAGACAGAAAGCAAGAAACTACAGGCCAGTTAGATTAGCATCTGTCATAGGAAACTTGTTAGAAGCTATTATTAAAGATGTAGCAGGGTACTTAGATAAATTCAAGGAATCAGAGTCTTCATGGTTTTGTGAAGGGAAATCATATTTAACCAATTTATTGGAGTTCTTTGAAGAAGTAACATGATGTGGATAAAGAGTAACCAGTGGGGTACTGTACTGAGATTTTTAGAAGGTATTTGATAAGGAGCCACATCAAAGGTTATTGCGGAGAAAAAAATCTCATGGTGTAGGAGGTTACGTATTGGCATGGAAAGAAGATTGGCTAGCTAACAGAGAACTGAAGAGCAGGCATAAATGGGTGGTGTGCCAGAGAATTAGTGCTGATGTTTCAACTCTTAATAATTTATATAAATGATTGGGATGAATGGACACAATTGTATGGTTGCTAAATTTGCTGATGACACAAAGATAAGTGGGAAAGTAAGTTGTGAAGAGAACATAAAGAGATTACAAAAGGAAATAATGTCTGGCTAATGTGTGAATATATGAGGCTGTCCATTTTGGAAGGACGAATAGAAAAGAAGCATATTATTTAAATGTTGGGAGTTTGCAGAGCTCTGAATGCAGAGGGATCTGGATGTCCTGCGTGAATTGCAAAAGGTTAGTATACAAATACAGCAAGTAATTAGGAAAGTTAATAGAATGTTATTGTTTATTGCAAGAATAGGGAGCCAAAAGAGAAAATGCTGGAAAATCTCAGCAGGTCTGGCAGAATCGTAAGGAGAAAAGAGCTGACGTTTCGAGTCCAGATGATTAGAAACGTCAACAAAGAACAAAGAACAATACAGCACAGGAACAGGCCCTTCGGCCCTCCAAGCCCGCGCCGCTCCCCGGTCCAGGATTGAATCCTGAATCCAGGATCCCCGCCCAATTTTCCAGCCTATCTACATACCAATATCCTATCCACCGAGCTGTCCCTCACAGCTACGATGCTTTGTTCATTACAACCTATTAACTCACCCCCACCCCCCCATTCCAGACCATGTGATCTCCAGGGAGAGGCGAAAACCCAGAGTGAAAAACCCCAGGGCCAATATGGGGAAAAAAAAAATCTGGGAAATTCCTCTCCGACCCCCTGAGGCGATCGAAACGAGTCCAGGAGATCACAATGGCCCTGATCGGAAAATGCTTCCCAACCCTAGTCATGTTAGCTCTTTTCTCTCCTTAAAGGACATTAGTGAACCAGATGGGTTTTTCCGACAATCGACAATGGTTTTATGGTCATCGGTAGATCCTTAATTGCAGATATTTTTTATTGAATTCAAATTCCATGGTGGGATTCGAACCCGGTTCCCCACAACATTAGCTGAGCTTCTAGATTAATATAGCGATAATACCACTAGGCCATCACCTCCCCTAATGCGTTAGAAACAATTCAGAAGTTTAGTAGATTAATTATTAGAATGTATGGGTTGTCTTATGCGAAAAGGTTGGACAGACTATGCTTATATCTGTGGGTGTTTAGAAGAGTAAGAAGCGATTTGAAACATACAAGACTCTGAGGGGTCTTGACAGGATGGACGTGGAAACAATGGGCGGGAATTTCCAGCCACGCTTGCCCCAAAATCGGAAATTCCCACCCAAGATCAATGGGCCTTTAAATAGTCCACCAAATTTTCTGCCCCGCCCTCTACAATTCCCACGGCCGCAGGACAGGAAAATTCTGCCCAATGTTTCCTCTTGTGGGAGAATCTAGAACTAATTTAAGACAGAGATTAGTTTTTTTTTATCTCAGCGGGTAGTGAGACACTGGAATTCTCTTCCTCAAAAGGTGGTTGAGGCAAAGTCTTTGAATATTTGCAAGTCAGATGTTGATAGATTTTTGATTAGCAAGGGGTAGGAACATAGGAATTAGGAGCGGGAGTAGGCAATTCAGCCCATCAAGCCCGCTCCACCATTTAACATGATTGTGGCTGCTCTTATCCTGGTCTCAACTCCACTTTCCTATCTGTTCTCCATAGCCCTTTATTCCTGCTTTTCATCAGAAACATATCTCTCTTTCTTGAATCTGTTGATTGATTCTGCCTCCACTGCACTCGGGAATAGTGAGTTCCACAGATCACAATCCTCTTGACAATAGTTTCTCTCATATCAGTTGTGAACTGACCTCCTCTCGCGGGATTTTACAGCCTCGCTCAAACGAGACCAGAAATTCCAACCCAAGGTCAACGGAGATTTCCGTTGTTGGACCTTCGCCCGCTCCGATTTCGTGGCAGGCGAGGTGGTAGAGTTCTGCCCTATATCTATGACCTCTTGTTCTAGACTGTCCCACAAGTGGAACATCTGTTCAATGTCCACCTTATCAATCCCCTTTAGCATTTTATAAACCTCGATCAGATCCTCCCCCTTCTTCTTCTGAACTCCAGCGAGAGCAACCCAAACTATCCAACCACTCCTCGTACGACAGCCCTTTCATCCCTGGAGTCACTCTGGCAAACCTCCTCTGAACTGCCTCCAATGCCACCACATCCTTCAAGTAAGGAGACCAAAACTGAACACAATACTCCAGGTGTGGTCGCACCAATGCCTTATACAATTGTAACAACACTTCTTTCTTTTAAAATTAAGTCCTTTTGCAATAAAATGCCAAGATTCCATTTGCTTTTCTTATTGTATGCTGCACCTGCATACCCACTTTCTGCAATTAATGCACAAAGACACCCAGATCCCTCTGCACTGATGCACTTTGAAACTGCTTCCCATTAAATAATAATTTGCCCTTTTATTTTTCTGGCCTAAATAGATAACCTTATCCACATTAAACGCCATCTGCCATATTCTGGCCCATTCTCCGAGCCTATCAATATCCAACTGTAAACTCTTTATCTCCTCATCACAGCCTGCTTTCCAACCTATTTTAGAATCATCCACAAATTTTGCTGTTACACTCTGTCTCTGCCTGGGATAAAAGATTAGGCAGAAATGTGAATTTGAAGTTAAAATTAGATCAGCCAAAGCAAATAGAAACAGATTTTAGGAGGACTAACAAAGCAAAGTTAGGTGAACAATGAACAGTAGAACACTAGGAAGTACAAAGGATCAGAGGGGGCTTGGGGTGCATGTCTCAAGATCCCTAAACTCAGCAGCACAGGTCAATAAGGTGGTTAAGACGGCAAGTAGGATACTTACGTTTATTAGCAAAGGCATAGAATATAAGAACAAAGAGGTTATGATGGAGCTGTATAAACCGCTCAGTAGGCCATAACTGGAGCAGTGTGCAGTTCTGGTCGCTACACTATAGGAAGGATATGATTGCACTGGAGAAGGTGCAGAGAAGATTCACCAGGATATTATCTGGGCTGGTGCGTTTCAGCTACAAAGAGAGGCTGGATAGGCTGGGGTTGTTTTCCAAAGAGCAAAAGCTGAGGTGTACAAAATTATGAGGGACATAGTGTAGATAGGAAGAAACCTTCCCCCTTGGTAGAGGGGTCAATAACCAGGGGGCACTGATTAAAGGTAAGGGGCTGGAGATTTAGGGGGAATTTGAGAAAAAACCTTCTCATCCAGAGGGTGGTGGGAATCTGGAACTCTCTTCCTGAAAGGGTGGCAGAGGCAGGAACCCTCACAACATTTAAGAAGCATTTAGATGAACACTTGAAACGCCACAGCACACAGGACTGCAGACCAAATGATGGAAAATGGGATTAGGATAGTGACCGGAGACACAAGCCAAAGGGCCTCTTTCTGTGCTGTAAAGCTCTATACAATAGTTTCCAAACTTGGAGAGCCTGTTCCTGGCAGGAAGGGCTTTGTTTGATGCACTGTCGGATTGATATTTGAAGCAACCACCAGAAAAACCGCCATTCCCAAACTCGCTGACCAACTCTAAAACACAACTTCTGCTTCTTACACTGGCCCGGGAGACCTCCCAACACAGCGGCCTCTAGTGGCGGGAGGAGCTGGCACACTGGCTTCTAGTGGCAGGAGGACTGAGGATAAGGACTGAGGCGGGAGGACTTTAACCTGATGTTGTTAAACTTCTTACTGTGAGGACTGAGGGACACGGCGCGGGGAGTCGGCACACTGGCCTCTAGTGGCAGGAGGACTCAGGGACAGGTCCCGGGGAGCGGGGCACATTGGCCTCTAGTGGCTGGAGGACTCAGGGACAGGGCGCAGGGAGCGGGCTCACTGGCTTCTAATGGCGGCAGGAGTGCTTGTCAGGGGACAGCGAGCGGACGCACTGGCCTCTAGTGGCAGGAGGACTGAGGGACAGACCGCGAGGAGCGGGCGCACTCGCTTCTAACGGTGGCAGGAGTGCTTGGCGGGGAGCGGACACATTGGCCTCTAATGGCGGCAGGAGTGCTTGTCAGGGGACGGGGAGCGGGCACAATGGTCTCAGGTGACGGGAGGAGTAAGGGACAAGGCGCGGGAAGTGGGCGCACTGGCCTCTAGTGGCGGGAGGAATGAGGGACAAGGCGCGTGGACTGGGCGCACTGGCCTCTAGTGGCGGGAGGAATGAGGGACAAGGCGCGGGGAGTGGGCGCACTGGCCTCTAGTGGCGGGAGGAATGAGGGACAAGGAGCGGGGAGTGGGCGCACTGGCCTCTACTGGCGGGAGGAATGAGGGACAAGGCGCGGGGAGTGGGCGCACTGGCCTCTAGTGGCGGGAGGAATGAGGGACAAGGCGCAGGGAGTGGGCGCACTGGCCTCTAGTGGCGGGAGGAATGAGGGACAAGGCGCGGGGAGTGGGCGCATTGGCCTCTAGTGGCGGGAGGAATGAGGGACAAGGCGCAGGGAGTGGGCGCACGGGCCTCTAGTGGCGAGAGGAGTGAGGGACAAGGCGCAGGGAGTGGGCGCACTGGCCTCTAGTGGCGGGAGGAGTGCTGGTCAGGGCGTGGGAGTGGGTCTTTGAGCAGAGCAGTGTGGTGCAGTCAGTCTCTGGTCGCGGGAGAAATGCCGACTTTCGTGCTTAACACAAACCTGAGCCGCTCCACCATCCCGGACGTGTTGGCGGAGGAGTTGACGGCGACGCTGTGCCAGCAGCTGGGCAAACCCACACAGGTAGGCAAGCAGAGAGAGCGGGGCCGGGAATATCCGCTGTTAAAACAGCCCGAGGTGGCAGAGTGTGAGCACTGCCGCTCCACAGCGCCAGCGTCTACACGTCCTCCCCATGTCTGCGTGGGTTTCCTCCGGGTGCTTCGGTTTCCTTTCACATTCTGAAAGACGTTGTTTGGGGGCATTGGCCGTGCTAAATTGCTAAATGTGCGGGGAGAGGGCCTGGGGTAAGATGCTCTGCCAGAGCGCTGGTGCAGAGTCGATGGGCTGAATGGCCTCCTGCACTGTGGCGATTCTATAAACAGAGGTTTCCTCCAATTCATCACCAAAGCCTCCGTTCCCCGGACACAAACTCTGTTCCCGAAGCATTGACTCAGTAAATCCACTCCCACCATCCATCTCTCTACCCCCCCCATCCATCTCTCTCCCCCCCCCATCCATCTCTCCTTCCCCCCCATTCATCTCTCCCCCCCATCCATCTCTTCCCCCCCATCCATCTCTCCCCCCCATCCATCTCTCTCCCCCCCCATCCATCTCTCTCCCCCCTATCCATCTCTCTCCCCCCCCATCCATCTCTCTCCCCCCCATCCATCTCTCTCCCCCCCATCCATCTCTCTCCCCCCCCATCCATCTCTCTCCCCCCCCCATCCATCTCTCTCCCCCCCCATCCATCTCTCTCCCCCCCCATCCATCTCTCTCACCCCCCATCCATCTCTCTCCCCCCCATCCATCTCTCTCCCCCCCATCCATCTCTCTCCCCCCCCATCCATCTCTCTCCCCCCCCATCCATCTCTCTCCCCCCCCATCCATCTCTCTCCCCCCCCATCCATCTCTCTCCCCCCCCCATCCATCTCTCTCCCCCCCCATCCATCTCTCTCCCCCCCCCATCCATCTCTCTCCCCCCCCCCATCCATCTCTCTCTCCCCCCATCCATCTCTCTCTCCCCCCATCCATCTCTCTCTCCCCCATCCATCTCTCTCTCCCCCATCCATCTCTCTCCCCCCCATCCATCTCTCTCCCCCCCATCCATCTCTCTCCCCCCCATCCATCTCTCTCCCCCCCATCCATCTCTCTCCCCCCCCATCCATCTCTCTCCCCCCCCATCCATCTCTCTCCCCCCCCATCCATCTCTCTCCCCCCCCATCCATCTCTCTCCCCCCCCATCCATCTCTCTCCCCCCCCATCCATCTCTCTCCCCCCCCATCCATCTCTCTCCCCCCCCATCCATCTCTCTCCCCCCCCATCCATCTCTCTCCCCCCCCCCCCATCCATCTCTCTCCCCCCCCCCCATCCATCTCTCTCCCCCCCCCCCATCCATCTCTCTCCCCCCCCCCCCCCATCCATCTCTCTCCCCCCCCATCCATCTCTCTCCCCCCCCATCCATCTCTCTCCCCCCCCATCCATCTCTCTCCCCCCCCATCCATCTCTCTCCCCCCCCATCCATCTCTCTCCCCCCCCCATCCATCTCTCTCCCCCCCATCCATCTCTCTCCCCCCCCATCCTTCTCTCTCCCCCCCCATCCTTCTCTCTCCCCCCCCATCCATCTCTCCCCCCCCATCCATCTCTCCCCCCCCATCCATCTCTCCCCCCCCCATCCATCTCTCCCCCCCATCCATCTCTCCCCCCCATCCATCTCTCCCCCCCATCCATCTCTCCCCCCCATCCATCTCTCCCTTCCCCCCCCATCCATCTCTCTCTCCCCCCCCCCATCCATCTCTCTCCGCCCCCCCCCATCCATATCTCTCCCCCCTCCCTCACTCACTCCCCATTCCCTCCCCTCCTCCCCTTTACGACACTCTGTGAAACTGAACCTCCAAATGGGGTCCCCCATCTACCATCCCTAACCCCATTGGTGGGGTCAAGAGAGCCCGGGACTTCCACCCTTCTCCACCCTTCTCCAGGAATTGCAACCTCGTCCCCAGATCTTCAAAGATCCATCTCTCTCAGAATTCCCAGAAAATGACCCCACAACCCACCCCCTATATTCCTGTGAGGACCGACATGATCTCGAGGGGCAGTTACACAAAGGTGGGTGGTTCTGTCCTCATGAGAAATACTCACCGTCAGTGACACAGAAATAAGTGTAAACTCACTGAACTCCCAAGACCCTCATGTGGAATTGGATTGTGATTTGAAAAGCAAGAACATGCAGGGCTACAGGGAGCAGGCAGGGGAGTGGTTCTAGGTAAATAGCTTCTTTGGAGAGGTGGCGTGGATACAATGGGCCGAATGGCCTCCTGCTGCTGCTGAGACAGTTGTGTGAAAAGCTGCAGTGACCCAGAGCTCTCTCCCCCTCTCCCCAACCCCCCATCCTCTCTCGTTGCAAAGACATTACAGCAGGGCTGACTGAACGCAGCTACGTGACGACAAATAACCCCACAAACTTCCACAATCTCCTGGTTTATAAATTTAGTTCAGGCTGACTTACTGAGCTCACAAAGATAATGCTGAGTGCCACAGCGCAGCCTCACAGCTCCCATTCCAACCCATCAATCAGCTTTGTAAATGACCCCGGGGGTGGGGGGGGGTATTGGCCAGTGTAATCCCCAGCCACAGCAGTTTATCTAGGCCAGAATGTGCCACTAATTGACTGGATGAAGGTTGCTGAGTAACCCAGAGACAGTCTGCGGCGTACTTCAACATTCCTCCTGGTCAGAAACCTCATTTTTACTCATTATTATCTGAGAACCAATGGCAGGGGCAGATTGAAGGTGACCTGATTCACCGGGAGATGCCGTCTCAGTCCCCTCCCCCAATCAAAGGGAGTGCTGCAGATGGGTTGAGGCTAGTTGAGCTATGCTTCAGTCAGCTTGTCCCTCGTCAGGGGATCAGCCGATTGTTCCTTCAGCCGCAGCCTGCTGTGAGCTGCGGCTTAATCCTTTCCTCACAGTCCATCCCCGTTCCCTCACTGACATCCTTCACAATATCGAGCCTCTCAGCCGTGAGGTTCGGTGAAGACCTTGGACCCCCCCCCCCCCCCTCCCCCATGGCTCATCACGTGTTGGAGCTGCATTTCATGTAAACTGACCTCTGTGGAGTGCGGATTCTGCTGCTTTGCCAGCTCCCACTGCAGTGAGACAAAGAACCATCTGATCCTCTGCTACTGTTGGGCTGAGGGAGGAATCTCTCAGCAAAACATTGAGAGATCTCTCCTGCTGATACTGCAATCGTATTAACCCTGAGCTAGTGGCACCGTTCCCATCTTAGTCCGAAGGTGCAGGTTTTGAGTTGAGTGCCACCCAGAGAAAGAGAGTTTAAAACGTTTGTTTATTAGTGTCACAAGTAGGCTTACATTAACACCGCAATGAAGTTACTTTGACCCGTTAGAGAAAATCTCCATTACGAGAGAGGAAGTGTTAGGTTTTTTAGGGAACATTAAAACTGACAAAGCCCCAGGGCCTGATGGCATCTATCCTCGACTGCTCAGGGAGACGAGAGAGGAAATTGCTGGGCCTCTGACGGAAATCTTTGTCGCTTCTTTGGACACGGGTGAGGTCCCTGAGGATTGGAGGATAGCGAATGTGGTCCCGTTGTTTAAGAAGGGTAGCAGGGATAACCCAGGAAATTATAGGCCGGTGAGCTTGACGTCCGTGGTAGGGAAGTTGTTGGAGAGGATTCTTAGAGACAGGATGTATGTGCATTTAGAACGGAACAATCTCATTAGTGACAGACAGCATGGTTTTGTAAGAGGGAGGTCGTGCCTTACAAATTTGGTGGAGTTTTTTGAGGAAGTGACAAAAACGGTTGATGAAGGAAGGGCCGTGGATGTCGTCTATATGGATTTCAGTAAGGCATTTGACAAAGTCCCACATGGCAGGTTGGTTAAGAAGGTTAAGGCTCATGGGATACAAGGAGAAGTGGCTCGATGGGTGGAGAACTGGCTTGGCCATAGGAGACAGAGGGTAGTGGTCGAAGGGTCTTTTTCCAGCTGGAGGTCTGTGACCAGTGGTGTTCCGCAGGGCTCTGTACTGGGACCTCTGCTATTTGTGATATATATAAATGATTTGGAAGAAGGTGTAACTGGTGTAATCAGCAAGTTTGCGGATGACACAAAGATGGCTGGAATTGCGGATAGCGAAGAGCATTGTCGGGCAATACAGCAGGATATAGATAGGCTGGAAAATTGGGCGGAGAGGTGGCAGATGGAATTTAATCCGGATAAATGCGAAGTGATGCATTTTGGAAGAAATAATGTAGGGAGGAGTTATGCAATAAATGGCAGAGTCATCAGGAGTATAGAAACACAGAGGGACCTAGGTGTGCAAGTCCACAAATCCTTGAAGGTGGCAACACAGGTGGAGAAGGTGGTGAAGAAGGCATATGGTATGCTTGCCTTTATAGGACGGGGTATAGAGTATAAAAGCTGGAGTCTGATGATGCAGCTGTATAGAACGCTGGTTAGGCCGCATTTGGAGTACTGCGTCCAGTTCTGGTCGCCGCACTACCAGAAGGACGTGGAGGCATTGGAGAGAGTGCAGAGAAGGTTTACCAGGATGTTGCCTGGTATGGAGGGTCTTAGCTATGAGGAGAGATTGGGTAGACTGGGGTTGTTCTCCTTGGAGAGACGGAGAATGAGGGGAGATCTAATAGAGGTATACAAGATTATGAAGGGTATAGATAGGGTGAACAGTGGGAAGCTTTTTCCCAGGTCGGAGGTGACGATCACGAGGGGTCACGGGCTCAAGCTGAGAGGGGCGAAGTATAACTCAGACATCAGAGGGACGTTTTTTACACAGAGGGTGGTGGGGGCCTGGAATGCGCTGCCAAGTAGGGTGGTGGAGGCAGGCACGCTGACATCGTTTAAGACTTACCTGGATAGTCACATGAGCAGCCTGGGAATGGAGGGATACAAACGATTGGTCTAGTTGGACCAAGGAGCGGCACAGGCTTGGAGGGCCGAAGGCCTGTTTCCTGTGCTGTACTGTTCTTTGTTCTTTGAAGGGGGGGAGGTTTAACACAGATATCAGAAGGACATATTTCACACAGAGGGTCGTGGGGGCCTGGAATGTGTTGCCGGGCAAGGTGGTGGAGGCGGACACACTGGGAACGTTTAAGACTTATCTAGACAGCTATATGACCGGAGTGGGAATGGAGGGATACAAAAGAGTGGTCTAGTTTGGACCAGGGAGCGGCGCGGGCTAATTGTTCCTTGTTTCTCGTTTCAAGGCTTCATTCTATGATCATCTTGCTGGTGCCAGTACAGAGCGAGACTGCGGATAGTTGGGAACCTGTCTCGGGGGCAGGGAATTCATATGGTGTTCATGGAAGTGGAAATGACTAGGGTTGGGAAGCATTTTCCGATCAGGGCCATTGTGATCTCCTGGACTCGTTTCGATAGCCTCAGGGGGTCGGAGAGGAATTTCCCAGATTTTTTTTTTCTCCATATTGGCCCTGGGGTTTTTCACTCTGGGTTTTCGCCTCTCCCTGGGGATCACATGGTCTGGAATAGGGGGGTGGGGGTGAGTTAATAGGTTGTAATGAACAAAGCATCGTAGCTGTGAGGGACAGCTCGGTGGATAGGATATTGGTATGTAGATAGGCTGGAAAATTGGGCGGGGATCCTGGATTCAGGATTCAATCCTGGACCGGGGAGCGGCGCGAGCTTAGAGGGCCGAAGGGCCTGTTCCTGTGCTGTATTGTTCTTTGTTCTTTGTTCTTTGAAAATCCCCTAGTCACCACACTCCGGCTCCTGTTCGGGTACACTGAGGGAGAATTTAGCATGACCAATGCACGTAACCAGCACGTCTTTCAGACTGTGGGAGGAAACCAGAGCACCTGGAGGAAACCCACACAGACACGGGGAGAACATACAAACTCCGCACAGACAGTGACCCGAGGCTGGAATTGAATCCGGGTCCCTGGCACTGTGAGGCAGCAGCCCTAACCACTGTGCCACCATGTTACCCCACTAAGCCAAAGCTCAAAAAATTTTAACCCTCTGTAGGGCTAACACCCCCCGCCATCTTTCCAGTATTTCACTGCTCTGCCGGGGAGGAATGTGAAAATATGAGAATCAGGACGACACTGGGATCAGCAGGCGGACACGTAATGCTTTTAATGTTTCACCACAACATGTGGCACCGGTTTCTTGTGACGTGACTGGAATACTGAGCAGGTCCCACTCACGCATTCCGAAAGTGGCATTGATGAGTAAGAACAAAAAGTGTTTGTGCGAGGAAGGGGGCTGGGAAACTTCCAGCCACAAACTCTCGCTCTCAACTGCATCAGCAGGAGAGGGGATTTCTCAATTCACATCAGAACACAGTGATGATCGTGTGAAAGTATTTTCTAATGTTGGTAGTGTGGCCAGGAGGTGATCTGAGTCACTCAGTGAATCTGTGAAGTGTGCGTTGTCTGCCTGGGTCATAGGAAGATGAGATGAGGCCCTCTGGTGCTGAGGCAGTTGGGCTGGGGGTTCAGGTGAGGTGTTTCCTCAGTTGAAGGCGGGGTGAGGTGGAGTGAGACAAGGGAGGTCAGATAGGGTGAGATGTTGCAAGGTGAGGAGGGGTAGGCAGGGTCTACTCCTGATTCTGTTTCTGATTGTACAACAGAACATCTTTGTCCATAGTTTGTGTTCTCTCCCCAATCACCCGGCCAGACAGCCCTTAAAATAACTTGTTGTTCTTTAAGAGCTGGATGGATAGATATGAAGATTTATTTCCCCCTGGAGAGAAAGTCCCGATGAAGTGAGTGTAAACTTCAAATTCAAGTGAACCCATTGGGGGAGAGGTTGGGAAACAAAGACTGACGGAAATCTGGAACCCTCTTTCCAGAAAGACCGCTGAAATTGGCGCCCAGTTCAGACTTGTGTATGTTTATTGTCGGGGTATTGTGACGGCCTGAATGACCTGCTCCTGTACCTTGGCACTTCACAAACAGCACTGCTCATCCCACTGGGCACCTGGACATCCTGCAGGCCACAGCCTCTTTCCCCAATATCTCACTGTGCAGGGGCCTGCAGTGCAGAGGCTCCAGTCAAACACCTGCCGGACTCTGACTTCAATTGAGCTCATGAGAGCTCGGATGTGGGGGGGTGGAACAAAAAAGGAGGGAAGGGGCAATGTGTGATGTGGTTATGGGCGGGGTGAGTGGGATGCGGCAGGAGGTGTATGGTGTGATGACCTCTGTCCTCTTTGGTTGTCCTCTCTTTGCTTCACTTTACGGTTTTGTGTCTCTCCCTGCAGTGTGTGTATATAATACTGTCATCCTCTGGCACATCCCTGGCTGCGGGAGTTGCCTCAGGGATTGTGGAGCTCGCCAGTATTCACCAAGCTCTCTCTCTCTGTTTTTCAGTACATCGCAGTGCACATTGTGCCCGACCAGATTCTTCACTTTGGAGGATCCTCTGAGCCCTGTGCTCTTGCCAGCCTCTCCAGCATCGGCAAACTCGGTGTCAAACAGAACAAAACCTACTCCAAAGTGCTGTTCGACTTGGTAAACAAGCACCTACATATTTGTCCAGACAGGTACGGCTGGCGGATTGGGTGCTGTGGGATGGTGTGGGGCAAGCGGGTGTTTGACTGTCAGTGAGTCTCCCCAGCTATGCAGAGCCACGCTGACTGACTGGCCTCAATTCACGGCAAATACGCTGCTTTTGCTGCAAACTGTCCACTTTAAAGGTTTACAGAACAGCTGTTAATGAAAGTTGGTAGAGATCAGTTATAGCTTTGTGGAGTGGGCACAAGCTTTGTCTGGCTGACACACAATACGCGCGCACACATGATACGTGCACACATGCACACACACAAAACACGTGCACGCACACACAACGCGCGCACGCAAATGTCCAGCAATTCTCTGACAAGAGGTGGATTTTGGCAGTGAGAACGAGGCCCGATTCAGTCAGAGTGAGAATGGGGCCTGATCGAATGGGAGTGTGATTATTTTCAGTGTCTCTGAATTGGCTGTTTGCTGATGGTTTTCCCTTGCCTGTTTCACAGGATGTACATCGTCTTCCAAGACCTGGAACCTGGTAATGTCGGCTATAATGGCAACACCTTCGCTTAGGTTCTGCTCCGGAACTTTCCTGAGTGATCACTGTATGAAAAATGTGGTTTGTGTCCTCATCCGTCTTAATGGCCATTGAGCCAGAGAGAAGATTCCTGAAATTCTGTCTCGTTTCTGTATTAACAATAAAGTAGATTCATCAAATGTCCACGTGTGTTTATCATAGGCTGGTAAAAACGTGTGTACTTTTATTACATGGTATGTTTATTACAGGGTGCGTTAGTCTATGTATTCAATTCCAGCCTTGGGTGACTATGTGGAGTTTGCACATTCTCCCCGTGTCTGCGTGGGTTTCCTCCGGGTTTTTGTTACAGTACTGAACCAGTTGCATATTTACAGTAGAGGGTAAATGTCTGTAGAGGAACCTATACTAAGTCCTTACATGTTGCTGTCTATCTCTAGACTGGCCTTAGCTCTAGGTCATGTGCCTTCTTACATCATTGTATGAGCAGTGCTCTATTATGTCCCATGTTAACCCTTTAGGTACCAGATCCTTCTGCTCCATGGTTGTCTGTACAACTGCAGCAGCATGTCTAGTGCAGAGAAGAGCCATGAGGTTGAATCCTAGGGCTTGATGTTTGAAGAAAGCCTGGAAAAATGTGGGCTTTTCAGCCTATAAAGGGTGGTCTGTGAGGAGATCTTTCAGAGGCATACAAGATCACAAGAGAATAGAAAATGGAATATTACTGTAACTTAAATGGTGCAAGTAGGACAAAGGGACATAAGCTCAAACTAGCATGTGGCAAATGTGTGATTGATGTTGGGAAGTTGAGGGATTGGTTAGTTGAGTGGCTAAATGATTTTTGTATAGTTCAGACTGACACCAACAGTGTGGGTAGGCTTGAGGCCTGAAAGTGGAAAGCAACAGCAAACTGCCACCGACAATCACAGAATCACGGTGCAGAAAGAAGCCATTTGGCCCATCATGTTGACACTGGCTCTCCAGACAAGCATTATGACTTAGTGCCGTTCTCCTGCCTTTTCCCTTCACCCCTGCACATTGTTTCTATTCAAATAATCATCTAATGTCCTCTGGAATGCCTCAATTGAAGCTGCCTCCACCACATTTCCAGGCAGAGCATTCCAGACCCCAACCACTCGCTGGGTGAAAAAGCTTTTCTCACATCACATTGGTTTCTTTTGCAAATCACTTTAAATCTGTGCCCTCTCATTCTTGATCCTGTTATGAGTTGGAGCTGTTTCTCCTTAACCACTCTGTCCAGTACCCTCATGATTTTGAACATCTCAATCAACTCTCCTCTTAGCCTTCTTCTCTCCCAAGGAGAACAGTCCCAACCTCTCCAATCTATCCTCCCTGGTTTAGATACTATCTATCCTCATCTCCAGAGTGACCTCAAACAAACTGGTGCAGCAATGGGAAGAGCCATACCTACCTTCAGCACAGAAATTTACATTGCAAGCCACAAATGGTAGTTTTAACAGCCAGTAGTTTTAACCGTTGCTGAGTAGTAACTCAGGTCCTCCACTTTCATGAAAAGAATCTTCTTAACTGGAGCTTCCATGTCAATGTTTTAAAACATTATTATCGTTCCAACTTAGAAAGAAAGGAATATTTGCATTTATGTAGTGTCTTTCACAATCTCAGGAAATCCCAGAGCAGTTTTCTGCCACTGAAATACTTGTGACGTGTTGTCACTGTTACAAGTTATTGTTGGAAATGCTGATTGGAGTGCGGTAAAACTGTCTCTCAGCATCAACCGCACTTTATACACTCACCTTCCTCCTGTTGAGGTAACAACTTTGTACAATTTCATTTGTGGTGTGTGTGAGGAGGGATGTGGGACCCTAGCAACCATGGCAATGCTTTTGTTTGCTATGTGTGAATCACTATTAATTTTGTAGCGCTAAAATATTTAGTGCACCTTCAAGGAAAACTCGCAGCTAAACCAGCCCAACGGAACGAGTTTATGAAGAGAGGATTAATGACGATAACAGTAAACCCGGCAGCAAAATCTTTGTGCACTTATAGAGCGAAGGAAGCCACAGGAATCTGCAGGACTTTATATTCGGAATTATTTTATTAATTTATTAGGTGTTAGCTGTGATTCACTTGGTAGCACTCTGGCCTTTGAATCGCAAGGTTCTGGGTTTAAGTTCCACTCCAGTGCAGAATGGAGGCAGTGTTGGGGGTGTAAGATGTTGGATGAAATATTAAGCTCTGCTTGAAAAGATCCCATATTCAGTATTTCAAAGGAGCGGGAGGTTATCGCCTGTGGTCTGGCTAATATTTATCCCTCACCAGCAACATGATGGAAGGGGTGATCAACAGCACTATCAAGCGGCACTTACTCAGCAATAACTTGCTCACTGACGCTCAGTCTGGGTTCCGCCAGGGTCACTCAGCTCCTGACCTCATTACAGCCTTGGTTCAAACATGGACAAAAGAGCTGAAAGACAGAGGTGAGGGGACAGTGACTGCCCTTAACATCAAGGCTGCATTTGACTGAGTATGACATCAAGGAGTCCCAGCAAAACTGGAGTCAATGGGAATTGGGGGGGGGGGGGAACCCTCCGCTGGTTGGAGTTATACCTGGCACAAAGCAAAATGATCATAGTGACTGGAGGGTAATCATCTCAGCTCCAGGACATCACTGCAGGAGTTCCTCAGGGTAGTGTCCTTGGCCCAACCATCTTCAGCTGCTTCATTAATGATCTTCTTTCCATCATAAGGTCAGAAGTGGGGATATTCGCCGATGATTGCACAATGTTCAGCACCATTCACAATGCCTCAGATACTGAAGCAGTCCATGTCCAAATGCAACAAGACCTGGACAACATTCAGGCTGACAAGGGGCAAGTAACATTCGTGCCACACAAGTACCAGGCAATTACCATCTCTATCAAGAGAGAATATAACCATCATCCCACGACATTCAACAGCATTAGCATTGCTGAATCCCCCACCATAAATATCTTGGAGATTAGCATCGACCAGAAACTGAACTGAACCAGCCATATAAATACTGTGACTACAAGAGCAGGTCAGAGGCTAGGAATCACGTTGAGTAACTCACCTCCTGACTCCCTAAAGCTTGTCCACCAAGTCACAACTCAGGAGTTTGAAGGGATACTCCCCACTTGTCTATGAGAGCAGCTCTAACAACAATCAAGAAGCTCAATATTATCCAGGAAAATGTAGCCCACTTGACTGGCACCCCATCCACACCACCACCAACACACAGTGGCAGCCGTGTGTACCATCTACAAAATGCACTGTAGGAACTCACCAAGGCTCCTTCAACAGCACCTTCCAAACCCAGGACCACTACCACCTAGAAAGACAAGGGCAGCAGATACCTATGAACACCATCACCTGGAGGTTCTCCTCCAAGCCACACGCCATCTTGACTCTGAACTATGTTGCCGTTCCTTCACTGTCGCTGGGTCCAAACCCTGGAATTCCCTCCCTAATAGCACTATGGATGTATCTACACCACATGGTCTGCAGCGGTTCAGGAAGGCAGCTCACCACCACCTTCTTGAGGGCAATTAGGGATGGGCAATAAATGCTGATCTAGCCAGCGACACCCACATCCTGTGAATGAATTTTTAAAAATCAACATCACAGAGAATCAGATCTCAAGTTTATTAGTCACAAGTAGGCTTACATTAACACTGCAATGAAGTTACTATGAAAATCCCCTAGTTGCCACACTCCGGCACCTGTTCAGGTACACTGAGGGAGAATTTAGCGTGGCCAATGCACCTATGCATCTATCTTGAATGGCATCAAGATAGATAAGTCGCCGGGTCCGGATGGGATGTACCCCAGGTTACTGTGGGAGGCGAGGGAAGAGACTGCAGAGCCTCTGGCGATGATCTTTGCGTCGTCGATGGAGACGGGAGAGGTGCCAGAGGATTGGAGGATTGCGGATGTGGTTCCTATTTTCAAGAAGGGGAATAGGGATAGCCCAGGTAATTACCGACCGGTGAGTCTAACCTCAGTGGTTCGTAAACTGATGGAGAAGATCCTGAGGGACAGGATATATGAGCATTTAGAGAGGTTTAGTATGCTCAAGAATACTCAGCATGGCTTTGTCAAGGGCAGATCGTGCCTTACGAGCCTGGTGGAGTTCTTCGAAAATGTGACTAAACACATTGACGAAGGGAAGGCGGTAGATGTGGTTTATATGGATTTTAGCAAGGTGTTCGATAAGGTCCCATAAGGTCGATAAGGTCGATAAGGCTTCTAGAAAAAGTGAGAGGGCATGGGATCCAAGGGGCTGCTGCCCGGTGGATCCAGAACTGGCTTGCCCAAAGGAGGCAGAGTGGGTATAGATGGGTCTTTTTCTAAATGGAGGTCGGTCACCAGTGGTGTGCCCCAGGGATCTGTTCTGGGACCCTTGCTGTTTGTCATTTTCATAAATGACCTGGATGAGGAAGCGGAGGGATGGGTTGGTAAGTTTGCCGATGACACGAAGGTTGGTGGGGTTGTGGATAGTCTGGAGGGATGTCAGAAGTTACAGGGGGCATAGATAGGATGCAAGACTGGGCGGACAAGTGGCAGATGGACTTCAACCCAGATAAATGCGTTGTGGTCCATTTTGGTAGGTCAAATGGGATGAAGGAGTACAATATAAAGGGAAAGACTCTTAGTACTGTAGAGGATCAGAAGGACCTTGTGGTCCGGGTCCATAGGACTCTGAAATCGGCCCCGCAGGTGGAGGAGGTGGTTAAGAAGGCGTATGGTGTGCTGGCCTTTATCAAACGAGGGATTGAGTTTAGGAGTCCGGGGATAATGATGCAGCTATATAAGACCCTCGTCAGACCCCACTTGGAGGACTGTGCTCAGTTCTGGTCGCCTCACTATAGGAAGGATGTGGAAAAGATTGAAAGGGTTCAGAGGAGATTTACAAGGATGTTGCCTGGATTGAGTGGCATGCCTTATGAGGATAGGCTGAGGGAGCTTGGTCTTTTCTCCTTAGAGAGACGTAGGATGAGAGGAGACCTAATAGAGGTGTATAAGATGTTGAGAGGCATAGATCGGGTGGACTCTCGGAGGCTTTTTCCCAGGGTGGAAATGTCTGCTACGAGAGGACACAGGTTTAAGGTGCTGGGGGGTAGGTACAGGGGAGATGTTAGGGGTAAATTTTTCACACAGAGGGTGGTGGGCGAGTGGAATCGGCTGCCGTCAGTGGTGGTAGAGGCAAACTCAATAGGGTCTTTTAAGAGACTCCTGGATGAGTACGTGGAGCTTAATAGGATGGAGGGTTATAGGTAGGTCTAGAAGGTAGGGATGTGTTCGGCACAACTTGTGGGCCGAAGGGCTTGTTTGTGCTGTAGTTTTTCTATGTTTCTATGTTTCTAACCTCCAGATCATCCAGTCATTATCATATTGCTGTTTGTGGGAGTTTGCTTTATGCAAATTAATTGTGGTATTTCTTACATTGTCATTGGCTGTCCCTCAGTTTGAGGATGATTTCTACTCACGGTGGCCAGATTCTGCCAAACTGAACAGGACAATTTTCCACCTGCAGATCTTTGGGCGCATGGGGCAGGACATCCCACGAGGTAGCGGGATCTGGATTTGCTTCCCTTTCTTTCCTTCTCTGCCTTCTCATATTAAGGTGTTTGGACTCAAAGTGTGAAGCAGCTTGCTGGACATGTTGTCGCCATTTTGAATGATTGGCAGGAACTTCAGAGTGTCCCTGTAGTGTTTATCTTGTCCTCTGGAACCCTGGCCATTTGAGTGGAGGAGACATTTTTTGGCTATCCAGACAGTGTCCTGTCCATTGCCCATCAACTGCCCTCTGGTGTCAGTCTGAAATACCGGCTAGATGGAAATCTCTTTAATGGCCTCCATGTCAAAACTTAACTGGCCACCCTAGGCACAGATGATCTATGGTTAGCGAATGACTGTAATGTCCTTGCCCACTCTACACTAGATTTGCAACTCATTCTTAGTCTCATCAATTCTGCAAACAAGAAACTTGTTGCCTTGAATGTTGCCAAAAGAAAATTCATATCAACCCACGCCTGGTCATTCCACCTCCCACACATGCTGAAACTCTCGAATATGTCGAACATTTCCCATATCTTCACAGCCAACTCTCTTGAAAGGCCACAATGGTGAGGAAATCAAACAACAGATAAGCTGAGCTAGCTCAGCCTTTTCCTAACTGTGGTAGTGAGTGTTTGACAACAGAAACCTCAGCAAGTCAACAAAAATATTAGTGTACTGCACAGTTGTCATCACCACACTCCTGTACTGCATTGGGAAACATAGAAAAATGGAAGATAGGAGTAGGACGAGGCCATTTGGCCCTTCGAGCCTGCTCCACCATTCATTACAATCATGGCTGATCATCCAACTCAATAACCTAATCCTGCTTTTCCCCCATAACCTTTGATTCCATTTGCCCCAAGTGCGATATCCAGCCGCCTCTTGAATACATTCAATATTTTGGCATCAACTGCTTCCTGTGGTAATGAATTCCACAGGTTCACCACTCTTTGGGTGAAGAAATGTCTCCTCCTCTCCATCCTAAGGAACTAGCTTGTGCATCAGTGATGGATAGAGAAATTTTATCAGGAATATCTCCACCACATCCTCCAGATTCTATGGGAGAATCAGCGGACAAACGCCAGTGTCTGTCTTGAATTTAGTTCCACAAGCATGTTTCTTGTATCACAGGCCGACTAATGGCTGGAGCATGAGGGAAATTCACAAACCTCCAGGATGGCATGGTGGCCCAGATGTTAGCACTGCTGCCCCACAGAGCCAGGGGCCCGGGTTCGATTCCAACCTCGGGTCACTGTGTGTGGAGTTTGCACATTCTCCCTGTGTCTGCGTGGGTTTCCTCTGGGTGCTCCGGGAGTTCTGTGATGGAGTCCCAGATGTTGTAGGTGAAGAGGAACTGGTGGACGTACTGAGGTTCCCAGAAGGTAAGGTGCCACATAAAAGGTTATTGTGGAAAATAAAAGCTGATGGTATGGGGGTAACATGTTGGCATGGATAGAAAAAAGGAAGCTACAAAGGGACACAGGTTGGTCAAGTGAGTGGGCAAAGATTTGGGAAATGGAGTATATTGTGGGCAAATTCCACCAGTCTAGTGTGCCAGATCCGCCCTCATTCCTCCCCTCGCCAGGCGGCGCTGTCACTCACTCCTCCACCCGCCAGGCGGCGCCGTCACGCACTCCTCCAGCCGCGAGGCGGTGCTGTCACTCACTCCTCCCCCTCCCCTCGGCAAAGCGGGGCTGTCACTCACTCCTCCACCCACCAGGCGGCGCTGTCACTCACACCTCCACCCGCCAGGCGGCGCTGTCACTCTCTCCTCCCCCCCGCCCGGCCAGGCGGCGCTGTCACTCACGCCTCCGCTCCGCCAGGCGGCGCTGTTGCTGTCACTCGGTCGCTCTGACGACATCAGTGTGCGCCGGCGGGTCCTGCTTGTTGCTGGTTGACGGGAGCAGAGGCCCAGAGCATGGCGCTGTTCTATATTAATAGGTGGGGGAGCGGAGCGGAGCGCAGCGCACCGCACTCTGGGCTCAGTGAGAGTGCGGGGCTGATGTGTTAGTGAACAGATCCTGGGCCGGGGGCTGACTGCGAATTACAGAGAGCGGGGAGAGGGAGAATATTTCATGGGGAGGAGACAGAATGGCAGAGAGGGTGAAACGAGGTTGAGGAGAGATGGAGGATTGGAATTGAGAAGAGAGGGGAACGAAGAGGAGGTGGAGGGTGCGTGTGGGAGGGGAGGTGAAGGCAGGTGGACATCACAGGAATCCTACTTGCAAAGTGTTGCCTCCAAATGTGCATTTCTCGTGGTTAGAGGTTCGCTTGGGTTGAAGTCATGTTGGATTGAGAAGGCTATTTTCGTTTAATAAATGAAGTGTTAAATCGTGTAGCGAAATAATTGTGTATGCCTTACTGCAAGTAGTCACAGTCATGACCCTGCTCCATTCAGTGGAGTTAGTGGGTGTCCGAGGACAGAAAACCAAGTCAGCAGGCAGTGGCAGAGTGAGAAACGTGGAGATGCGTGAGACCAAAAAGAAAACATTGTGACAGACTCCAAAATATACCAAATGAAAAGCTGAATGCACCAAACTGCACTCACTTGCTGTCTCGCGCTCTCATTCCTCCACTGGTTTTTGAATAATAAAACCTGTTTTCTTTTGAATTTCCTCACGTTATCCATTTCAGCTGTTTCTTGGACACAGGGTGGCACGGTAGCACAGTGGTTAGCATTGCTGCTTCACAGCTCCAGGGACCTGGGTTTGATTCCCGGCTTGGGTCACTGTCTGTGTGGAGTTTGCACATTCTCCTCGTGTCTGCGTGGGTTTCCTCCGGGTGCTCCGGTTTCCTCCCACAGTCCAAAGATGTGCAGGTTAGGTTGATTGGCCATGCTAAAATTGCCCCTTAGTGTCCTGGGATGCGTAGATTAGAGGGATTAGTGGGTAAAATATGTAGGGATATGGGGTTAGGGCCTGGGTGGGATTGTGGTCAGTGCAGATTCGATGGGCCGAATGGCCTCTTTCTGTGCTGTAGTGTTTCTATGATCACTGTTCCGTATCTATACAAGTGTTTGGGAGCTGTTTGTTGGGTGTTGGATTTAATAAGAGTAGGCGGCACGGTAGCACAGTGGTTAGCACTGCTGCTTCACAGCGCCAGGGACCTGGGTTCAATTCCCGGCTTGGGTCACTGTCTGTGCGGAGTCTGCACATTCTCCCCGTGTCTGTGTGGGTTTCGTCCGGGCGCTCCGGTTTCCTCACACATTCTGAAAGATGTGCTGGTTAGATGCATTGACCTGAACAGGTGCCGGAGTGTGGCGACTAGTGGAATTTCACAATAACTTAAGCCTACTTGTGACACTAATAAATAAACTAAAAAAAAACTAGACTGCTATTTATTGGTAAATGTGGAATCAAAGCTGACATATCCTCAACTCCAGCGGTTTCTGAATCTGCTGGTCCTTGGCTAATAACATTTCTAATGATGTCTCTCGTGAATCTCAGGTATCTCTGTGATGATGATCCTGCCAACAGTTTGCACAACGAGGCCCGATCCCAAATCCTGCTGCAGAAGCTTCATGAAGAGGCCAAGTCCAGGCAGCAAAATCTGGGAATTAAAGCAGGTCCCACAGATGGAGAGGAGAGGGGCAGCCAGGGAGGAGACGGGAATGGAGGATTGCAGAGCAGAAAGAGGAAAAGGGAAGCAAAAGCAGTGGCAACAAGTTCAAAGAAAAGCAGGAAGAAAGCAAAGCGACTGTCAAGTGAATCTGGAGACATAAGAAAAAGTGGGAGAGACACTGACTGCCAAGTACTGAATTCAGAGAGGGATGATGTAGGGTCCAGTACCAAGCAATTATACAGTGCAAAGATGAAGAGGAGCAGTGTTGGAATGGAGAGGAAACGCAAACAGGAGGATCCAGGCACAGATACAGGTATACCGTTTGTAAAAGTAAAATTTATTTATTAGTCACAAGTATGGCATACATTAACACTGCAATGAAGTTACTGTGAAATTACCTGTCAGATGTTTGCTGTCAGATGTAGTGTTGGTGCTTCCTGACAAATTATCACCTAGTGAAGTGGGTGAATGCAATATACCCAGTGAAACAGGGTTCCAAATCAAAGTGGGTAGATTCCTGATACTCCTCTTCCAATACCTGGGGTGTCCTGATCGCTTCCCAAATCCGTGTCCATATTTCCCAGAGCTCCGTGTTTGAAATTGTCCAATCACCTTTCTGTTGCTGCCACGATAGCTGTTATCAAAAGATACGAAGGACACCTTAATTTTATATTTGATGCCAAGATGAACTTGTGACCATGTATCTGCACCATCACTGAGACAGCCTCTTAATATCGTTTCTGCCTCAGCTCATCTGCTGCTGAAACACTCACCCACACTTTCACCTCAAGACGTGATTATCCCAACACACTCCTGGCTAGACTCCCACATTCTGTCCTCCATAAACTCAATGTCATCTTTGCCCATGTTCTTGTGCCAAGTTCCGTTCATCCAATCAGCCCTGGCAGCTTGCTGCTGGAGGTAGGCACCTGTGTGAAGTGGGTTGAGGCACCTGAATAAAGTCAGTGGAGCAGCTGTGAGGTTGGGTTAGCCTGTAGGATATGCATTGTAACTCATAGAGGTTTCCAGCATGGAAACATGCCCTTCGGCCCAACTTGTCCATGCCGGTTCATGGTCATGAGAATGGCATTAATCATGCCTTCAGCCAATGTCTGTATTTGTCAGTTTGTTTGGGGTTTGTTGTCATGCAGATGTTTTCAGAACAGATGTTGGATCTTGAATTGGCTGCTAACTCCCTGTGCAGGATGCCTCAGCAATAAGGTCAAGGCTGCAGCTTCCTGACTGGGGGCTGGTTTATAGATGGAATGATTGCTTGATTGTTAGATGTACCGACCTTCCCGCTGTGCATGCCCACCCAACCCCGCTACTAGAGCCAAGCATTCACATCTCAATAATTGGGATTCGCAGCACAGGAATAAGGAACAGGAGTAGGTCATTTGGCCCCTCGAGTCTGACCCACCATTCAATAAGATCATGGCTGACCTGTTTGTAACCTCAACCCCACATTCTGCCTACTCCTGATAACTTTGTTAATCAAGAATCTATCTGGCTCTGCCTTAAAAATATTCAAAGACTCTGTTTCCACTGCCTTTTGAAGAAGGGACTCTCAACTCTCCAAGAAAATAATTCTTTCCGTCTCTATCTTAAATGAGTGACCCCTTATTTTTAAACAGTGATAGTTGTGAATCAGTGACTGCTGAATGATTTCGGCTTGAAGTCATGTTTAAAGTACAGACATCAGTCCAATACTGATTCAAACAGGTTTCAGCAGACTCATTCCAGAGCTCTGGGTTATAAGGATGTAAGCTTGATTTGTACTCCTTAGTGTACGGAAGGTTGAGGCATGATCTGTTCAACATATTTCAAATATCAGAGGAATTAGATACAGAGAAACTATTATCTGTTGTGGGAATCTAGAACAAGGAGGATATGATCTTAAAATGAGCATCAGACTATTTAGCAGTGAAATTGGGAAACTGCTTTTCACAAAGATCATGGTGGAAGTCTTCTCCAAAAGGATCTGGATGCTGGGGAGAGTTGGAGCTTCCAGGACTGAGATATAGTTTTCTTAGGTTAAGTTATCAAGGGCTATGAAGTAAAGGTGGATAAATGGAATTGAGATGCAGGACAGGTATGAACTGATTGAATAATGGGACAGGCTCGAGGGGCTGAATGGCTGACTCCTGTTTCTATGTCATAAATAATCCCTCTACTGCCCTGACTGGTTAGCTGGAACTCCAGTCTCTGGAGTGGAAACCACAACTTCTGCACAGAAGCCAGAGAGTTAGCACTGTGCCAAGACTGCCACCTGAATAAAACCCAACCTTGGGCACCGAGGAGCTGTAGGTCGGCATTTATTTACTGCATTCTACCCTGTGAACTTGGCTGTTATGTGAATCTTGTCACTGGGTTGTGGGTTGAGTGCAACTCCAGGTCTTGAGAATATACTCTTGGGTGACAGAGACTGCTGTGCTGATGGGAATGTCCTTCAGATGAAACACTGAACTGGAAGGTCCATCCCCCTTTTTGAGGTGGATATAAAGGATCCTGTTCCAGAAAAGAGGAAAGAGTTCCCCTGGTACCTTGGCTAACATTCAAATTTCAATCATAAAATCATAGAATCCTACAGTGCAGAAGGAGGCCATTCAGCCCATCAAGTCTGCATTGGCCACAATCCCACCCAAGCCCTATCCCCATAACCCCATTAATTTACTCCAGCTAGTCCCCCTGACACTAAGGAGCAATTTAGCATAGCCAACCCACCTAACCCGCACATCTTTGGACTGTGGGAGGAAACCGGAGCACCCGGAGGAAACCCACGCAGGCACGGGGAGAATGTGCAAACTTCACACAGACAGTGACCCAAGCTGGGAATTGAACCGGGGTCCTGCTGTGAGGCAGCAGTGCTAACCACTGTGCCACCGTGCCAGCACACACTTGCTAAGAACACATTCATCTCTGCAGCTGTTGGTGGGATGCTGGTGTACAAAATGCCACCTGTGCTTTCAGACGTAAAAGGCAGGTGGCAATCCAAAAATGGAAAGCTTTTCAGTGCGACGAGGTACAATGTCAGAGCGTGTGGCGTTACTGATCTCATGATGCTTGCTCAAAATGTCCATAGAGACAGCAGCTGAAACTTCGGACAATGAGGCAAAGTCATTGGATGCTTCTGGAGAACAAAGTGAGACTCGAGAAGGGGAAGGAAATAGAGAGCTGGAGAAAGCAGAGAAAGGATTGGAGGAGCAAGACAATGACGGTGAGAACCAAACGCCAACTGCTCCCAAATCCAGCCTGACCATCCTAAAAGGCTTTCAGAAGAAAAAGGTTCAGAAGGTTAGTCTTCAAAAACAAAGCAGTGAACACTCAAGGAATGGGTTTTGATAGTGTCAGCCTGGAGTGCAAGACTAATCTGATAATCAACAGTCTAGCGAAAGATGCTGTCATGAAGCTGGGATTGGAACAGGTTGTTTGGTTTATATAAAAAGAGTTTTACTCTGCATCTAACCCTGTGCTGTAATTACTCAAAAGGGTGTTTGATGGGAGTATCGAGGGAGCTTTATTTTATATTTCTCTCTTTCTCTCGTGTGTGCTTTCTCTCTCCAGGCACCATGCCCTAAGTGGCATTTGTGATCATAACTTTCCAATTTTGATTCATGTAAGTCCATGATTATGCTTGGCAAGAAACTACAAAGCTTTACCTTCTGTCGTATACTTGACCTGGGGCCTTTACTGCCGACCCTCAGGTGTAATGAGATGATTTACAACTACCCATTCGGCAATATTATGAACACAGCTGCCATGACCATCGAGTCCTGAAATGGGTCTCAAACCTGGAAATTTTGGCTGAGAGGCAAATACCACCCACTATGCCACAAGCCCTCCCATTCTGTATCTAACTGTACTGAACCTGCCTGGGAGCGTTTGAGTGTAGAGGGAGCTTTACTCTGTATCTAATCTTGTGCTTTACCTGTCCTGGGAGTGTTTTATAGGGACAGTGTAGAGGAAGCTTTACTCTGTATCTAACCCTGTACTGTACCTGTCCTGGGAGTGTTTGGTGGGGACAGTGTAGAGGGAGCTTTACTCTGTATCTAACCCCGTAATGTACCTATCCTGGGAGTGTTTGATAGGACAGTGTAGAGGGAACTTTACTCTGTATCGAACCCCATGCTGTACCTGTCCTGGGAGTGTTTGATGGGGACAGTGTAGAGGGACCTTTACTCTGTAACTAACTCCATGCTCTACCTGTCCTGGGAGTGTTTGATGTGACAGTGTAGAGGGAGCTTTAATCTGTATCTAGCCCTGTGCTGTACCTGTCCTGGGAGTGTTTGATGGGGACAGGGTAGAGGGAGTGCAGTGGCACAAGCTCATTATTGGCTGTTCCACTACCTCTATCCAGCAGGTGCTTGTATTTTTGGTGCCACTAGAGATTGAACCACCTTGAATTTGAGACTAATGGTTAAGACTTGGTTTTGGTAAATGATGACTAGGGTGATCGCCGTGTGTCCAGTTCCCGTGCATAACCTCCATTTTATCCTTTACAGGTGCAACGAGTCCTGCCCCAGTGGCTTGCCAAGCCCATGCTGGTCAGTAAAGACATTAAACAGAATCTGAAAGTAATTGAGGATGTTCCAGGAATTGATCAGAAACTGCTTCAGAAGCTTCGAGCCAATGGTATCCATTCTTTTTTCCCAGGTATGTGGGCACCACACTATAGAAAGGATATTGAGGCCTTTGTGGGGGTGCAGAGGAGGTTTACTGGAATCAATAGCAAAGACTTCAGTTATGTGGAGAGACTGGAGAAGTTAACATTGTTCTGTTTAGATTAGTGAAAGCTAAGGGGGCATTTTATAGAGATATTTATAATTGAGGGATTTTTGTAAAGTTCAAAAGGAGAAACTGTTTCCACTAACAGGAGAAATGAGGAGGAAATGAGATCATTTGCAAAATAGCCAGTGGTGGGGTGGGGGGAGATTATATGATGCGGTGAGTTGTGAAAAGATGGTGCAAGCACCTAATAATGCTGCAGTTGGGTCTTGCTGTTGTTGTGGGGCGCACAGGCCTGGCTGGTACCTAGGGATAGACTCATCTTTACTGTCCAGGGTATGGTGCAGAAAGGGAAATCTGGCAGGAGGAATTTGCAAGCATCTCACAGAATAACACAAATGGAAATCTATTTCCTGGGGTTGTGGGAACACCACCAGCATTGCTGAAGTTAATGATGAACAGAAATCTGTCTAACATAGAAATGGAAGTAAAATGTTTTAGTGAATGAATGATTTGCATGATGTTGCACTGAACTGGAGCAGATGGACACTTCCAGATATAATTCCTGTGCTATATTAACTAATTTCAACTGAGCCGACACTAGGGATGTCACAACTAGTTTTGGTGGCCTAGGGCAAAATAACATGATGGAAGGGGGTGGGGGGTGAGGAATTCATCCAATGAATGTTTGTGGAGGCAAACGGGCTGGTTGTAATGCAAAATTACACAGTCGAATCTAGACTAACGTGTGAACAACCTTATTGTTTGGTGAGGCATTGTAATGTTTGAAGGCAGTATTTTTGCTGTGATCAGCATGTGTTTAAGCAAAACTATTTTAATAATCATGGTGGGTTGAGCAGAAAAACCTTTCCAAATTGTACTTCCTTTTAATATATTTTTTCATTTTTAACAAAAAAGCAAAAAACTCTGCGATTGGTACAATACAGGAAGACCTCGTTCAAACAAGTGCATGTAGGAAGAGAGAGGGAAAAAAAAACAATACAGTTGGTCCGGATTATTCACTGTATCCAACATCTCCTATCATACAAGTAATGAAATGATATATCAAAGGATGGGGGCTGAATCAGGCTAACTGGATAACAGGATGCAGCCACAATTGACTCAGTGGTGCACAACCAAACTCTCAGGATAATGTCAACAGAGCTACAGAACTTGTGGAGAGCAAATCTTTCATAGAAGCTAGAAACAGGAGCAGGCTATTTGGCCCTTTGAGCCTGTTCCACCATTCATTTTGATCATAGTTGATCATCGAATTCAATATCCTGATTTCCCCCCTCCCATATCCCTTGATCCATTTAGCCCCAAGAGCTATATCTCATTTCTTCTTGAAATCAGATAACGTTTTGACCTCAACTACATTCTGTGGTAGTGAATTCCACACATTCACCACCCTCTGGGTGAAGAAATTTCTCCTCACCTCAGTTCTAAAAGGTTTACCCCTTATCCTCAAACTATGACCCCTAGTTCTGAACTCCCCCACCATTGGGCACATTCTTTCTGAATCTACTATGTCTAACCCTGTTAGAATTTTATACATTTCTATGAGATCCCTTCTCACTCTTCTAAACTCCAGTGAATATAATCCTAACCGACTTAGTCACTCTTCATATGACAGACCTGTCATCCCAGGAATTCATCGGGTAAACCTTCGCTGTACACCCTCTATATCAAGAACCTCTTTCCTCAGGTAAGGACACCAATACTCCAGATGTGGCCTCACCAACGCCCTATACAATTGCAGCAAAACATCCCTATCCTTATACTCAAATCCTCACACTATGAAGGCCAACATACCATTTGCCTTTGTTACTGCCTGCTGTACCTGCATGTTTACTTTCAGCAACTGATGCACAAGGACTCCAAGGTATCGTTGAGTATCCACCTCTCTCAATTTACATCCATTCAAGTAATAATCTGTCTTCCTATTATTGCTACCAAAGTGAATAACCTTACATTTATCCACATTATACTGTATCTGCCATGCAGATGTCCACACACTCAGCCTGTCCAAATCATGCTGAAGCATCTCTGCATTCTCCTCACAACTCATCCTCCCACCCAACTTTGTATCATCTGCAAATTTGGCGATAATACATTCAGTTCTTTTTTCCAAATCATTCATATATAATTTGAACAGTTGGGGGTCCCAGCACAGATCCCTGCGGAACCCCACTAGTCACTGCCAATCAGAAAAAGACTCATTTATGCCAACTCTTTGCTTCCTATCTGCTAACCAGCTTTCTATCCATCTCAAGACATTACCTGCAATCCCATGTGCTTTAACTTTACACAGTAGTCTGTTCTGTGAAACCTTGTCGAAAGCGTTCAAGTAACTACTGCCATTTCTTATTCAACCATAATAAATACAGGATATTAATGCAGGTAAAATGGTGGTTAAACCGCTAAGGATTTTTGTGCCACACTTGGGCGTGCACCAAAGGATGCTTCCCCCATCTCCTTGGAGGCACCAATGATATTATACGTCTTTTCCAAATTGTGCTTCCTAATGATGTAATGTTTTTAAAAAGTGAGTGATTTGGTTTTTAATTTCCTTTGTTTTCCCACTGTGCGCCATTTGCTGCATGTAGGCAAATGGATGCGGTGACCAGGGATATTTCTGCTTCCGAGTCAGAGCAAGTTCTTGACCTCTCATTTGGCATGTTCCCCAAAATGGGCAAGCTTTCTCTGTAAATGACCATTCGCCTTATAACCATCTATCATTCCGTAGTGGCAATGCATTGCCAAGCTGATAATAGCTCATGCCGATATCCTACTTTGCAATGTTCATCAGGACTCACCTGATGAAGGGGCAACATTCCGAAAGCTCGTGCTACCAAATAAACCTGTTGGACTTTCTAATTCCTCCATGGTTTCCCCCTTCCGATCTGTAAATCTCCAATGCCTGTGAGATTTCAGCATTCCTCCAAATCTGGCCTCTTTGTGCTTCCCTGACTTTTAATGTTCTGCTGCTGGGGGCCGTGCCTTCAGGTGTCTTGGCCCATCAGTTTTGGAATACCCTCCCCTCTTTAAACTTCTCTGTCCTTGACAATGCTCATTGAAACTTCTTAGACAGATGACCAAAAGTTCCATCCATCTTCAGCTGTTGTCTCATTTTGCTTGACATCCTCTGGTGAAATGCCTTGCATCGTTTTACTGTTAAAGATGTATGATTATATGAGATCTGTTTAGGTAGATTTTTATCCATCTACTGACCTCCCAAGCGGTTGTTGATTGGTATGTGTAACTGAGCCAGTCACTCTGATCAAGTGTGTGTAGAAACATAGAAACCCTACAGTGCAGAAGGAGGCCATTCGGCCCATCGAGTCTGCACCGACCACAACCCCACCCAGGCCCTACCCCCACATATTTACCCGCTAACTACACATCTCAGGGACAATTTTTTTTAACCTGGCCAATCAACCTAACCCGCACATCTTTGGACTGTGGGAGGAAACCGGAGTACCCGGAGGAAACCCACGCAGACACGAGGAGAATGTGCAAACTCCACACAGACAGTGACCCGAGCCGGGAATCGAACCCAGGACCCTGGAGCTGTGAAGCAGCAGTGCTAACCACTGTGCTACCGTGCCGCTGTGTGTGAGCACCCTTTAGTGGGCATGGCTGTAAATGCTTGGAGGTAGTTGCAGTTTGTAACTGAACGGGGGGTGGAGGGTATCCATGACACAGCTTTTAAAATTACGGTTACAATGTCAGGAAGCACTTCATCAAACAAAGGGTAATGGTGATTTGAAAAACTCATCCCAAAAAGATCATGGAGATAATTGACCATTTCAAAATTGAGAGAGCTAAATTTTTATTGGGTAAGGTTATTGAGGAACATGGAGCAAAGGCAGATGAATGGTTGAACGGACCCGGAACTAAACAGATTACTCCTGTTCTTCTTGCTGCCATTTGCACGTTGAGGCTTTGGAAATCATTGCTGAATGGATGAATATTGCAGGATTACCATTTTTACTACACACTTGTGCTGCCTGTGCCAGCAGTGCTCTGCTGTTAACCTCTGTTGTATTTGATCCTGTTTCACATCCTGCAGTTCAGACTGAGGTGATCCCCACCCTGCTGGAGAGCTCGAAACATGGGCTGATGCTAGGCAGAGGCGGCTACAGGCCAAGAGACATTTGTGTGTCCGCACCGACTGGCAGCGGCAAGACCCTGGCTTTTGTTATCCCTGTTGTTCAGGTGAGTCTGAAACCCGTTTCTTCTGTGGCAGTTTACAGATATTGGTCCGTTTAATATTTTTGGAAGAACACAGCCAATTCCCCCTCTGTTGTTATTTAAATGGTTAATGGGTGTACTTGCACCAGTTTGCCAAGGAGTAATTATCAAAATTGTTCATTATCAAAAAATGTATTTAGCTCATGACTCCTGGGGTCCTCCATCACTGTAGTTTTCCTGTAAGATTGTACTTTGCAGTGAAGTGGCTCTGTCAATGATATGAAGCTAGGCTTTATTCTATTCCTGAGAGCCAGTTGATGAAGGATGATATTGGAGACAATCTTTATTTAGCTCTGTATTTATTTACAGAGTGAAATTTTACAAGCATATACCTCTACACCACAGTTTTAGTAAACCCTAACTAATGCCCTCACCTACATATATATTTTTTATTCATTCGTGGATCATGGGTGTCGCTAGCTGGCAGTATTTATTGCCTGAGGGCAGTTAAGATTCAACCACATTAAACAATTTTGATGTGCAGTTAACAGACTATGCTAGCATAGTGGTCTGGGTTCATTCCTGGTTAATGCAGGCTGTCATGGCAACACAACTTTAGAAAGTAAGTCTCTAACCCCAGCCACCTGCTGTACCAAGTCAATTACTTTGTCCTTGCTAGCAGATGGTGGAATATTATGTGATGTTGTGGAGATGCCGGCATTGGACTGTGGAAGCACAGTAAGAAGTCTCACAACACCAGGTTAAAGTCCAACAGGTTTATTTGGCAGCACAAGCTTTCAGAGTCTCAAGCTCCTTCATCAGGTGAGTGAGGAGTTGTGTTCACAAACAGGGCATATAAAGACACAAACTCAATTTACAAGATAATGGTTGGAATGCGAGTCTTTACAAGTAATCAAGTCTTAAAGGTACAGACAATGTGAGTGGAGAGAGGGCCAAGCACAGGTTAAAGAGATGTGTATTGTCTCCAGCCAGGACAGTTAGTGAGATTTTGCAAGTCCAGGCAAGTCATGGGGGTTACAGAAAGTGTGACATGAACCCAAGATCCCGGTTGAGGCCCCAACTGGGATCTTGGGTTCATGTTCATCTGATTGGGTGACCAGAACTTTAGTATATGGTATTTAGAAGATGCCATACAATGGACCCTCACAGAACAGCTGGAATATTTAGGGGGTGATCTTGAGCCTGCACCGTTCGCCTGCGGGATCAGCGGCGGGGGGCTCAAGATCCGGTGAAACGCGGAAATCGCAGATCTCGCTAGTGAGATTAATTTCCAATTTTCACCGCCCCTCGCTGGCAATGTAATCAGGTTTGTGCCCATAATGGGCAAGATCCTAATTTACATTCATTTTAATAAATTTGAGTATTATTAAAGATCACTCTTCCCCCTTCACTAAATTTTCATACCTCGCCAACATGACCACATGGCAGCGAGGTTTACAACAGGCTCACCCAGAAATGAACCTGTTGAGGGTATCCCTCCAGGGTCGCAGTGGTCAGTGTAGCCCCCAAGCGAGAGGGCCATGCCCGGGCTCTTCCCCAGTTGGCATTGCGCCAGTAGCGGGCCCTTGTGGAGGCCTTGTAGGGGGAGGGGGGGCATTCATGTGTTTGGGGGGGGGGAGGGCATTTGATGAAGGGGGAATGAAATGCTAACAATGATGGTTGGGGGAGAAAGGGAGATAGATGCTGGTGATTATGATTGGGGGGGAGGTGGGGGGGAGATACCAGCATTGATCTGATCTGGGGTGGGGAGTGATGCTGGTGTTGATTGGGGGAGGGGGGTGATGGGGAGAGATCTGGACTCGAAACGTCAGCTCTTTTCTCTCCTTACAGATGCTGCCAGACCTGCTGAGATTTTCCAGCATTTTCTGTTTTGGTATCTCCTCCTCTGATGGGGAGAGATGTTGGCATTGATCTGGAGAGAGGGGGGTGGGGCGTCCTGAATTTAATGCAGCCAGCTTTGCCGGTGTGTTTAGTCCCCGCCCCTTGAAATGACGGCGTGAAACACGCCAGCCTGTTTTATTTGGGCAAAGTACCATTGGATCTGGTGAGAAAACCTGCCTGTTTCTCTGGAGAGAAGCACACCAGTTTTCAGTCAGATCCTGACATCTGGTCAACTGGCATGGCGAGCCAGTGAGATCGGGTGAGAGGTGAAACATCGGCTTTGTGCCTGGTTTCTCACCTCTTGTGACATTACCGGCCCCATTCTGCCGGCGAAATCAGCCTCGCGCCCAGGAAGGGAGTGAGGCTGATTTAAATATTCATTAAGTTATTCTTTAACATTAGTGAGTCCCAGTGAGCTGACACTCCACGCCTTCCCCTACTGGCAAAATTCACATTATGGCCTCTGTATTGCACAGAGTGCTGTAAAGTACCATCGCCTACTTTGCTGAAAAGAATAGGTGAGAAAACATCCTGCTTTCTTGCCAGTTTGACATTTAGAAGTTTTCTAAGAGGATTCCATCCAATAACTTTGAGCTAACACACAATGGCGGAGGTATTCGCTCTATTGAGTGCGCTCTTCATTTGTATTTATAGAGTTTCTCTTGGCAGACAATCCTGTGTTTTGTCCATCTTGAGATTTGTTACGTCGGGAAGATTCCACAATGGCACAATGTGTTCATAATCTACGGACGGGATGGTGGGCTGAAATCTGTTCCGTGTTTTTCTGGAGGGTAGCTGGCTGAACGAGGGTATTGTAATAAATAGAGTGTAACAGATTGAGTGTAAATCTGTTGGCAGCTGGCTGTTGTGTCACAAATTATATTATCTTTTTGTCGCTTCCCCCAATGCTGCTTGGTGACTGAAAAGTGTACATGTCCTTTTCTTGAAGGCACTGCTGGGCCTGAGCAGAAACATTAATCATGGTTCAACTGCTAGCACACTTGCCTCGGAGCCAAGCGATAATGGGAGCAAGTCCCACTGCAGAGACTTGAGCACATTGTTCCAGGCTAACGCTCCAGTGTAGTGCTGAGGGAGTTAATCGAGACTCCATCTGTCAATTCAGGTGGATGCTGAAGATTCCATGGCAATATTTCAAAGAAGGCCATAGGAGTTCTCCCCGGTGTCCTGGCCGATATTTACTCCTCAATCGATATCACTGGTTAGCTGGTTATTGTCACATTGCAGTCCACGGAAGCTCAATGGGCACAAATTGACTGCCACATTTTCCATGCTTCGACAGTAATTAGGCTTCAAAAGTACCTCATTGGTTTTGAGGTGACCTGAAGTCCTGAAAAGTGCTGAAGGAATATAGGTCTTCCATTGCTTGTTTGTCCCGTGCATCCCAAATAAATCCTGGCTTTGTTTACAGGCGCTGATGGACCGTGTGGTGTGCAGAGTTCGAGCCCTGGTCCTGCTGCCGACCAAGGAACTGGCACAGCAGGTAATGGAAAAGGAGCGGCTTCCATCTTGCTCTGGCTTGTTTTTTGGCCCATTCTGATTTGTCAGGGGCCAGGAATGGGGGTGGGAGTTGATATCCTGATTGTCCATGGAATGCATTGGGATGGCCTTAGGTTTGCGTTCTTCAGCTCAGTCCCATCACTGTGGACAGGCCTGGGCAGAGATCCGCAGTGAAGGAGAGTTAATCTAGTTCATTCTTGAATACCACCGATTCGTGGAGCTCAGAGCAACATTGCTGCAGACCTCAAAATCATTCGTGACTTAAACATACAAGAGAACAAAATGCTTTTCTTTATTAAAAAAAAGGTGGGGGGAGGGGGAGGGACTTTGCCTTCAATTAATAATAAATGGCCACTCTAAATATTAATACTCCTGTTCCCATTGAACTTTGCTTCACTCCACACGTCTGAAAAACTGTGTGCGTTGCAATCTATGGTACAACTGCCAATCTTCTGTCAAACGGACCACTGAGAGGCGTGCATGAGCAGCCTATGTCGATCCAGAGTCTCCTGAATAAAGGTACAACTTTTAGGGAGTTGCTGCCTTTTCCATATTAGGAAACATGCCTGTTATTTTGCCAAGCTTTCACCCAAGGTGGGAAAACTGTCTGTACAAGCAGTGTGAGTGGTTCTACCTGTTGGCAATGCCTGGTCGACCAGTCTGTTTTTGCCTCAAGCTGACATAGACTGAAAATGCCATCATCTGTGGGCTCAGACTTGTCGATGTAGGTCAGCCTCACCCCCTGTGTGTACAAATCCTAACTTGCAGCTCATACTCTGTGTTCCGGAAGGGTAGAGGGTTTTAGTTAAGTCAGGTAGCATGGTCATTGCAAGCTTGGAAGGCCGAAGGGCCTGTTCCTGCGCTGTAATTTTCTTTGTTCTTCTGAAACCCCTTCTAGTTCAGTATCTAAAACTGAATGATGAACCAGCAGCCTGTGTTGACATTGATCTGAATGACTCAACTAACACGCTACTTTTTCTTTAAAGGATGATTTTCTTTTCTTTAGGTATGTAAGATTTTCAGTAGTTATGTTGAAGGCACAAGTCTGAAAGTAGTGATTGTTGCTGGACAGAAAGCATTTGCGACAGAGCAGACCTCTCTTGTTGAGCACACGTAAGTAATTCTAATTTTGTTTTCTTTAATGAACAGACTTGAGTTCTTGTTTTTGCAATTGTGAAATAATGGAAGCAGAGTAACTAATCCACGTCACTGGAACATACAATATTAGAAAACACCGTTTCCCTACATCTGGACAGTTGCAAAGTTAAAGTTTGTTTTCCAAAGATTCAAGCATTCTGTACTCAATTGTTCTTTAACCTAAAACAGAGCTTCCCAAACTGTGGGTTGTGAGCCCCCAGTGGAGTCCTGGGACAAGATGTTGGGGTCACGGACTCTGAGGCAGCAATGGAAGCTGTGGATTGAGTTTTAACAAGGCCCCTTTAAACGTTTGTTATTTTCTGTCCTTGAGGGAGGCTGTTCTCTGAGGCCCAATTGTAGCTACAACCAGAACCTGTAAAAATGTGAGTCGTCGTTCTTTTCAAGATAAAGCCAACACATTGACACCTGCCATGGCCCCCCCCCATGGTCAACCGCCCACTCACTGCAGTTCAACAAGTCTTCCCCCCACCCCCTCTCCATTCCCTGCTCAACAATACCCCTTTCCCAGTCTCTTCCAACCCCCATCCCATTTTTCACTCTGGGGTCACATAAAGTCTAAGGTATTAAAATGGGATCACATAGGAAAATGTTCGGAAAGAACTGGCCTAAAACTTAAGCTACCTCTTGAATTTTCATAACTAGCAAGCCTCCCTCAGCAGAATCAGCATCTTTGAATCAGTTGAATCTAAGCCGTTTGCCTCTTCTTTGCTTGAGCTCAGGTTTGTGCCTTCCAGGGTTTCTTGAGTTAAGTCGGACAGCTGCATAATCCTGGATGTGAGAGGCTAATGTAAGGGAGGCTGTTTTCCAACAGCATGGAGAAGTTTAAATGATGTGTGAGACGACTTCTTCGTACATTGAGCTAAACTCATTCTCCATTTCATCTTCATTGGGCACTTCAACCCATCCATCAGGGATGGCCATCAGCACAGTCAGTGCTGCTCTCAAACTGGGTATGAGAAGGTGTTGGGGATTGAGGTTGCGTTAACCACCCCTGACATCCACTGACATGGTCAGAGCATCTGTGCGCGTGAGGAGCACCTGCCACTTTATACTGAGCTTGCGCAGTATGTTTGAAACAAAGGAAAACATTGGTGCTGGGGCTATCCATAAGACACAGCAGCAAAATCATAATTAGGTTACAGTAAATAATTTAACGACGAGAGACAGCGGAGCTGTTTTTATCTAGCACTTTACCTCATCTTCAGGAGATTCTAGACTTTGCACACTGTGAATCACTTCAAAGTGCAGTTAATGTAGGTCAGCACAGCAGGCATTTTGCAGACGGCAAGGTTTCACAAACGGCAGTGTGATGGTGGCTGAGGGGGGGATGGTTACCGAAATGGTGCCTGTCTATTGATCTTTAAAATTCACCGGAACAGGATTTAACCTCTCTTGGTGTAGTGCTCCATCAATACCGTGCTGTCCACCAAAATTATGTACCTTAAGTTCTGTATATAACTTGAACCTTCAGGTGAGAGAACTACCACTGAGCCAAGCTGGTACTCGATTTAAAATCAGTGGTAGGAAAAATTTAATTGATATGAAAGATTAATTCAGAGTTGAGCAAAAGCAGATGGAAAGTTTAGAATGGCTTAAACTTTTAAATCAAAGTATACTGGATATCTACGAGCATCTGATAGCAAGTAGAATTATCCCTGTAGGTTTTCCTGTTCCTGACAGCTTTTAACAGCAATACTTAAGTTTAGTCATTGTCATAAGCAAAAAATATCAATTTGTCTGACATGCTTCCACAGATGCTGTAATTTGACAAAAATGAGCTTCCACAGGAAAATGTGGGGATGGGGGAAAGTGAACATCACCCTACATTTATGTAGCATTTCTGATGTACAAAAACACCCCGAGGCACTTCACAGATACACAAGGTGGAAGCAAAGGATGCCAGGCCAAAGGAAATATTAGGAGAGATGAACACATGATTATAGAGGTGGGTTTTAGGAAAGCTCTGTGTAGAGGGAGGTAGAGAAGAGGGACAGTTCAGGAAGGGGAAAACTAGAGCATAGGGCCAAGTCGACTGATAGAATGGTGGAGCAAGGAGAGGGTTAACTAGTGAGGCTTGAGTTGGAGGAATGCCCATTTCTAGGTGCCCATTTCTAGGTGGATTGTAGTAGTGAAGAAGATGCCAGGGATGGGGAGAGGTGAGGCAGTGATAGATGAGAATTTTAAACTTGGGATGTCAGGATTGACTGAGGGGGGCCAATGTAGGTCAGCAAGGGCAGGATGAATGGGTCTTGCAGCAGAGATTTTGATATATTGAAGCTTACAGAGAGTAGAGACTGGGATGCTGGCCAAGGAAATGTTGAGTCTGGAGATTACAAAGGTAGGGATGAAGGTTTCCTCAAGCTGATGGGCTGATTTAGGATGGAGGTGGGTGATGTTAGGAAGGGGAAAGTAAGCAGTCTGTGATAGAGAGTGTAGGGCAATTTCAGTTCTGGATTCCTTCACTGTAACTGGGTCAAAATCCTGGAACTTCCTCACGAACAGCACAGTGGGTGTACCTACACCACAGGGACAGCAGCGGTTAAAGAAGGCAGCTCACCACCACCTTCTCAAGGGCAATTAGGAATAGGCAATAAATGTTGGTCTAGCCGGTGACGCCCATGCCCCATGAATGGATTTTTAAAAAAGTTTATCAGCCTGAGATGCTGACCGGGTCAGTAAATAGTGTAGGCAGCAGGGTATAAATTTGTGATGTGGGCCAAAGACGATGGTTTTTGTCTTCACAATAGGTCAATTGGAGGAAATTGCAGCTCAACCAAAATGAAATGTTGGATAAACAATCTGACTGTACGGAGATAGTGGAGAGTTTGAGCTAAGTGACATTAGATACATGTGGAAACGGACCCTATGTCTGTGGATGATGTTGCCAAGAAGCAGCATGTAGATGGGAAAGACAAGGGGGCTAACGTAGATAGATCCTATGTGGGACTCTGGAAGTAATGATGCAGTACAGGAAGATGAGCCATTTGCAGATCACCTCTCCAGTGAAAAGTTAAAACAGCCAAGCTGGGAACATTAACACCACCTGAACAGGGGCAAAGAAAGCTCAACCTACTCTGTTGCTTCACTAGTAATCAGTTAGCTTTTAATTACCTGCTTTTTTAGATGTAAGTGCACTATTGCCCCTTATTGTTGTTGCCCTGCTGTAATTGGTGAGCCAGGATTCCTCACTGCCTGTGATAATGAGTCAGTTTTCCTGCTTTCATTGACCGCAGGGTTGCTGGCTGCCGCAGCTTGGCAGACATCGTGGTTGCAACTCCAGGTCGTCTAGTTGACCACATTTCCAAGACGGATGGATTCAATCTGCAGCATCTCCGATACCTGGTAAGGCTTCAACCTCCTCGCCCAAAGACAGTGGATTATTCTCTCTCAATAATTGCAGTATTCCTCCTAACTAGTTTTGTCAATTAGTTCACAAGTACTGACCTCCCCTCCCATACCTCTAGGTAGCCACTGTCCATGTGAGCTAAGGAGGTGAGTATTGGCAGGATTCAAATTATGGTAGGTCTCCCAGTCGAGGTCCTCATCTGATCCCTAGGCATATACTAGTCACCGGATAGCAACGATGCTTGTTCCTGCTCTGGGGAATAGTGCAAAACTCTACCCCCACCTTGTAAAACAACAGATGTGTCAAAGTCATAGACCTAAAGGTTGTGATTATGTTTCAGATAATCGATGAGGCGGATCGAATGATTGACAGTATGCACCAGGACTGGCTGAACCAAGTAGTAAAGGCAGTATACCAAGTGGGTGAATGCTCAGCTCCAAGCACCTTGTTCCAGAGGACAGAGCCAGGAGTTTGCACGGCTGCAAGGTAAAGAACTGGGTGTCCCTGGGGCAGAGGATGGAGCTGTGGCTCAGGCTACTGATACAAAAAGGAAAAAGTTTGCCAAATACCCTGTGTCCGGTGATGGTAATTTACTGCACCATGGATTATTCACACACTGGTTAATTTGCCTGGCTTCTCCAGAAGGTACAAGCTCAGTCACTTTAGTGAGGTGAATAGGGAAGGGCCCAATCTTAAAATTAGAGGTGGTTCATTCAAGTGGGGGGATCAGGAAGTGCTTCTTCACAAAGGCTAATAGAAATCTGTAACTCTTTGCCCAGTAGACTGTCCGCTACAGTGGGGGAAATCCTCAGCTGAACAAGGATGGCACCATTTACAGAACAGAAAACACAGAGATGAAGAAACTGGGAAAATGCAATGGGATCCTTACCGGAGGCTGGGTCTGAGGGGGTGTAGTTGAGGTAGCTGTGGGATTCGGTGGGCTTGTAATGAATATTAGTAAACATCTAGCTCCAGAGATGGAGACAGAAGTCAAAAAGGGAAGGGGAGTGCCAGCGATAGACCATGTGAAGGGAGAAGGGTGGAGATTGAAAGCAGAATTGATGAACTTTTCTAGTTCTGGGTGAGGAAATACTCTTCCAAACTGGTTGGTGAACTTTAGTTTCATTTTGGTGTCCGAGCTGGGAACCTGTAACTTACTGATTATTTTACAAAATCGTTAATTTAAATTAGGTAAGAATTAATAACACTAAATAATTGGGTCAATATATAAATACGTTTAGATAGGTATGGCAGGGCAGGTGGTATAATACGGCTGCAACGTATGGGAGACCCAGACAACCATACCTGTGCCATGTGTCTGCAGCCTGAAGAACCTGGGTTCAGAATTGTTGAACTGGAGTTCCAGCTGCTGACATTGCCAGGCTGCAGGGAGGGGGAAGAGTTACATGGACACTCTTATGCCCTCTTGGGTTACTAGAACTTTAAGAGTTGGTCAGTGGTAAGGATCAGGAGATGGTTTCTACAGTTCAGGCAGGTACAAGATCCAGCATTTAGTGCTGCAGGAGCCCCAGCCCTTGATTTTGATCAACAGATATGAGGCACTTGTTACCCACATGGATGAGATCAAGGAGTGCGGGATGGATGGGCGAACTGATCACAGCACCATGGTACAGGAAGCCATTTGTGTAAAAAGGAAAATGGTGGTGATGGGGACCAGTTTGGTCAATAGATAACAGTTCAGCTGGGAGTTTGGAAAGCTTGCCCCTCTGCTGGAGGAAACATCCCTGCCTGTCTCTCTGCTGACAAGGTGTCCACCCACACAACCACATCTGGCTCTCTGCCAAGGCCCACTCTCCCCCCCCCCCCCCCTCCCTGCCCCCAGCTCTCTGGTGACGAGGCCCACCCTCCCACTCCCTCCCTGCCCACAGCTCTCTGTTGGCGAGGCCCACCTTCACCCTCCCTCCCTCCCTGCCCGGAACTCTCTGGTGACAAGGCCCTCCCTCCCTACCCCAGCTCTCTGCTGGTGAAACCCACCCTCCCTGCCCCCCAGCTCTCTGCTGGTGAAGCCCACCCTCCCTGCCCCCAGCTCTCTGCTGGTGAAGCCCACCCTCCCTGCCCCCCCAGTTCTGTGCTGGTGAAACCCATCCTCCCTGCCCCCAGCTCTCTGCTGGTGAAGCCCACCCTCCCTGCCCCCCCCCCCCCCCCAGGTCTGTGCTGGTGAAACCCATCCTCCCTGCCCCCCAGTTCTGTGCTGGTGAAGCCCACCCTCCCAGTCCCCCAGCTCTCTGCTGGCGAAGCCCACCCTCCCTGCCCCCAGCTCTCTGCTGGCGAAGCCCACCCTCCCTGCCCCCAGCTCTCTGCTGGCGAAGCCCACCCTCCCTGCCCCCAGCTCTCTGCTGGTGAAGCCCACCCTCCCTGCCCCCAGCTCTCTGCTGGTGAAGCCCACCCTCCCTGCCCCCAGCTCTCTGCTGGTGAAGCCCATCCTCCCTGCCCCCAGCTCCCTCCAGTGGAACGAATTGAAATTGTCACCTGCCAATTTATTGTAGTGGCTACAATATAACACATGAAGGATGAAAAGCCATTTGGTTCATTAGAGCTGTACCTTCCACAGACTATCTAACCTATCCTATATCATGAGCTCTGTCCAATTTACTTACATTGTGGAAGATCATTCTACAAAAGCTTCTCCCTCCTTGCAACGAGGAAAGTCCAACAGGCACCCTGATTGATTGATGACTTCCCCTTGCCTCAGCATGTTACCTGTTATTAAAATTGTCTCTGTTTGCATTTTCAATTTTTAGCAAATATTTATCCAGCTGCTTTAGGGTGCGTTAATTGGTACAGTATGAAATACTATTACTGAGTGTCTCAGCTCTGAGGGGGGGCAGGGTTTTTGAAAATCCCTTGCTTGAGAGCATTCCAATTTCATGTCTCATTCGAAGGACTTCCTCAGTATTCCACTGGGAGTGTCAGTGTAGATGTGCACTTAAAGCTCTGCAGTGGGACTTAAACACAGTAAGAGTTTTAACAACAGGTTAAATCCAACAGGTTTATTTGGTAGCAAATGCCATTAGCTTTCAGAGCGCTGTCCCTTCGTCAGATGGAGTGGATATCTGCTCTCAAACAGGGCACACAGAGACACAAAATCAAGTTACAGAATACTGATTAGAATGCGAATCCCTACAGCCAACTAGGTCTTAAAGATACAGACAATGTGAGTGGAGGGAGCATTAAGCACAGGTTAAAGGGATGTGTATTGTCTCCAGACAGGACAGCCAGTGAGATTCTGCAAGTCCAGGAGGCAAGCTGTGGGGGTTACTGATAGTGTGCCATAAACCCAAGATCCCAGTTTAGGCCATCCTCGTGTGTGGAACTAGGCTATCAGTTTCTGCTCAGTGACTGCGCTGTCGTGTGTCGTGAAGGCCGCCTTGGAGAATGCTTACCCGAAGATCAGAGGCTGAATGCCCGTGACCGCTGAAGTGCTCCCCCACAGGAAGAGAACAGTCTTGCCTGGTGGTTGTCGAGCGGTGTTCATTCATCCGTTGTCGCAGTGTCTGCATGGTTTCCCCAATGTACCATGCCTTGGGACATCCTTTCCTGCAGCGTATCAGGTAGACAACGTTGGCTGAGTTGCAAGAGTAGGTACCTTGTACCTGGTGGATGGTGTTCTCACGTGAGATGGTGGCATCCGTGTTGGTGATCCGGCACGTCTTGCAGAGGTTGCTGTGGCAGGGTTGTGTGGTGTCATGGTCACTGTTCTCCTGAAGGCTGGGTAGTTTGCTGCGGACAATGGTCTGTTTGAGGTTGTGCGGTTGTTTGAAGGCAGGAAGTGGGACTTAAACCCATTCAGAGATGAGTGTTATCATTGAGTCATGGCAGCTGCTGCTGCCGAGGCTCACCCTCATCCTCCCTCCCTGCCCCCAGCGCTCTCCAGTGGAATGAAGTGAAATTGTCACCTGCCAATTTATTATAGAGGCTACAATATAATATTTGAAGGATGAATAGACATTAGAGTTGTACCTTCCATAGACGATCTAACCTATCCTATATCATGGGCTCTGTCCAATTTACATTTGTTTGCCTGCTGCATTGCAATAAAACAATTGATTCATAGATTTATAGATGTTTTCAGCACAGAGGAGGCCATTTGGCCCATCATGTCCATGCTGGTCAACAAAGATCTGACTATACTTATTCTATTTTCCAGTGCTTGGCCCATAGTCTGGGAGGTTATAGCAGCACAAATGAACGTCTAAATACTTCTTAGATGTTACAAAAGTTTCTTGACTCAACCACTCTGTCAGGCAATGAGTTTCAGATTCGCACCAGCCTCTGGGTGAAAAGGTTTCTCCTCAGCTCCACTCTTAGCCTTCCACCTTTTACCTTAAATCAAAGCCCGCTGGTTATTGACCTCTCTACCAGTGGAAAAGGTGCCTTCTTATCTACGCAGCTATGCAATTCATAATCTTATACACCTCTATCAGGCCCCCTTTCAACCTCCACAACTTGAAGGAAAACAGCCCCAGTATATCCAATCATTCTTCATAGCTCAGCCCCTCCAGCCCAGACAGCATCCTGGTGAATCTCCTCTGCACTGTCTCCAGTGCAATCACATCCTTGACTTTGACAACAGCCAAAGTAAAATGGTAGTTGTCAAATATTGAAGACTATTTTGGATGCAGTGGTGAGGGGAGCCTTTCAAAATGATATCTATAGATAAAGACACTTATTAAAAATGTAACCAGTTACATGGGTCTTGTAGATGGTTGTCTGATGTAGCAACCCAGAAACAAATTGACAAGTCTGGTAATGTGAAAAGGTAGTATCATTAGCTAATCTCGGTTTGTTTTAAATTCATGGCGAGTGATTGTGACTGAGTGAAATACAGGTGAGAATTACTTTAAATTTGTATTTCCTTCTTTTTTGGCATTGTCTGAAAATGAAAAGTTGGCTGTGTGAGACAAATCAGGAGCAATATTTGTAGATGTTAATAGTTTAACTGCAGTAGGGCTCTGGAGTGTACTAGCTCCATTTATTATTACAGGAGGAATTGCTGAATTATACACTTAACTGTTGTCTGTTTACTGCATATTTAATAGCACTGTACCTGTTATTAGCAATATATCTGTACTCAAAGCTAATGACCAGATTTCTTTCCACAGCCACTCGCGGCTGCAGATGCCCCTGCAGAAGCTGTTGTTCTCTGCCACCCTAACCCAGGATTCTGAGAAGCTGCAGCAGTTGGCGCTGCACCAGCCTCAGCTCTTCACCTCCAATTATGCACCGTCTGAGTTGGAGCCACATATGACCCAGAGTGAGCACCGAGAAACAGTGGGCACCGTCAGAAACAAGTACACCTTGCCCGAGGGGCTGACGGTGCGTACTGACTCGCACCAATTTCCTCTTTCTTGACGTAGAAAGAATAAAACCATGTATTTTTATATCACTCATAATTTGGAGAAACCCCAAAGCTCCTTACTACCAGTGAAATACTTTTGAAATGTAGTCGTTATTATAAAGTACAAAACGCAATGGCTAATTTTACACTGGATTAGATAGGGTGGATAGTGAGAGCCTTTTTCCTCGGATGGTGATGGCTAACACTAGGGGACATAGCTTTAAATTGAGAGGTGATAGATATAGGACAGATGTTAGAGGTAGGTTCTTTACTCAGAGAGTAGTAAGGACGTGGAATGCCCTGCCTGCAGCAGTAGTGGACTCGTCAACATTAAGAGCATTTAAATGGTTATTGGATAAACATATGGATGATATTGGAATAGTGTAGATTAGAGGGGTTTTAGATTGGTTTCACAGGTCGGCGCAACATCGAGGGCCGAAGGGCCTGTACTGCGCTGTAATGTTCTATGTTCTACTGGTTAGCGCCCACAAACAGCAATGAAATAATGATCTGATAGTTTGTTTTGTGATGTCGGTTAAGTGATAAATATCAGCTGGGACATTAGTGAGAATTCCCTTGCTCTTTTTCAAAGCATCCACGTGCGAGGGCAGATTAAACTTCTCATCCAATAAAGTCACCCCCTGAAAGTGGAGCACTCTCTCGGATTGCACTGGGTGTGTCAGTCTTGGAATGAGACTTGAAACCACTACCTTCTGACTCAGATGAGAGTGCTACCACGGAACCACACCTGACAAGCAACCCATTTGTAATTTTCCATTTGTAATCAGTATCTCTGCGTAATGAGGGTTCTGTGGTTGATGCTAATAAACATGTGAGACAAGTCACGCCTCTCCATTTCTGTTAGAAAGGGTGCTTACCTCTGTGCAAAGGGAGTGAACCTGCCTTGGGCTATTTTTCAATTGGCGTTCTAACAAAGGAATCTTTTTTACTCAGCTCTTTATATGAAGCCAGAGAAAGTTTAAGATGTTTCACACCCAGTGAATAGCTAACTCTTCCACTGCTTCGAGTGATTTTGCTCACTCAGTTTGAACCACTGTTGCTGGGAGAGTTAAACGGAGCATGTGAGGGATAGGGCTGACTGAAGTTAAGTCAGGGTGCTTGTGGTTAGATTGCTATGTGCTATATCGTTCTGCAGCACCTTACCAGCGTGTGCGCACACTTACCTGCACACACTCACTCACTCGTGCTCTCACTCGCTCACACACTCACTCTCTAGGGTTTGAGTGATTAGTACCTTGATGCTGGGCTCACTGGCTTGGGAGATAGTCATGATGTGGAGATGCCGGCATTGGACTGGGGTGAACACAGTAAGAGTTTTAACAACATCAGGTTAAAGTCCAACAGGTTTATTTGGTAGCAAATACCATTAGCTTTCGGAGCGCTACTCCTTCGTCAGATGGAGTGGAAATGTACTCTCAAACAGGGCACAGACACAAAATCAAGTTACAGAATACTGATTAGAATGCGAATCTCTACAGCCAAGTTGGCTGGTTGGCTGTAGAGATTTGCATTCTAATCAGTATCCTGTAACTTGATTTTGTGTCTCTGTGCCCTGTTTGAGAGCAGATTTCCACTCCATCTGACGAAGGAGCAGCGCTCCGAAAGCTAATGGTGTTTGCTACCAAATAAACCTGTTGGACTTTAACCTGGTGTTGTTAAAACTCTTATTGGGAGATAGTACCAAACCTGTACTCAACACCTCTCCCTGATAGCACAGCAAGGATCAGCAGCTCAGTATATCAAAATCACCTGTGACTTTTTATTGTCAGCCACGAGTGTGTAATCACTCGTGTGTATTAATGCTAAGTGTATGGCTAGTTTTGCATATTTAGACAATACCTAGGCAGAGTTAAGTTTAGTGCGTGCCACGGACAATTTAGAGAATTCTAGTTGGGGTAGGAGGGGTGGACACAAGCAGGCCAAAGCTACCCTTTATTCAGTATCATGGAGCGGGACTTGTATCCATGGCTCTTTGTTGGTCCTCCTTCTGTCTTTGTCTCCAGCTCTTCCCTGCCAGGAATCCATACTCATTCCCATTTGCTTCGTAGCTGTCAATGTTACATGCCAATCAGGAACAGATAAAGCAAATGTGACCACGGAAACATAGTTTTGAATTTTGCAACATGCGCAACTATGGGTTTTGTTAGGAAATAGTGTTTTGGTGATGATCCCAGGAGGTGAGCTACCTGAAAATACTTTGAAACTTTCCTTGGAGCTTTTTTGCGTACTTAACCAGTACGGGTGATATTTGCTCTGAAACCACCAATATTCACTCTGCCACAATTATGATAGTCTCAGTAATGGGCCTAAACAGCTGGAGAGCAAGTTTTTCAAACCTGTTTATATTTGCAGTTTTAAATTTTACCAGGAGAAAATGATGTATTTCTCTATCTGATGCAGGAGTTCTATGTCCCGTGCCACCTCAATAAGAAGCCTCTGATAATCCTCTACTTTGTCCTGAGAATGAGATTCAGTCGTATCCTGTGTTTCACCAACTCTAGAGATGCATCACACAGGTAACCATTCCGTGTTATTGTTCTAGCTGCTGGGATCTTTGCTCAGTGTATCAGCTGTCTCTACACAGGATGATCAGTGTGTTGGTGAACTGTTTCCTGTCTGTTGCAGGTTGTATCTGTTACTCCAGGCTTTTGGTGGTATACAAGTGGCAGAGTTTTCTTCCAGACTTTCTCCCAATGAAAGGCGGAAAACATTGAAAGAGTTTGAGCAAGGAAAACTCCAAATGTGAGTGTGTGTCTGTGTTGGCATGGGAACAGGGGAGAGAGTGCGGGTGATAGCATAGGGAGTCTGTGTCAGGGGGAGTGACAGTGTCAGCACGGAGGAAAGTGTTGACTTGAGGGATGGGGGGATGAAAGATGTGTGCCGGCTCCCATCAGCCTGGGAGTGTCAGCATGGTGGGTTTGTGTCTGTGTGGTTTGTGTCCCTGCATGTGCACACACTGACACAGGCACGTAAGCCATGATGATAGAGCCTACATGGTTTGTACACTTGGACAAACCCCATTTGGTTGGCAAGTGTGTATATTTGTACTGATTACTATTATGGTTAGGGTTTACATGACTTTGGGACAACGACTTGCAACTATAAATAGCACATTTAACCTAGAAAAAACATTCCCAAGCACTTCATGGAGACATGCAGCAAGAAATGCTTGCTAATGAAGAAGCAATGAGAAGAGTCCACATAGGTCTAAATGTTAGGTTGAAGTGACAATCCTAGAAAGGAAAGGTGGAGGAGAGTAGGGCAGGAATTCCAGAGCACGGGTCTTAGAACTATGGCGAGGTAGCGTTTGCATGTGTATCCAGAATCAGATGGTTGTCGGGCTTGGGAAAGTTTAGAGATGGGAGGAGTCAGACCATGAAGGGACTTAAATATGATGTTGAGAATTTTATATATGTGTCACTAAGAGACCATGAGCCAATGTAAGTCAGTGAGTCCAGGAGCAATGAGTGGGAGTCAGGATATGGGCAGCAGAGGTTTGGATGAGGTGAAGTTTATAAAGAATGGAAGATGGGAGGTCAACCAGGAAAGCACTGGAAGAACCAAGTCTGAAACTGACAGCAGCATAGATAGATACAGAGGTGGCAGCAGGCAGATGGGACAGGGTGAGTACAGTGTCAGCAACTCAGCTTGAGCTGAACAGAGATTACAAAAATTGGAGTTAATACAGCAGCAAGGGATAGGCGTCAGCGGCAGGAATACAAAGCTTATAATGGGAATCAAAGACGTTGCTTTAGGTCTCCCCAATGTTTCGAGGAATTTGCAGTTCAAGATTGATGTTGGGGGTCACATGAGATGGTGGTGAGGTAGAGCTTTCCCTAACATATTTGTCAAAATTGACCTCATTTCTGTACGTGATACTTTCACATCAGGATGAGGCCATTCCAAGGGAATGAGTTAAGAGCATCAAACAAGTGAACTGGACAAAGAGAAAGAGATCTTGGAGGATGATGTGGGCGACCATGTTAAAGGCTGTAGAGAGAATGCAAAGGATAATGCACAGAGTTCACATCCCATAGTAAATTATTTGTAACTTTAAGGCAGTTAAAGTTCAGAGATGTGATGGGATAAAGATCTGATTGGAGAGTCATTAAGATGCATGAGAGATGGCCACGAATCCAGGTTGCTCATGGACTTTGGATTTTAGTTTGGAATGTTCAGATTGGGTTAACTCGGATTGTGTGCCTGGCCACTTTGAGTCTATGTCAGATGCTGCTGCAGTTATAGACCAGTGACCCGCTTGTTGTAGTTACACAATTTTTAAAACCTTCTCCCACAGACTCATCAGTACTGATGCAAGTGCGAGAGGAATTGACGTTGAAGGTGTCATGTGTGTGGTTAATTATGATGCCCCACAGTTCATCAGGACATACATCCACAGGTAAGCAGTGAGTGTTGATCTGAAACACCATGCCCACAGCAACCCTACCTCCCCCTAAACCCTCCCTGCATCTGAAAGGATGTTGATGTTCAACACTGCAAATATGTATCATACAACAGAAGTCAGAATTTGTATCCTCACCATTTGGTATCCAGAAAAGATTCCAGGGCACCAGTAAACCTGTCCTATAGCTAATTAATTTTAAAACATGGTGGAAATGAAACTAACCCAAAGCTAATGGGTATGATTCATCTTCTATCAATGGACTGGCCCGAGTGACTCAATCATATCACCTCCATTAGTTTTCAGTTGACCCTGTGACTGTCTTGATGATTATTGAATAACCTCACAGTACCGCCACGTGTGTTGTGAAAACCAATGACTTGTTGCTGCCCACTGTGTTCTCAAGCTGACTGTAAGGGTAATGGTGTGATGTATGAAAGTTTCACACCCAGTTCTGAAATTACACTTTTGATTCTACCAGTCTACAACTGGGGAGAGCACTGTGAACTGTGACACTATTAGGTACAGATCTGACACCCGTGATGAGACCCTTCCAAGGGAATGAATTAAGAGCACCAAGCAATACTGAGGTTGACTTTCTGAAGCACATTTCCCCAGTCAGTTATAAATATGCTAAAGCTGCTTGGAACAAGTCCAAAGTGTGGCACCCGTATCAAAGTGCAGTGCTGTGCAAAAGGTGGCAACATCTAGATCTATAAAAGCATTGGCTCTGGACAATGGATTAAATACACAGCCAGCAAAATGAAAGATTGCTATCCAGGATCACCAGCTGATGCACTGTGCATGTGCAAATCTGAATATACCTGAAGCTGTTGGTCCCTCAACTCACAAATCAAGTATTTGACACTTGTCATGGAATAATGTGGATAACAATAATTTGCATTAATATAGAAAAGCATCCCAAGGTGTGTCAGATATAGAAACATAGAATCCATACAGTGCAGAAGAGGCCATTTGGCCCATCGAGTCTGCACCGACTCTCCGACAGAGCATCTCTCCCATGGTCCTATCCCCATAACTCCACATATTTCCCCTGGCTAATCCTTTTAACTTACACATCTTCGGGTAATTTAACCCCTATAAGGAATATAAGGAAAAGGACTCATTGGACTCACGAAAGAGGTAGTGTTGAGCAAATTAATGGGGCTAAAGGTAGACAAGTCTACTGGCCCTGATGGAATGCATCCCAAGGTACTAAAAGAGATGGCGAGAGAAATAGCAAATGCACTAGTGGTAATTTACCAAAATTCGCTGGACTCTGGGGTGGTTCCCGCAGATTGAAAAACAGCAAATGTGATGCCACTGTTTAAAAAGGAGGTAGACAAAAGGCGGGTAACTATAGGCCAGTTAGCTTAACTTCTGTAGTAGGGAAAATGCTTGAATCTATCATCAAGAAAGAAATAGCGAGACAGCTGGATATAAATTGTCCCATTGGTAAGACGCAGCAAGGGTTCATGAAGGGAAGGTCATGTTTGACTAATTTGGTGGAATTCTTTGAGAATATTACATGTGCAGTGGACAATGGGGAACCTGTGGATGTGGTGTATCTGGATTTCCAGAAGGCATTTGACAAGGTGTCGCACCAAAGACTGCTACATAAGATAAAGGTGCACGGTGTTGCGGGTAATGTATTAGCATGGATAGAGGTTTGGTTAACTAATAGAAAGCAAAGAGTGGGGGTAAATGGGTGTTTTTCTGGTTGGCGATCAGTGACTAGTGGTGTGCCTCAGGGATCAGTGTTGGGACCGCAATTGTTTACGATTTACATAGATGATTTGGAATTGGGGACCAAGTGTAGTGTGTCAAAATTCCCAGATGACACTAAGATGAGTGGCAGAGCAAAGTGTGCAGAGGATGCTGAAAGCCTGCAAAGTGATATAGATAGTCTAAGTGAGTGGGCGATGGAATACAATGTTGGTAAATGTGAGGTCATCCATTTTGGTAGGAACAACAGCAAAATGGACTATTATTTAAATGGTAACAAGTTGCAGCATACTGTTGTGCAGAGGGACCTGGGTGTCCTTGTGCAGGAATCTCGAGTTGGTTTGCAGGTGCAGCAGGTAATTAAGAAGGCAAATGGAATTTTGTCCTTCATTGCTCGAAGGATGGAATTTAAAAACAGTGAGATTATGTTGCAGCTGTATAAGGTGCTGGTGAGGCCACACCTGGAATACTGTGTACAGTTTTGGTCTCCTTACTTGAGAAAGGATATACTGGCACTGGAGGGGGTGCAGAGGAGATTCACTAGGTTGATTCTGGAGTTGAGAGGGTTGGCTTATGAGGAGAGACTGAGTAGACAGAAGAATGAGGGGAGATCTTATAGAAACATATAAGATTATGAAGGAATAGATAAGATAGAAGCAGGGAAGTTGTTTCCACTGGCGGGTGAAACTAGAACTAGGGGGCATAGCCTCAAAATAAGGGGAAGCAGATTTAGGACTGAGTTGAGGAGGAACGTCTTCACACAAAGGATTGTGAATCTGTGGAATTCCCTGCCCAGTGAAGCAGTTGAGGCTACCTCATTGAATGTTTTTAAGGCAAGGATTGATAAATGTTTGAACAGTAAAGGAATTAAGGGTTATGGTGAGCGGGCGGGTAAGTGGAGCTGAGTCCACGAAAAGATCGACCATGATCTTATTGAATGGCGGAGCAAGCTCGAGGGGCCAGATGGCCAACTCCTGCTCCTAGTTCTTATGTTAAACCAAAGGAGGAGAGATTAAAAGTGGTATATCAGGTTGGGGTAGAGATGGTTTTTAAATAGTCATTAGGGGGTTCCAGTGAATAGGACTGAGGCATTTGAAGGTATGGCCATTTATGTTGGGACCAAGGAAGAAGCAATGCACAAAGGAGCAGGGTTTAGAGCAGTAGGGTTGTAAGACTGGAGGACAGTACAGAGGTTGGGAGACTGTTGTACATCACACTCTCAGTTAGATATGTTTGTAATTCTCAATTCCAAGGTTTGAATCAATGTGACAGTGTCAGGAAGTGTCATATATTTCCCCTAACTTTATTTCTGGCACCTGCTCTAATACAGAAATGATATAAAGCCTCCTATGGATGGCAAGCCCAACATGAGCTCACTGATACACTCAATACTGCTCTCTGTTAACAATTAATCTAAACTGGTTTCTGGTAGAAATTCCTGTAATCACCAATCCCCTGTAACTGGATGCCCTTGTTTCGCTACCTGTTTGTTGTCTATGCCACATAATGTATTGTATTAATGACTCACTGCTAGGATTTCAGAGATGAGACGTGATCTAAATTTAAATTTTAAACTTTTGGGGAAGCTAGTTACAAAGGAGGGGAACAAAATAAATTGGCAAATGTCACCCTCCCGGTCACAATTCAGTGACCCCTGCTGGAATGTGCATGGGAATGGACTTTGGGTGCCACCAGAATCGGTTTCTGATATGAAACTCCTTCAGCCAAATAGCTTGACGGCTATTGGTGCTGAGCATTAAGGAGAAAGAATAGCCACGTGGGTGAGACATTGGAGGGTTGAAGCCTGCCTAGTCTTTAAATGATTAACTGATGACATTAAATGTGTTTTTTGTAGGTGCTGGGCTGAACCAGCTTTAAACTTGAGCTATGCATTAGTGTGTTAGTTCCTTCTCTTGAGTTCTTTCTATCACAAGCCATCTGACGCTGAAGACAGTGTCACAAGCAAACTGGGTGACCAAAGTTCAGTGTTCTATGCTATGGCTGGTAAAGCTCCTTTGGACTGCTGGGTCGTTGAGGCACAGGCCGTTTTGATGGTTCCCTGCAGATTTGAAGCTCCTAATCTGTGGATTAATTGCAGGGTAATTGAAAGGTCTGAGAAATACTCCTATAAAATTTCAACACTCTGAGTCCAGCTGCAATGTTCAAATGGTGCCTTTATTACTCAAGCAGGGAACTAACACTGGATCGTCCAGGCACTTCTCCACTGAGGTTCAAATCAGCACAGTTTATGTTTTCATTATCAGTTGCAACTTAATGGTATTAAGTTAGCAAAGGGTTTAGCCCAATGGCCTCCAGTAGGCTGATAATTGTGTTCCTGTACAGTAATTGCAATGCAAAGGGGTGTGTGTTTGTGTGTCTTGCTGTCTCACTGGGTAAATGGACTTAATTTGAGCTTTGGACATCTTCATCCTGTTTCTTTCTGTCCAGATGCTGCTATGTTGTCTGTCTCCTGTGTTCATCTTTTGTCCACTGTTCCTTGTAATTTCCCGCACCGTGTCTTTCAGAGTTGGAAGAACTGCTCGAGCTGGGAAAGCTGGGCTGGCATTCACACTTCTCCTGAAAGTGCAGGTGAGTCGCTGGGAACCGTGCTTACTATCTGTGCTTCCTGTTTTGATAAGCCTTTGACCGATGAAGTTTTAATCCTTTTACCAGCCTCTTACAGGCTATCTGTTGTCAATGAGCAAAAAGGTTATGTTGAACGTGTATAAGTTACTGGTTCAACCTCAGCTAGAGCATTGTGTTAAGTTCTGGGCACCGCACTTCAGAAGAGACATGAAAGCATTGGAGTGTCAAAAAGATTCACGAGCATTTCCAATAATGAGGAACCTGTGTTATGAAGATAGAGAAAGAGAAAAGAAGACAGAGAAAATTTGATAGAGGTGTTCAAAATTATGAGGGATCTGGACAGTCTTAAAAATTTTATTCATTAATGGGATGTGGGCATCCCAAGTCTAGCATTTATTGCTCAACCATAATCACCTTGAACTAAGTGGCTTGCTTGGCCATTTCAGTGACCAATTAAGAGTCAACCACATTGCAGTAGATTTGGAGTTGCATGTAGGCCAGACTGGGTAAGGATGGCAAATTTCCATTCCTAAAGGACATTAGTGAACCAGATGTATTTTTAGAACAATTGATGATGGTTGTCTTGGTCACTATTACTGATCCACACAGTGAGCGGTTAGGGTCTGGAATGCATTGTGGAGGCAGGTCTAATTTTTATCTGAAAGGAAAGGATGTGAAGGGTTATGGGGCAAAGGTGAGAAAATGTCAGTAAATCAATTAGAGAGCCAGTGCAGACACAATGGGCTAAATGGCCTCTGTGCTGTAACAATTCTGTGATTCTGAATAAGCGATTGGAAAATTCAGTGCTTGATTTGGGAATGTAATTGCACACGGGATTATCTAATCAGTGAGTTTTTAAAAAATGTTTTGTGTAGAGAATAATGGAGAGAGGGGTGGAGGGATAAGTCTGTTTGTGGGACACCCCACTCACACAGCAAACTTCCAATATCTGTGCTTATACTGCAGGAAGAATGCTGCATGGAGGTCAGACAAAACAGGTCAAATGTGGCATCACCAAAGAAATGGGATCAGATCCACCCACCTGCTGTTTTGCCAACTCTAGATATGTCATGTGATGTCAGATCACCACAATTTAATCACATGTCTCCAATGATCTGCTCCCAGTCACGTGGTGATGTCAGCACTTGTAGCTCTGGTTGTAGGAGGCACCTTTTAAACAAAAACATCGTGATGATCTGCTGAAAGGGTTATTCACGAGCTGATGAGTTTGTAGCAATCTGGCTGTGGTACTGAAGACTTGTGCTCCAGGACAAGTTGCATCTCTGGCCAAGCTATTCCAATACAGCTACAATATTGGCATCTACCCAGCAATGTGGAAAATTACCCAGGTATGTCTCACCTACAGCAAATCCAGTCCAGCCAATTACAGCCCCATCAGTCTATTCTTGGTCATTAGTAAAGTGATGGAAGGCTTCACCAACAATGCTTTCAAGTGGCACTTAACACAGCAATAACCTTCTCACCAGTGCTCAGTTTGGGTTCTGCCAGGCCACTCACCTCCAGACCTCATTACAAAGCATGAACAAAAACCTAAACTCGAGAGGTGAGGTGAGAGTGACCGCCTTTGACATCAAAACAGCATTGGAGCGAGTGTAGAATCAAGGAACTCTAGTAAACTGAAATCAGAGGAAATCTCTCTACTGGTTGGAGTCGTACCTTGCAGAAAGAAAGATGGTTGTGGTTGTTGGAGACCAAACAAATCAGCCCCAGGGCATTACTGCAGGAGTTCCTCGGGGTAGTGTCTAAGGTCCAACCATCCTCAGCTGCTTCACCAATGACCTTGTCTCTATCAGAAATAGCGATGTTTGCTGATGCTTGCACAGTGTGCAGTACTCAGATAATGAAGCAGCTGTGCCCATGTGCAGCAAGACATGGACAAAATTCAGAATTGGGTTGATAAGTTGCAAGTAACATTTGCGCAACCTAAGTACCAACCAATGACCATCTCCAATATTAGGGAACCTAACTATCTCTCCTTGATAGTCAATGGCATTGCATTACTGAATCTACCATCATCAACACTTTTGGAGTTGCTATTAACCAGAAACTGAATTGGACCAGCCATTTAATTACTGTGGCTAGAAGAGCGGGTCAGAGGCTAGGAATTCTGTGGAGACTAACTCATCTCCTGACTTTGCAAAGTCTGTCCACATCTACAAGGCACAGGTCAAGTGTGTGAGGGAATACTTCCCATTGCCTGAATGAGTGCAGCTGCAACAACACTCAAAAAGTTGACACCATCCAGAATAATGCAGTTTACTTGATTGGCACCCAATCACCACCTGAAATATTCATTCCCTACACCACCATTGGCAGCAGTATGTCCCATCTATAAAATGCACTGCAGCAACTCACCAAGACTCCCTTGACAGCAGCTGCCAAACTTGTAACCTTTAACACCTAGGACAAGAGCAACCGTTGGATTAGAACACCACCACCACTTACAAGTTCCCCTCCTAGCCACTCACCATCCTCAATTGGAACTATATCAACGCTCCTCCCAGTGGAACTCCCTCACTAACAGAACTGCAGCAGTTCAAGAAAGTGGCTCACAACACCACCTCAAGGGCAATGAAGAAAGGACTTGCCAGTGACACTCGTGTCCCATGAATGAGTAGAAGGAAATGTCTTTGTTGCTGTTGTGAAGGGTGGGTCTGTGCGAGTCTAACCATACTATTCCGGCATGTGGACATTGCGTTTTACTGGCTTGTAGGGTTAAACTTTAAATATTTAGATGTTGTAATTGCAGGAACAACGGTTTCTTCAGATGCTGAGAGATGCTGGCAGCAAAGAGCTGAAGAAACAACTGGTGAGACAGGAATATTTGACCTCATTGATCCAGCGGTATGAAGGAACTTTGCAAAAACTTCAGCAGGTTCTTAAGGTAACTCAGGGCCTCTTGGGATCTTATTACAAAATCTTTCAGGCTCTTTTAACGGTTAAAATGATAGTTGGACTTTACTGACCGCAGTTTTACTGCCAAATTTGGGGTCTGTTTTATCCACAGGATAGATAGAGACAATGCTAGTAGTGGGGACTGTACACAGAAATTGAATAGATGTAAGAGGGGTTTGGGGGAGGAAGAGAAGATGAAATAAGTTTAAATTGAATAAAATAGTTGCCCCGACTCACTGTGGAGGCATTAACTGAGAGTTTGGTCGAAATGTGGATTCTGAAAGTGTTTTACAGCTAGTGGGGAGAAGTATTGAAGGTGTTTAGAGAAAAAGAGTTCCAAAGAGCATGCTCGGGCACTGTCACCTGTGACTGGGATGGGGGAATGTGTGTATTAAGGGGCATGAAAAGACATGTGGACACATTGAAGAATGTGGAAGGCATGTAAATGTTGTATTCAGCTTGGAGCTGCCAGTATAGGTTGTAGAGGATGTGGTGTGGGTCAGGATGTAGGTGGCTGCATTTTGAACTGTTTGGTAAGAATATCAAAGGATTTGAAGCTGAAGGCGAGCAAATGGAATTGAGATGCAAATCAGCCATGATGTCACTGAATGGTTTAAGGAGCTGAATGGCCTCCTCCAGTTCCGATGTTAAATTAAAATTTATGGAAGATGAGAGGCTGGAAACATTGGGCAAAAGATTGATTTGAGGTGCCAGAAACAGGGGTGAACATAAACATAAATAGAAATGGGTCAGCCATTCAATGACATCATGGCCGATTTGCATCTCAACTCCATTTGCCCATCTTCAGCTCCAAATCCTTTGATATTCTTACTGAACAGTTATTCAAAATGCAGCCACCTGCATCCCGACCCACACCACATCCTCTGTAACCTATATTGGCAGCTCCAAGCTGAATACAACATTTACATCCCTTCCACATTCTTTAATGTGTAGGGCAGCACCATGGCTAGCATTGCTGCCTTACAGCTCCAGGGACCTGGGCTCGATTCCAGCCTTGGGTGACTGCCTGTGTGGAGTTTGCATGTTCTCCCCATGTCTGCGTGGGTTTCTTCTGGGTGCTCTAGTTTACTCCCACAGTCCAAAAGTGTGCAGGTTAGGTGGATTGGCCATGCTAAATTGCCCCTCAGTGTCCCAAGCTGTATAGGATAGGGAAATTAGCAGGGTTGGGGTAGGGAGTGGGCTCTGTCAGAGTCAGTGCAGGCTCGGTGGGCCGAATGGCCTCCTCCTGCACTGTAGAGATTCTGCCCCTTGAATTTGTTCCACCTTCAATAAAACTAAACAATAGAACTGATTGTGGTCTCAACTCCTTTCTTTGAACCCTCTCCCCCAATAACTATTGATTCCCTTGTCAATCAAAAATCTGTCTAACAATCAAACATCTTGAATATTTTCAATGATGCAATCTCCACTGAGAGAAGAAATTCCTCCTCATCTGACTTAAATTATTACCTCTGCCATTGATGGTGGCCAGAGGTAATGTTTTTGCCCATCTGTTTGTCTGTAAGCATTAAATCTCAAAAGCAAATGGACAGATTTCAGTGAAACTTGGTACACAAGTAGGGTATGACCCAAGGAAGGATCTGTTTAGTTTTTGGCAAAGATGTAGATCTGGAATTTATAATTTTTCTGAAGAATCTGTTAACATTGGGAGATAGGGCAAATTGACTTTTTCAGAATGTTGTTGTTTTAGAATGTTGTGGATTGTCTTAACTGCTGGGGTAGAATTTGTCACAGCTGTCAAAATATGAGCAGAGTCTTCAGAGCAGAGTCTTCAGAGCAGATTATTGGATGTGGATTGAACTTGTCTCCTCAGTGAGATGGAAGCAAGGGTGAGGATGTGGGAAGGGTTTGTGTCAGGAAGCAAGCCTCCTTTGCTCCTATAATTGGCCCCCTTCCCTTTGGATAGCCATTAATTGTGCATTCACTATTTGACTGGACACAGAGACTACAGGTGTCAGAGTGAGCAGATCCTTTGGCTTCCGTTTCACTTCCCACACTTGACCAAGAAACATCAAATCCAGCTCATGGAGTCATTGCCAAGAACCTGGATATGACTGCATGAAAACAATGACTACCTTCCTGTTAGTTATTGTTTTCATGCAGTCATATCCAGTGACTATCTTCCTGTTAGTTGGAGGAAATCTTCACACATCCACATCTGAATATTGACAGAAACCTTGGAACTGATCACTTGAGAGTACAGAGAACCCAGGCGTGTAACTAGAATCATGGAATCATACAGGACAGAAGAGGCCCTCACTGACACATTAGAAACATCTGAATTCCCACCTCATCCCATCTGCCAATACTTGGCCCATAGCCCTGAATGTTATAACATGCCAAGCGCTCATCCAGGTACTTTTTAAAGGATGTGAGGCAACTTGCCTCTACCACCCTCCCAGGCAGTGCATTCCAGACCGTTGCTGCCCTCTGGGTAAAAAAGTGTTTCCTCACATCCCCCCCCTAAACTCCTGCACCTCACCTTGAACCTATGTCCCTTCATGACTGACGCTTCAGCTAAGGGGACAGCTGCTCCTTATTCACTCTGTCCATGTCTCTCAATCTTGTACACCTCTATCAGGTCACCCCTCAGTCTTTTCTGCTCCGACAAAAACAACCCAAGCCTACGCAATCTATCTTCGTAACTTAAATGTTCCATCCCAGGTAGCATCTTAGTGAATCTTCTCTGCACCTCTTCCAGTGCACTCATATCTTTCCTATAATGTGGTGGCCAGAACTGCACACAGTACTCTAGCTGTACCCTCACCAAAGTTCTATACAACTCCAACATGACTTCCCTGCTTTTGTAATCTATGTCTCATTTGATAAAGACAGGTGTCCCATATGTCTTTTTCACCACCCCACTAACATGGGGTGCCTTCAGAGATCTCTTCACAAAAACACACCAAGGTGCCTTTGTTCCACAGAACTTCCTAGTATCCTAGCATTCATTGAATACTTCCTTGTCAAATTACTCCTTCCAAAGTGGATCAAGTGTGGCCACTGACACTAAAGCAGCCTTCTGTCATCACCCTCGGTCTCCTACAACTGAGCCAATTTTGAATCCACTTGATCAAATTACCCTGTATCCCATGTAAATTTACCTTCTTTACAAGTCTCCCATGTGGAACCTTGTCAAACACTTGCTGAAATCCATACAAACTACATCAACTGCACTACCCTTTTCGACACATCTGGTCACCACCTCAAAAAATTCAAATTTGTTAGGCATGACCTCCCTCTAACGAAGCCATGCTGACTATCCCTGATCAAGCTTTGCCTCTCCAAGTGGAGATAGGTACTCTCCTTCAGAAGTTTCTCTAATAGTTTCCCTACCACTGACATGAGACTCATTGGTCTTTAGTTCCCTGGTTTATCCCTACAACCCTTCTTAAGTAGCAGTACCACATTAGCTGTTCTCCTGTCATAGAATCATCATAGAATCCCTACAGTGCAGAAGGCGATCATTCGGCCCATCGAGTCTGCACCGACCACAATCCCATCCAGGCCCTATTCCCATAACCCCACATATTTACCCTGTTAATCCCCTGACACTAGGGTCAATTTAGCACGCGCAATCAACCAAACCCACACATCTTTGGACTGACACAGTTGTCTGACAACTCCTCCGTGGCCAGAGAGGAATTGAAAATTTGGGTCAGAGCGAAAATTTGGGTCAGAGCCCCTGCAATTTCCTCCCTTGCCTCCCACAGCAGCCTAGGGCACAATTCATCCGGACCTGGAGATATATCCATGTTTAAGGCTGCCAACACCTTGTCCTTCCCTATGTCAGTTTGCTCAAGCACCTTATAGTCTCCCTGAATTCCATACCATCGTCCTTATTCTCTTGGGTGACGGATGTGAATTATTCATTCAACACTCTACCAATGTCCTCTGGTTCCACCCACAGATTGCCCGTAATGGGGCCTACTCTTTCCCTGGCTATCCTCTTCCCATTGATATACTTATAAAATATCTTGGGATTTTCCCTGTTTTTACCAGCCAGAGCTTTCTCATATCCCCTCTTTGCATTCCTAATTGCTTTTCTGCTTTACCTCACTAATGCTTCCACTGATTTGCTCCCCTTGTACTTTTTAAAAATCTTTCTTTTCCTTCTCATTGTGTCCTGAATATCTGTGGTCATCCATGGTTCTTTGGGCTTGTTATTCCCACCTATCACCCTGGAGAGAACATGCTGGGCTTGCACCCTCTCCATTTCTTTTTTGAATGCCCCCCCATTGCGCCTCTGTAGATGTTCCTATTAGTAGCTGTTCCCAGTCTACCTTGGCCAGATCCTGTCTTATTTTACTAAAATCTCTCTTCCCCCAATCCAAAACTTTTTTTTTTGCTAATACCTACAAGAGGCAAGTCTTTCCCTCAAAAGATAATGGGGATGGAAATCAAGAAGAAAATCCCTGAGTTCTGAACATTAGCAATCAAATCAACAAAGTGGAAATCGACAGCAGATGTGTTAGCATCTGAATAGGAAGAAGCAAAGTTAACTGTTTACTTGTCTCCTCTCTCCAGAGAGGTGGGCACTGCCCCTGCTGAGGAAAGGGCATTCTCAGTGGTGGGGAATGGACTGAGATTAAACTGTCGATGGCATGATATTATCCCAAGAGCTTGTGATTCAGTCTCTTGGTGACTTTGCCAATATTTCAGTTTATAATTTGTTTTTGACAGGATGAAAAGAAGTGGAAACATCTCTGAAAAAAGCAACAGGAAATTTGAAAATCCAGGACAAAGAAAATCCACTGCCCACCTGGATTTATGAGGGAACCTCAATTGGAAAACATTGATATCCCCTTTCACAAAATACATTGATATATAAATGATGTCTTTTATAAACAATTAATAATTTTAATGGACATTTGTATTTTGGGAGTAGTGAGCAGTGTGTGAAGGATTGTTTTGGTAGTGGTTTCAGTATTCACAGCTGTACTCCAATAGGTTCTGTGTTACTGTAGCTGGTAATGTTGATGAGGGGCAAATTTGGTGTCTTAATGATTTTGCAGCTGGCCTGTAAAACTATTCAGAACCTTGACATGATGTTGGTCATTGGCCAATGTTGAACCAACAACTTGTTAAATCCGAGAGCCACACATTGGAGTGGCCCTCCTACGATTCCTTCCCCTGGGCCCCCTCCGTTGAATTTCTCATCCCTGCCCATCAAGGACGTTGACTTCATGCTGGTTTTGTGGTCACTCTTCAGCTCAAAAAAATCTCAGTGAGGGATCAGGGAAGCTGAGACTGAAGTCTTGTTCTCTTGGATGGGATTGGTGTGGTGTAGCACCTGTTTGTTACTGGGTTTAGATATACCATGGACTGTTGCACAGAGCCCGCTAGAATGTATTCATTTTAAACATGTGAACATGTTTAAAAGAGCCAGATGATATCCTGGAGAAACAATAAGAGGAAATATTAGCACAATCAAAGCATAAAGCTACCTTGTTAAAACTGATTAAATTGCTGCCATCAATCAGAAAGAAAGCAAAGCGAATACTTTGGAAGAAGCTTGACCTCCATAACAAAGAAACCAAGTGCTTTACATGTCCCTAACTTGACAAATGTATGAACTGTGACATTTTGTAACTTCTACTCTGAGAATCATCATCCAATGCCACCCCTGTTCTTAGTTAACATGCACCGGGTAGCAAGCAGGAGTAGGAATCAACTAGATTTCTAAGCAATGAACTGCACATGGACCAATGTACAATCAAGCCAGATATAACTTCTTAAAAATAAAATATTTTCAAACTGACTGACTTTACTGAAATATTAGAAGGGTATTATTTTAGTATTGGGTGTTACTTCAATCCCACCTGGCTGACAAATTTAAATCAACCAGAATTTCCTCCAGTTAAGCATTGAATATAAGTAATTGATTTTATTATCCCACAGTCACACTTGCCTTTAGAGTGTTTTTATATAATAAAACCATATCTTGCCATCAACACCATCCCCATTTTTGATTGCTCAATTTATGTGTAGTCTGATTATATGCAACCTCAAAGCCAGAGCTAAATATCTGAACATCAATCCTATCTACCGCCAGGACTGCTCATTCCATCCTCTACCTGAGTCCTCCTCACCCATCCCATGCTTTTCCTGCTGTCAGGACTCTTTAAAATTGTAGATTTCTTGGGTTAGCAGGCTGAGAGTAGTGGGGTACTATATGGATCAGTGTTTGGACTCCAGCTACTCTCAATCTATAGCAATAACTTGGCTGTGGGAATCAAATGTAATCTTTCCATGTTTGCTGATGACGCAAACTCGATGGGAATGAGGATACAACGAGACTAAGGAGAATTCGACAGGCTAAGTGAGTGGGCAAGGACATGGCAGATGGATTATGATGTGAAAAAATGTGAAATTATCCACTCTGGTAGAAGAAACAAATGTAGAGTATTTCTTAAATGGGGAGAGATTGGGAACTTGATATCCAAAGGGACCTAGGAGTTCTTGTTAATGAGTTATTGAAAGTTAACATGCAGGTATAACAGCAATTAGGTAGGCAAATGGTATGTTAGACTTTATGGTAAAGGTTTTTTTGTACAGGAATAAGGAAAACTTGTTGTGGTTGTATAGAGCCTTGGTGAGACCACATCTGGAGTATTGGGTGCATTTTGTTCTTGCCTTAGGAAGGATCTACTGACTATAGAGGGACTGCAGCAGGGATTCAGCAGACTAATCCCTGGGATGGTGGGATTGAGGAGATTGGGCCTGTATTCTCTAGAGTTTAGAGGAATGCTAGGTGATCTCATTGAAGTTCTCAAAATCCTTACAGGTTAGATGCAGGAAGGATGTTTCCCTTGGTTTCGGGTGGGGGGGTGTGGGGGGTGGGTGTGGGGGGGGGGGGGGGTGGGTGTGGGGGGGGGGGGTGGGGGGGGGGGGGAGGCGGGGAGGTGGTGTGTTGTTTAGAACCAGGGGGACAAAGTCTCAGACTAAGAGGACCTCAATGAGGAAGAATTTCTTCATTTAGAGGGTGGTGAATGTTAGGAATTCTATACCTCAGGGGACTGTGAGGCTGTCATTGGTTATGTTCAAAGCAGCGGTTGATAGGTTTTTAGGTACCAATGACATTAAGGGATGTGATAATGCAGAATGATGGCATTGAGATAGAAGGTCATGATCTAGTTGAATGCAGAGCAGACCTGAGGGGCTGAATGGCCTATTCCTCTCTAACACAGAAAGCAAGCCATTTGACCTATTGTCTCCCATTCCCCCACCTTTTCCTTGTAGTCCTGCACTTTATTTTCTCTTCAGAAAGCAGTGATTGAATCTGCCTCCCACGCAATAAGGCTGTGGAAAAAGAAGTGTGTTTTTGATTCTTTTTCCATTCAACCTCAAATTGGTGGTCCTCTGATTTCAACCTTTTCACCAATGGGACCAATTTCTCCCCATCTCTCCAGACTAATTTTGAATATTTCTCAAACGCTAAGGAGAACATCCACAGCTTCACCAATATCAATGTAACCAAAAACCCTCACCTGGGACAATCTTGTAAATATTCTTGTAAACGGACTTGATTTCAGCAACATCTTTGTTCCCAGCTTTACAGTCTCCACACAAATGTCAAATAATCTGCACTATGTGACCCCCCCCCCAAACTTGCCATCACCCCCAACCTACCTGAGCAACCTGTAGTCAATGTATCAGATTGACAATCCTAATTACACCTTCCTCCATAAGATATAGGAGCAGAATTAGGCCATTTAGCCCATTGGGTCTGCTCTACCATTCAATCATGGCTGATAAGTTTCTCAACTCCATTCTCTCACCTACTCCCTGTAAACATTGATTCCCATACCAATCCAGAACCTATCTGGGACGGCTTGGTGGCTCGCACTACTGCCTCACAGTGCCAGGAATCCAGGTTTGATTCCTAGTTTGGATGACTGTCGTGTGGAGTTTACATGTTCTCCCCATGTCTGTGTGGGTTTCCTCTGGGTGTTCCGGATTCCTCCCACAGTCCAAAAGACATGTTGGTTAGGTGGATTGGCTATGCTAAAATTCACCCTCCGTGTACCTGGGCAGGTGCCAGAGTGTGGCGACTAGGGGATTTTCACAGTAACTTAATTGCAGTGTTAATGTAAGCCTACTTGTGACACTAATAAAAAAATAAACTTGGCTCTGTGGTCTCAACCCATCTGTAACCTATTCCAACCTAGATGTTCTCAGATCTTGATGCAGTCCATTAAACTGCCTGGGCTATGCTGTGTGTAAGTTTCCTCACCAAATCCCTGCTCTCCATCTTTTCTTTCAAAATTCATTTTGACTTGAATAATGTGACAGGGATCTCAGTAATATAAATGAACTGTGAATATTATAACCTATGGTGTAGTAGCCAGTCATGGTCATGAACTCTCTCCTCAATTATTCTTTTGGGGACAGCCAATGAAGTTTTGGAGGATCTGGTAAGTTGGCATTCTCAGCTTGGTCCCCTTTCCTGTCAAATCGAATCTCAAGTTCAAATTCTCAAACTCCCCATTGGATAAACCTAGCTCCGCTGCTAACTTCAATAGCTACATCCTAATTGACTTTTTAAAAATGATTAATGAATTTGGGAGTGTTGACAGCATTCCTTCGGTGGATGGAAGTTAGAATTAGACTGCTGAGTGATATCAAAGAGCAGTCACAACGGGCAGTGGAAACCTGGAACTTTTCCCCCAGAAAGATACTGAACTAGATCATTTGTAAACTTCAAAGCTGAAAATAGGTTTTTGTTAAATTTGGGTTATAGGATTATAGTATCAAGATGTGCAAGTTAAGTGGATTGGCTATGCTAAAAGGCCTGGGTGGAATCCTCTGTTGAGAGTTGGTGCAGACTCAATGGGCTGAATACTCTTCCTTCTGCACTGTGGGGATTCTATGAAGGAGGGAATTAAGGCACAGATTAGCTGAGTGTGGAGTTTCTACATCCTCACCGTGTCTGTGTGGGTTTCCCCGTGTGGAGTTTGTACAACATCACTGTGTCTGTGTGGGTTTCCTCTGGGTGCTTCGGTTTCCTTCCACAGTCCAAAGATGTACAGGTTAAGTGGATTGGCCAAGGTAAATGTGTGGGATAACGGGGATAGGGCAAGGGAAGAGGGCCTAGGTAAGATACTCTTGTCAGAGAGTCTGTACAGACTCGATGGGCCAAATGTTCTCTTCTGCATTGTGAGAATTCTATGATTTGCCCTAATTTAATTGAATGGCAGAACAGATTTGAGGGGCTGAATGGCCTCCTCATTTTCCAGACTGGCAGTTGGATGTGGGGAATGTTTGAAGGTTGCCCAGCAGTTCAGGGTCAATCAGTCTGCTAACTCTGGCTGGTATAAAGTTAGTGTAATCTACCAAATAAATGACGCCGTAGTGAATGAGCGAGTGCAATGTGGGGTGGACCGGAACATGCGAGCAATTACTTTCAGTTTCACTTTCTCAGAGACCTCAACCAGACAGAGGAAAATATTTCTGACTTGAGACGCAGCAAAACCCACGCTCGGTAGTTAGATCCCCGCTTTAAGTGCAATTTAGAGGGACCAGGAACCCTCTGAGCCTCTCTTCCACCTCTCGATCTGGAGAGCTGTGACATGATCGCACGTCTTACACTCCGACTTTAACGCGCTCCTGCTGTGATAAGCCTGAAATAACGCTCGTTTCCATCAGTAAGTATTTGGTGTAATTGCAGAATAAGGCGTTTCTTATTTCTGAGAAGCAAAGGTGAAGGGGCAAAAGCCCGGGGGTGGGGGGTGTTAAAAAGTGGACCAACTTTTAATACAAAGTTTGGCAATTGTATCTCTTTAATCGAGCTATCCAGTTACTGCCACTTCCCTGTTCTCCCCCCAAATATAAAGACTGTAAAGAGGGATATAGATAGGCTAGGAGAATGGGGCAAAATTTGGCAGATGGAGTTTACCATTTTGGCAGAAAAAAAATAGAAAGGCAAATTATTACGGAAATGAAAAGCAGATTCAAAATGCGTCTGGGTAAAGGGATCTGGGTGTCTGTGTTCAAGAATTGCAGAACGTCGGTCTGCAGGTGCAGCCTGTAATAAAAAAGACAAATGGGATGTTGCCATTTATTGGAAAGGGATTGGAGTATAAAAGTAGATAAATGTTGTTGCAATTGTACAGGGTGTTGGTGAGATCACATCTGGAGTATTGTGTCCAGTTTTAGAACATAGAAAAAAATACAGCACAAACAGGCCCTTCGGCCCACAAGTTGCGCCGGTCATGTCCCTACCTACCTACCTAGGCATATATATAGGCTTACCTATAATCCTCAATCCTATTAAGTCCCATGTACTCATCCAGAAGTCTCTTAAACGACCCTATTGAGTTTGCCTCCACCACCACTGACGGCAGCTGATTCCACTCACCCACCATCCTCTGAGTGAAAAACTTATCCCTGACATCTCCTCTGTACCTACTCCCCAGCACCTTAAACCTGTGTCCTCTCGTAGCAGCCATTTCAGCCCTGGGAAAAAATCTCCGAGAATCCACCCGATCTATACCTCTCAACATCTTGTACACCTGTATCAGGTCACCTCTCATCCTTCGTCTCTCCAAGGAGAAAAGACAGAGCTCCCTCAGTCTATCCTCATAAGGCATGCCAACCAATCCAGGCAACATCCTTGTAAATCTTCTCTGCACCCTTTCAATCATTTCCACATCCCTCCTGTAATGAGGCGACCAGAACTGAGCACAGTACTCCAAGTGGGGTCTGACGAGGGTCTTATAAAGTTGCATCATTATCTCCCGACTCCTAAACTCAACCCCTCGATTGATGAAGGCCGGCACACCATACGCCTTCTTAACCACTTCCTCTACCTACGAGGCCAATTTAAGAGTCCTATGGGCCCGGACCCTAAGGTCCTTCTGATCCTCTACACTGCTAAGAGTCTTACCCTTGATATTATACTCCTTCATCCCATTTGACCTGCCAAAATGGACCACTACACATTTATCCGGGTTGAAGTCCATCTGCCACTTCTCCGCCCAGTCTTGCATCCTATCTATGTCACGCTGCAGCTTCTGACATCCCTCCAACCTATCCACAACACCATCAATCTTCGTGTCGTCGGCAAACTTACCAACCCATCCCTCCACTTCCTCATCCAGGTCATTTATGAAAATGACAAACAGCAAGGGTCCCAGAACAGATCCCTGGGGCACTCCACTGGTGACTGACCTCCATTCAGAAAAAGACCCTTCTACAACCACTCTCTGCCTTCTGCAGGCAAGCCAGTTCTGAATCCACAAGGCAACAGCCCCTTGGATCCCATGCCCTCTCACTTTCTCGAGAAGTCTTGCATGGGGGACCTTATCGAACGCCTTGCTGAAGTCCATGTAAACCACATCTACCGCTTTTCCTTTGTCAATGTGTTTAGTCACATTTTCAAAGAACTCCACCAGGCTCATAAGGCACGATTTGCCTTTGACAAAGCCGTGCTGACTACTTTTGAGCATACTAAACTTCTCTAAATGTTCATAATTCACCACCCTCTGTGAAAAACCTACCCCTTACATCTCTTTTAAACTTTCCCCCTCTCACTTTCAATCTATGCCCCCGAGTAATTGACCCTTCGACCCTGGAAAAAGGACTCTGACTATCCACTCTATCCAAGCCTGACATAATCTTGTAAACCTCTATCAGGTCCCCCCTCATCCTCCGACACTCCAATGAAAACAGTCCAAGTTTGTTCAACCTTTCTTCATAGTCCATATCCTCCAAACCAGGCAACATCCTGGTAAATCTCTTCTGCACCCTTTTCAATCCATCAACATCCTGCCGGTAGTGTGGCGACCAGAATTGTACACAATACTCCAAATGTAGCCGAACCAAAGTCTTATACAGCTGCAACATGATTTTCCAATTCCTATACTTAACACCCTGACCGATGAAGGCCAGCATGCCATATGCCTTCTTGACCACCTTGTCCACCTGAGTTGCCACCTTTAGAGAACTGTGGATCTGATCGCCTAGATCCCTCTGTATGCTAATATTTCTAAGGGCTCTACCATTTACTGTATACTTTCCTTCTGCAGTAGCTGTTCCAAATCGCAGCACCTCACATTTGTCCGGATTAAACTCCATCTGCCATCTTTCGACCCAGGTCTCCAGTTGATTTATATCCTGCTGTATCCTCTGACAATCCTCCTCACTATCCCCCAATTTTTGTATCATCTGCAAACTTACTAATCAGACCACCTACATTTTCCTCCAAATCATTAATATATATTACAAACAACAGAGGCCCAGCACTGATCGTTGTGAAACGCCGCTTGTCACAGACCTCCAGTTAGAAAAGTATCCTTCCACTGCTACTCTCTGCTTTCTATGCCCAAGTCAGTTTTGTATCCATCTTACCAGCTCACCTCGGATCCCATATGGCTTCACCTTCTGAATCAGCCTGCCATGAGGTACCTTATCAAAGGATTTACGAAAGTCCATGTATACAACATCCACTGTCCTGCCCTGGTCAATTTTCTTGTCGCTTCCTCAAAGAACTCAATTAAGTTTGTGGGGCACGGCCTCCCCTTCACAAAACCATGCTGCCTATCGCTAATAAGGCTATTCTCTTCCAAATGTGAGTACATCCTGTTCCTAAGCATCTTCTCCAATAATTTACCCACCACTGATGTCAGGCTCACAGGCCTGTAATTTCCCGGATTGTCTCTTCTGCCCTTCTTAAACAGAGGAACAATGTTAGCTACTCTCCAATCCTCTAGTACCTCGCCTGTGGCTAAGGAGGAACAAAGGTTTTGGCCAAGGCCTCAGCAATTTCTTCCCTCGCCTCTCTCAGTATTCTGGGATAGACCCTATCTGGCCCTGGGGACTTGTCCACCTTAATGTTTTCCAAAACCTCCAGTATGTTTACTGAGCCTGCACTAATCCTTCCACCTTTACTCGACCATTGCTCCACCCTTCCCCGTTAACCCTTCCTACCTTCTATGGCCATGCAGTTAGCACTGCCTCCACCCAGTCTGAAGCACAGGCTGCAGTTTACAGACTCTCCCCAGAATGGACAATGCTGCAGAAACTCCGTGTTAACCATGGAAGATGTCACCTCACCAGGTGCATGCTGCTTGTGTAAAAGTGAAGGTTAATTTTGGGGGGAATTTAATTCTGGGGAGGTGGTCTTTTAATGACATGTTAATGAATGCAAAGGGCTTCCTGACCTGGAATCTGGGCCCGTTTGTAACCCATCTTTATAAAAGCACTGGAATCAAGCCTAACACCTGAGTGCCAGCACTGTCGCAAATACTCTCCTCTGGATCAAATGTTAAACCAAAGCCCCAGCCGTCCCCTCATGAGGACACAAAAGAATCAATTTCAAAACCTTATTTGAGGAAGGATGTGGTGGCATTGGAGGCAGTTTACCAGATTGATTCCGGATGAAAGAGTTGATGTATGAGGAGAGATTAAACAGTTTGGGCTGATAGTTGCTGGAGCTTAGAAGGATATCTGATTGAGGTAATTAAATACTAAAACAGATTGATTTGATTTATTATTGTCACATGTATTATCATAGAGTGAAAAGTATTGTTTCTTGCGCGCTATACAGACAAAACATACCGTTCATAGAGAAGGAAACGAGACAGTGCAAAATGTAGTGTTACAGTCATAGCTAGGGTGTAGAGAAAGATCAACTTAATGCAACGTAAGTCCATTCAAATGTCTGACAGCAGCAGGGAAGACACTGTTCTTGAGTTGGTTGGCACATGACCTCAGATTTTTGTATCTTTTTCCCGAGGGAAGAAGGTGGAAGAGAGAATGTCCGGAGTGCGTGGGGTCCTTAATTATGCTGGCTGCTTTGCCGAGGCAGCGGGAAGTGTAGACAGAGTCAATGGATGGAGGTTGGTTTGCATGATGGATTAGGCTACATTCACAACCTTTTGTAGATCCTTGCGGTCTTGGGCAGAGCAGGAGCCATACCAAGTTGAGATGCAACCAGAAAGAATGCTTTCTATGGTGCATCTGTAAAAGTTGGTAAGAGTCGCGGCTGACATGCCAAATTTCCTTAGTCTTCTGAGAAAGTAGAGGCGTTGGTGAGCTTTCTTAACTATATTGTCGGCATGGAGGGACCAGGACAGGCTGTTGGTGATCTACACACCTAAAAACTTGAAGCTCTCGACCCTTTCTACTTCATCCCCATTGATGTAGATGGGGCATGTTCTTCTTTACGCTCCCTGAAGTCGATGACAATCTCCTTTGTTTTGTTGACATAACATAAGTTGGTAGAGTAAACGTAATCCAAATGTTTCCTCTTATCTCGAACAAGAGGTCACAGGTACAGGTTGAGAGGTGGTAGATTTAAAACTGAGATGAGGAGGAACTTCTTCTCGCAGAGGGTGGTGAATTTGTGCAACTCGCTGCCCCATACCATGGTGGAGTCTGAATCAGTGAATGGTTTCAAGAACGAGATAAATATATTTCTAATAAAAAGGGATATGGGGAACAGGTGGGGAGATGGATTTGAGACCAGGGAGAGAGCAGCCATGATATTGAATGGTGGCGCAGGCTCAAAGGGTTGAATTTGCCTACTCCGACTCCTAATTCTTATGTTCCTATGTATACATGCTTTTGAATACGGGAGTTGGGACATCTTGTTGAAGTTGTACAAGACATTGGTAAGGCTACACTTGGAATATTGCATACAGTTCTGGTCACCCTGTTATAGAAAGGATATTATTAATCTAGAAAGAGTGCAGAAAAAATTTACTAGGATACTACCAGGACTTGATAGTGAGAGTTATAAGGAGAGGCTGGATAGACTGGGACTTTTTTTCTCTGGAGCGTCCTCTTTTTTTTAGGTCAAACCAAACCAAGTAAACAAACTCAGATTAAATCAAGGAGGCTTAGGGATGATCTTATAGAGATCTATAAAATATCTAGATCAGCTAGATCATCAATGTCTTTCCCAAAGGTCGGGGAGTCTAAAACTAGAGGGCATAGGTTTAAGGTGAGAGGGGAGAGATACAAAAGGGTCCAGAGGGGCAATTTTTTCACACAGAGGATGGTGAGTATCTGGAACAAGCTGCCAGAGGTAATAGTAGATGCAGGTACAATTTTGTCTTTTAAAAAGTGTTCAGACAGTCACATGGATAAGATGGGTATAGAGGGATATGGGCCAAACGCGGGCAATTGGGACTAGCTTAGGGGTTAAAAAAAAGGGATGGCATGGACAGGTAGGGCCAAAGGGCCTGTTTCCATGCTGTAAACCTTTATGACCCTACATACCCTGCAAATGTTTCCATTTACTAATCCATTTGCCTTTTGAGAGTCAATATTGACTTTGCTGTGAACAATCTTTCCCAAGCACTGCAGGTAAACAATTCTCCTTTTCTCACACTATGTTCTTTTATCAATTACCTTCCCCTTGGTTACTGACCCTCCTGCTTGTGAAAATAATTTCTCCCCATTTACTCAGTCAAAAACAGTAATTTGAATGCCACCATGAAATATCACCTGAAGCTTCCCCACTCTAAAGAAAACAGTCCCAGCTGTTCCAGCCTTTCTCCATATCTGACGACCCTCACCCTGGTGTGGTGCTCCAAATCATGAAAGCTTAGGAGTGGATGGGGAGGAAGTGTTCCCATTTGTGGGAGGGTCTAGAACCAGAGGGCACAGATCTAAGGTGGTTGGCAAAAGAATTAGAGGTGATATGAGGAAAAGCTTTTTCGCACGGATCTAGAATGTACTGCCTGAGAAGGCGGGGGAGGCAGATTCAATTGTGGTTTTCAAAAAGGGATTGGATCATTATCTGAAGATAAAAACCATGCAGCGCTATAGGGAAAAGGAAGGGGGGGGGGGGGGGGGGGAGGCTGACAGATTTTCTTGCAAAGAGTTAGTACTGAGAAAGGGGGCTGAATGGCCTCCTGTGCTGTGATCATTGTATGATTCTACAATCGCTGCAACTTCTGCCAAGACCTTGAAATTCTTCCTAAAACGTGATGCTGCGGTCTGGACGCAGTACTCCAGCTGAGGCCTAACCAGACTTTTTAAACAAGGTTTAGCATAAAGGCCTTGCATTTGTACTTTATTCCTGAAAATCTAAGGAACCCATATGTTTTCATAATAACCTTTTTAACTTGTACCTTTCAAATATTTAACTTTAACCTTTCAAATATTTGAGTATGTGAGTGGATCCCCAGGTTTCTTTGTTTTTGACCCCTTTCAAAGATCAAACTGTGTAGTTTATCAAATCAGAAATGTGGTTAGCTGGAATCTGCATGCAGAGAAACAGTCAACATTTCAGCTCCATGACCTTTTGTCAGAACTGGGGGAAGTTGGAGATTTTTTACAGTTTAGAAACCTGTGCACAGAAAGGTCAGAGGACGAAAGAAGTAAAAGGAAGACAGGAATGATTAATGGCTAGAATTTTGTGGCAGCAGGAATTGGGGTAAGGGGGTGCCGGTAAAATGTGAGCCCACATTAGGCTGGTACTGGAGGTGAATCTGTAGCAGATGCATTGGTAGCAGGCAGCCCATTGATGTTGTTAAAGAGCCAATTGTCAGGTACTTTCCTACCTTTTCCTGATTTTATGACTGGGTACAGGATGCACGGAATCGTCATCCATTCAAACGCAGTGAGATGTGAACAGCAGCTGAGTTGTGGAGGGAAGTGGCAGCCATACTGTGACACTGTCAGCTGGCTGTATGTTTAAGAAGCTAAGTTATTACATCTGGAGGCAGAGGGTGGAGCCAAAGTGAAGAGTTCCTCAATATGGATGTTGATGTCCGATGTTGCTTCATGTATGGATCTATCATGTAGCCTCACATTCCATTGACATCTTTTAATTAATTCCTGCTGGGCTTCTGGTTGACAACAATAAACATCACTTACCTTTCCAGATGGAGCAGGTCATTAAATGTCTTCCTGTACTGGATCCTGGTCTGGCAACTACTCCTCAGCACCTCCAGCCTTTATGAATGCTTGGCTGAGTTCAAAGAATGACTAATCCTTCATTGCATAATAATTACATTATAGGAGTAAAGATGGCTTACTGCAATTACACAAGGCTTTGGTAAGCTTCATCTGGAGTATTGTGTGTAGCTTTGGTCTCCTTGCCTCAGGAAAGATACACTTGCCATAGAGGAAGTGCAATGAAGGTTCACTAAGTTAATTGCTGGGATGGAGGGATTGTCCTATGAGGAACAATTAAATAGATATTATCTGGAGTTTAGAAGGAGTGAGAGGTGTTCTCATTCAAACCCACAAAATCATTATAGGGCACCATAGGGTAAATGTGGATAGGATGTTTCCCCTGGCTGGGGGGGGGTCTAGAACCAGGGGATATATTTCAAACTTAGAGACAGGTCATTTAGAGGTGAGATCATCGTAGAAACCCTACAGTGCAGAAGAAGGCCATTCAGCCCATCGAGCCTGCATTGACAACAATCCCACCCAGGCCCTATCCCCTTAACCCCACATATTTACCCTGCCAGTCCCCTGATACTAAGGGGCAATTTAGCATGACCAATCAACCTAACCCACAGATCTTTGGACTGTGGGAGGAAACCGGAGCACCTGGAGGAAACCCATGCAGACACGGGGAAAACGTGCACACTCCACACAGTGACCTGGGCCGGAATTGAACCCAGGTCCCTGGTGCTGTGAGGCAGCAGCAATAACCACTATGCGACCATGTTGAGGAGGAATTTCTTCACTCAGGGGCTGGTGAATCTTTGGAATTCTTTGCCCCCAGATGGCTGTGGAGCCTCAGTCAGAGTATGTTCAAGACTGGGATTGATAGGTTTCTACATATTAAAAACATCAAGGGATTGGGGTGATGCAGGAAAATGGTGTTGAAATGGAAGATCAGCCATGAGTTCATTGAATGGTAGAATGGGCTCGAAGGCATGAATGGCCCAAGCCTGCCCTGATTTCTTATGTTCATTTGTTCTCAGCAGGCAATATTTGACACAGCTGCAGAGGGGAGTGCAACCATTGTTTGACTTCTCTGAATCTTGTAAATAACATTTTCTCTCTTTTCAATGTGTGTGATTATATACACAAGACTAAGATCTAAAGTGGACACCAGCTTTTGAAATTGAAACTGAATAGCTGTGATAGACAGTTTTATGAGAGGTGAGAAGGACAATGTAATTCAAAGGGAATATGGAATGGCTGTTTTTTCTTTGGTTCCCAACTGGCCACTAGCATTCCCTGTGGTTCATTATTCTTCTTGCCAACATCCACATATCCTAACAGAACAGGCCTGACTCCATTGAACAAAAAATGCTGGAAAATCTCAGCAGGTCCGACAACATCTGTGGAGAGAGAATAGAACCAATGTTTCGAGTCTGGATGACCCTTCGTCAGAGCATCCGCAGTATTTTGCTTTTATCTTACTGATTCCATTAAAACTGCAGGAGGTTTGAAATGTGCACATGCACAGTGGAGAAAGCAAGGGCAGAAATGCTGCATGTGGACTTGCTATCCACACACTTATCCAAATTCTGGTACTATTTGAACTTAAATTCAATTTTGTTCATTTAAGAAATTAACCACATAGGTAACAGGAGACAGTTTGGTGAATTAACTCAGGAAACCTTAATGAGTTATAAATTAATACTTATCAAAACAGGGCAGAGACTTTACAGGAGTCCGACAGTTCTTGTTTCACAGTTCAGCTTTGGGTGCAGGTTGACACTGGATCTCTGTTCACTCTCCATTTCTTCTGCTTCCCTGTGGCCAGCAAGCTTTGCAAACTTCAGTTTCAAACCTTGGTCCATAGAATCCAAAGTGAAAGTTACTGCTTATTAACTCTTTCCAAACCACAACCATGATCAATTATGTTATTACATTCTGATTGGCCTATCTCCTCATTGGCTTAAGGGGCATGTGATTAATCTGTGATTGGTCTAAGTGGTGCATGATCAATTTCTGATAGATTTCTCAAGGTAATAGTCATCGATTAATGTAATTTCCTATTGTCCCCTGACTGGCCCTCTCATTATAATGTTTCTGTTATTTTTACGACTTCTTGTTAAGATAAAAGGGTGTTTTAGGATATAGTCCTTGCCCATTTTTTTTTGTTTATATATCCAATTCAGTCCAATCAAGTCCAATTCAGAGTCTCATCAAGTGAAACATTCCCGATCCAAGCTGACAAGACAAGGCTTAGTCCTTGCCCATTTGCTCAGGATATGGGGAAGTAATGACACCTTGAGTGCGTCATCTCAGACTTTGTTTAATTGGTGCAAATTCCTCATTAAATCAGATCCCTATCAGTGGCTGTTTCTTTGTACAGGTCATTTGCTGGGTGATGTTTTTTTCATTGTGATTAATTGGAAATGAGTTACTTTAATTTTAAAAGAAATGATAGAATGGTAAAGTTGCTTATAGCCTTAAAACTGTGTGAAGTTAATGAAAATTACAAAGTGGGTAGAACTTACCATTAAACCCCTGCAGTGCAGAAAGAAGCCATCCAGCCCATCAAGCCTCCACTCAGTCCCCAAAAGAGCATCCCATCCAGGCCCTCCCCTCCCCAGATGTAAATTTGCTGATGATACAAAGATAGGTAAGAAAGTAAATTGTGAAGTGGTCGTAAGGAGGCTACACAGACACACAGGTTATGTGAGTAGGCATAAGTCTGGCAAATTGAACATAATGTGGACAAATGTAAAATTGTCCATTTTGGCAGGAAGAATTTGTAAATCTAAATGGTGAAGGAATGCAGAGCTCTGAGGTGTAGAGGGATCTGGATGTCCTAGTGCATGAGTCACAAAAGGCTAATGTACAGGTACAGCACATAATTAGGAAAGCGAATAGAATGTTATCATTTATTGTCTGGGAATTTGATTATAAATAGTATGCTTCAGTTGTACAAAGCACTGGTGAGACCACATCTGGAGTATTGTGTACAGTATTAGTCTCCTTATTTTAAGGAAAGATGTAAATATGTTAGGTGTAGTTCAGAGGTTTACTCTTAACTACAGCATCGACATGGAGGAACGAGGACAGGTTGTTGATAATCTGGACACCTAGAAACCTGAAGCTCTCGACCATTTTTACTTTGTCCCTGTTGATGTAGACAGGGGCTTGTCCTCTACTACACTTCCTGAAGCTGATGATTATCTCCTTCGTTTTGTTGACATTGAGGGAGAGACTATTGTTCGTCCACCAGTTCACCACATTCTCTACCTCTTTCTTGTAATCCGTGTCACCAGCGTTTGAGATCTGACCCACTACGGTGGTGTCATCAGCAAACTTGAAAATTAAGTTGGAGGGGAATTTGGCCACACAGTCATAGGTGTATAAGGAGTATAGTAAGGGGCTGAGGACACAGCCTTGTGGGGCGCCGGTGTTGAGGATGACCGTGGAGGAAGTGTTGCTGCCTATCCTTACTGATTGTGGTCTGTGGGTTAGGAAGTTCAGGATCCAGTCGCAGAGGGAGGAGCCGAGCCCCAGGTCACAGAATTTGGAGATGCGTTTTGTAGGAATAATGATGTCGAAGGCTGAGCTGTAGTTAATACAAAGAACAAAGAAAATTACAGCACAGGAACAGGCCCTTCGGCCTTCCAAGCCTGCACCGACCATGCTGCCCGACTTAACTAAAACCCCCTACCCTTCCGGGGACCATATCCCTCTATTACCATCCTATTCGTGTATTTGTCCAGACGCCCCTTAAAATTCACTATTGTATCTGCTTCCACTATCTTCCCCCGGCAGCGAGTTCCAGACACCCACCACCCTCTGTGTAAAAAAAAAACTTGCCTCGTACATCTCCTTTAAACCTTGCCCCTTGTACTTTAAACCTATGCCCCCTAGTAATTGACTCTTCCACCTTGGGAAAAAGCTTCTGACTATCCACTCTGTCCATGCCCCTCATAATCTTGTAGACTTCTATCAGGTCACCCCTCAACCTCGTCGTTCCAGTGAGAACAAACCAAGTTTCTCCAACCTCTCCTCATAGCTAATGCTCTCCATGCCAGGCAACATCCTGGTAAATCTTTTCTTTACCCTATCCAAAGCCTCCACATCCTTCTGGTAGTGTGGTGACCAGAATTGAACACTAAATTCCAAGTGCGGCCTAACTAAGGTTCTATAAAGCTGCAACATGACAATTTTTCAACTCAGTGCCCCGGCCGATGAAGGCAAGCATGCCGTATGCCTTCTTGACTACCTTCTCCACCTGCTTTGCCACTTTCAGTGACCTGTGTATCTGTACACCCAGATTCCTCAGCCTTTCAATGCTCTTAAGGGTTCTGCCATTTACTGTATATTTTCTATCTTTATTAGACCTTCCAAAATGCATTACCTCACTTTGTCCGGATTAAACTCCATCTGCCATCTCTCCGCCCAGGCCTCCAACCTATCTATACCTGCTGTATCCTCTGATGGTCCTCATCGCTATCCGCAAATTCACCAACCTTTGTGTCATCCGCAAACTTACTAATCAATCCAGTTACATTTTCCTCCAAATCATTTATATATATTACGAACAGCAAAGGTCCCAGCACTGATCCCTGAGGAAAGCCACTTGTCACAGCCCTCCATTCAGAAACACACCCTTCCACTGCTACCCTCTGTCTTCTATGACTGAGTAAGAAGTTTAACAACACCAGGTTAAAGTCCAACAGGTTTATTTGGTAGCAAAAGCCACACAAGCTTTCGAAGCTCTAAGCCCCTTCTTCAGGTGAGTGGGAATTCTGTTCACAAACAGAGTTTATAAAGACACAGACTCAATTTACATGAATAATGGTTGGAATGCGAATACTTACAACTAATCAAGTCTTTAAGAAACAAAACAATGGGAGTGGAGAGAGCATCAAGACAGGCTAAAAAGATGTGTATTGTCTCCAGACAAGACAGCCAGTGAAACTCTGCAGGTCCACGCAACTGTGGGCATTACAAATAGTGTGACATGAACCCAATATCCCGGTTGAGGCCGTCCGCGTGTGTGCGGAACTTGGCTATCAGTTTCTGCTCAGCAACTCTGCGCTGTCGTGTGTCGCGAAGGCCGCCTTGGAGAACGCTTACCCGAATATCAGAGGCCGAATGCCCGTGACCGCTGAAGTGCTCCCCAACAGGAAGAGAACAGTCTTGCCTGGTGATTGTCGAGCGGTGTTCATTCATCCGTTGTCGCAGCGTCTGCATAGTTTCCCCAATGTACCATGCCTCGGGACATCCTTTCTTGCAGCGTATCAGGTAGACAACGTTGGCCGAGTTGCAAGAGTATGTACCGTGTACCTGGTGGATGGTGTTCTCACGTGAGATGATGGCATCTGTGTCGATGATCCGGCACGTCTTGCAGAGGTTGCTGTGGCAGGGTTGTGTGGTGTCTTGGTCACTGTTCTCCTGAAGGCTGGGTAGTTTGCTGCGGACAATGGTCTGTTTGAGGTTGTGCGGTTGTTTGAAGGCAAGAAGTGGGGGTGTGGGGATGGCCTTGGCGAGATGTTCGTCTTCATCAATGACATGTTGAAGGCTCCGGAGGAGATGCCGTAGCTTCTCCGCTCCGGGGAATTACTGGACAATGAAGGGTACTCTGTCCACTGTGTCCCGTGTTTGTCTTCTGAGGAGGTCGGTGCGGTTTTTCGCTGTGGCGCGTTGGAACTGTTGATCAATGAGTCTAGCGCCATATCCTGTTCTTATGAGGGCACCTTTCAGCGTCTGGAGGTGTCTGTTGTGATCCTCCTCATCCGAGCAGATCCTGTGTATACGGAGGGCTTGTCCGTAGGGGATGGCTTCTTTAACGTGTTTAGGGTGGAAGCTGGAGAAGTGGAGCATCGTGAGGTTATCCGTGGGCTTGCGGTACAGTGAGGTGCTGAGGTGACCGTCCTTAATGGAGATGCGCGTGTCCAAGAATGCAGCCGATTCCGGAGAGTAGTCTATGGTGAGCCTGATGGTGGGATGGAACTTGTTGATGTCATCATAGAGTTGTTTCAGTGATTGTTCACCATGAGTCCAAAGGAAGAAAATGTCATCGATGTATCTAGTGTATAGCATCGGTTGAAGGTCCCGTGCGGTGAAGAAGTCTTGTTCGAACCTGTGCATGAAGATGTTGGCATATTGAGGTGCAAATTTGGTCCCCATGGCTGTTCCGTGTGTCTGGATGAAGAACTGGTTGTTGAAGGTGAAGATATTGTGGTCCAGGATGAAGCGGATGAGATGTAAAGTTGCATCTGGAAACTGGCAGTTGTTGGCGCTGAGCACTGAGGCCGTTGCAGCAATGCCATCGTCATGGGGGATGCTGGTGTAGAGTGCCGAGACATCCATTGTGACGAGAAGCGCTCCTGGTTCAACTGCTCCATGTGTGCCGAGTTTCTGTAGGAAGTCCGTCGTGTCGCGACAAAAGCTGGGGGTTCTTTGTACAATGGGTTTCAGGATGCCCTCGACATAGCCGGAGAGGTTCTCGCACAGGGTCCCATTGCCCGATACGATGGGACGGCCGGGTGTGTTTGCCTTGTGTATCTTCAGGAGGCAGTAGAGATCTCCAACGCGGGGAGTGCGTGGGATGAGAGCACGGAGGGTGTTCTGAAGGTCCGGATCAAAGGTCTTGATCAGAGTGTTGAGTTGACGGGTGTGTTCTTTGGTCGGATCTGCAGGTAACTGTCTGTAGTGTTCCTCGTTGTTGAGTTGTCGGTATACTTCTTTGCAGTAATCTGTTCTGTTCAGTATGACGATGGCCCCTCCTTTGTCTGCTGGTTTGATGACAATGTTGCGGTTGGTCTTGAGAGCGTGGATGGCGTTACGTTGTGCTTGGGTGATGTTCGGGGCTGTCTTGTGAGTGCGGCTGATGAATTTGGTGTTGACGCACCTCCTGACGGCTTGGGCATACATGTCAAGTCGAGGGCAGCGGCCTTCCGGAGGAGTTCAATTCGACTCTTTCCTCTTCGGATGCACTGCGGATCTCTCTGTCGGCTGTTCCGGTTCATTGGCTGTCTCATTGTGTTCGTTGTTGGCCTCTTGGGGTTTGTGGAAGAACTCCCTCAGCCTCATTCGCCTGATGAATTCCTCTGTGTCTGCTGCGAGACTGATGGGGTCTATTTTGGTGGTGGGGCAAAAATTAAGCCCTCGGCTGAGATTATTCGCATTCGCATTCCAACCATTATTCATGTAAATTGAGTCTGTGTCTTTATAAACTCTGTTTGTGAACAGAATTCCCACTCACCTGAAGAAGGGGCTTAGAGCTTCGAAAGCTTGTGTGGCTTTTGCTACCAAATAAACCTGTTGGACTTTAACCTGGTGTTGTTAAACTTCTTACTGTGTTTACCCCAGTCCAACGCCGGCATCTCCACATCATTTCTATGACTGAGCCAGTTCTGTATCCACCTTGCCAGCTCACCTCTGATCCCATGCGACTTCACCTTCTGCACCAGTCCGCCATGAGGGACTTTGTTAAAGGCCTTACGGAAGTGCATGTAGATGACATCCACTGCCCTACCCTAATAAATAGGAGTCTGACATAGGTGTCTTTGTTGTCTAGGTGTTTCCTCTTAATGGAGAATCTAGAACTAGGGGTCACTCATTTAACCAATTGGAGAGGATCTCCAAGTTGCTACCAAATAAACCAGTTGGACTTTAACCTGGTGTTGTTAAAACTCTTACTGTGTTCACTCATTTAAAGCAGAGATGAGGAACAATGTTTTCTCTGAGGATCATGAGTTGCTGGAACTCTTCTTCAATGGCAGCAAATACAAAGTCTTTGAATATTTTTAAGGCAGAGCCAGATAAATTCTTGATGAACAAGAGGGTGAAAGGTTATCAAGGATAAGCAGGAATGTGCGGTTGAGGTTACAATCAGATCAGCCATGATCTTATTGAATGGTGAAACAGGCTTGAGGGGCCGAGTGGCCTACTCCTGCTCTTAATTTGTATGTTTCTATGAAATCTAAACTTTTCTACATTTGGTGAAAATTGCTGGAAATGGGAATGGGGGCAATAACTGTGGAATCGGATTCTGTCCATCGTTTATAAAGGCCTCCCAACTTGACCCAGCTCCACAAAACCCCGGGCCTTAATAGGGATATTTAAAATGATGAACAGTGTTGATAGAGTAAATAGGGAGAAACTGGCAGAGAACTCAGTAACCGGCACACACAAATCATTGGTAAAAAGACCCGGGGGGGGGGGGGGAAAGAGAAAAAAAAGATGAGATCTTTTCCTGCAGTGTGTGAGTCATTAGCGTCAGGAGTACACTGTCTGAAAGGGTGGTGGAAGCAGATTTAATATGAACATTCAGAGCAAATACTTGAAAAGGAAAGATTGGCAGGGTTATGGGGAAAGAGCAGTGAATGGGACTAATTGGATAGCTCAAACTAAATACACCAAATTACCTTTCTGTTCTGTAAATTTTTGTGTAAATTTTGTTCCTCCTGTGGTTGCCCATCTCACAGCCTGTCTGTTCCCTCCTGAAATCTGTAACTTTCTTCCTCACTATTTATTACGTTTCCAAGCTTGGTATCATAATCCCCTACAATAACAGTTAAAATATAGATATAAATACTTAAAATTAAAACTAGTGCCTTATGGATGGGTGGTTGATCACTCTAGTTTATTCCAGATGCTTCCAGAAGTTACAGAAATTGATACACTCCTGTGACTTCAATGGTCCAATGTTCTTATTAACCAAGTGTATCTTTTACAGGCGTGAAGCTGCAGGGACCTAATTTAAGCTGCATCAAACACTAATCCTTCATTACGTCAAAGCTTCATTGTTAATATAATTGGTTCCCATGGAGTCAAACCAAACCAGTGTGGTTCACCTGCGCATCGTCAACGCAGGAGAGCAAAGCTGCTACCTTTCAAACAGGTGTTTCTGTGCATGTTACAAACAAAAGTCATTTGGTCATTAGGTCCCAGTGGAATCTGAGCCAGATTGTGTTCTTGTATATTGTTTAATTGGTTAATTTATTCAGTGATTAAATATTTAGTTTGGCTGGGCAACGTATCACTGTATGGATACTCTGAATAACCTTAGTCATGTTCTTCATCTGGCAGTTTGGTTTACTGACCACTGATCCCATTGTTCTTTCTGGCTGAACCCTTTAATAACCTCGGTCTCCTATTGGACCATGAGCTGTACTTGCTACCCCAAGGTCTTCTCAATTACCAATTACTTCTGCCTTCATAATGTATGGCCTTTCCCCACCCTGCCTTAGCTCATCTGCTGCTGAAGTCCTCATCTGTACCTTTGTCATCTCCAGACTTAATTATTTAAATACTCTCCAGCTCAGCCTCTCATTCTTTTGTAAACTTCACCTTATCCATGCCTACTTATGCTGCCTATTTCTTAAATCTCTCCAAGTCCTGAGCCTGCTGCTGATCTTGATTGGCTCCTGGTCCAGCTTTGCCTCGATTTTAAACTTGTTTTGTTTTCAAATCTCATGTGGCCTCCCTCCCTCTAAAGTCTCCATCAAGCCCACAACACTCTGAGATCTTCCGTTCCTCCAACTCTGGTCCCTTACATATCCCTGATTTCCTTTGCCTCCTTAGTGACCTTGCCTTCAGCTGACAGGTCCAAAACTCCGGAATTCTCTCCTCCTTGCCTTAGCCCCTGCCCCCCTCACTCCTCCTTTAGGACGACCCTTGAAACATCTTTGCCCAAGCTTTTGTTTCCCTGTCCTAATGTCTCTTTCTTTGTCCCAGTGTCAGTTTTTTTCTGATTATACAGTGAAGGGCCAGAGCCTTTCTCCTATGTTGTGGAGGTAGCAGTATATTTGAGTCACTGTATAAATGTATGTTGTTGTTACTAAGGGAAGAAATGCTGCTGAAAGTGAGCCCAGACAGCAGATGTTATAAAGTGAAAGAACAAAGCATTAGTTCAGATGGTGAGTGGATCTGTACAGGGATTCTGCTGTGACCGAGAATGTCTGTCTGAATAAAGGATTGTCCTAATGGTTTAATTCTTCATAATGTCTGTCCATTCATGTCTCTTTATCAAAAAACCATGCTGTTTATTTCAATGTCTTTTCTTTGTTAAAGTGGCGGAAACTGCATCTGAGGAGAGTCTCGTGTCTGAGAAACTTGAGTGTGGAGTTTGCCATAAACAGCTCGACAGACCCAAGCTTCTCCCGTGTCTGCACAGCATTTGCCAGGAGTGCCTACGGAATGAGTGGGCAAGTCAAAGTGCTTCTACCTGTCCTGTCTGCAGTGCCCCCACAGTTGGAGACATCACAAGCTTACAGGACAACATGTTTGTTGTAAACTTGCTGAGCAAGCTGCAGTTAAGGGAGAGGATTGGAATGGGGTTGGACATCTGGTGTAGTCTGTGCCAGGCCTGTGGGGACGACAGGCCTGCCACCTCCCTGTGCTTCGAGTGCAACCGGCTCTTGTGCCTGAGATGTTGCCATTCCCACCAACTGTTAACGGAGAGATATGGGCACTTGGTGAAGACCCTGGATGATCTGAGAATGCTTGGCTGTGAAGACTTTGTTATTTTGGCAAGGAAAGGGAAAGAGACCATTTGTCCAGACCACAAGGAGCAGCATATTAGGTAATACCATACAGAGAATGATCCCACAGATTATATGCTGCCTACCATTTTGTCTTTCAGGAGTGCTTACACCATGTATGGTCCCCTAATTAAGAATGTTGTTGGTTGTAAGTATAGGAATTCCAGGCCAAACTGCCATTGTGACTTTAATATATATCCACCACTAAAGGCATATTCTGCAGTGGCAATGCAGGTGAGGCCTACATTATCAAACTGACTACCTAATTAACAGTCCATTTGAAGAGGCAAGAAATAAAGGAAGTACAAATTAATCAGTCAAAAAGATGGAGGGAGTACAAAAAGGGTTATGGATGCACCTTGGAAGAAACAAGGTTACAGAGAGTAAATGAGTAATGAGCCAAGTTTATTAACAGCCCAACAATGTTTGAACATTTAAGTAACAATGATCATAATATGGTCAAGTTGTATTTGAAAGGGAGAAACAAGAAGCAGTTACTAAAATCCTAGATTTAGCTAAGGCTGACTTCAATGGAATGACACAGTAAGGAGTCTAACAACACCAGGTTAAAGTCTAACAGGTTTATTTGGTAGCAAACACCACTAGCTTTCGGAGCGCTGCTCCTTCGTCAGGTGAGTGGGAGATCTGCTCTCAAACAGCAAACAGGGCATATGCTGTTTGAGAGCAGATCTCCCACTCACCTGACGAAGGAGCAGCGCTCCGAAAGCTAGTGGCGTTTGCTTCCAAATAAACCTGTTGGATTTTAACCTGGTGTTGTTAGACTCCTTACTGTGTTTACCCCAGTCCAACGCCGGCATCGCCACTTCAATGGAATGAGACAGAGACTGTCCACAGTAAACTGGGCAATTCAGGGAGGTGTTCAGAAAAAATAAATGTGATACAAAACCAATTTGTACTTTAAAGGACAGGAGTCCCACTTGCCAAAAAATGACGGCCATGGAAAACTGAAGAGGTTCAGAGACAATGTAAAACTAAAAGAAAAAGCATACAAAAATACAAAAGAACTCCCAAATCCTGGCAAATAGGAAAAATACCAACAACAGCAAAGCATGACAAAACAGAAAGAGGCACAGAAAGAAAATGAGAAAGGAAATATCTAAAGCAGCACAAAAAATGTTTAAAATTACAATGATGTTAGGAAAAGGAGGGTTCTCAGGAGCAATGTGACTCATTGAAGTTGTTGATGCAAATACGAAAATGGCGGCGATGTTGAATGATGACTTTGTGTCAGTATTTACAATGGGGGAAGAGATCAACATGCCAGATATTCTGAAGAAACTCATATTGAATCAGGGACAGGGATAACCCGAATGATTGTAAACAAAATAACAATAATGAAGAAAACTATTAAACTAACAAGTGACAAATCCCCAAGACCAGATATTTCCATCCCAGGTTTAAAGAAATTACATGAGAACACTGCCAATGTTCTAACTATAAACTTCCAAAGTTCTCGCCATTTGGAAACCTATTTTAGATAGGAAAATTGTGCATGTCACTCTGCTGTTTAAGAAAGATCAGGGAGGAAAACCAGGGAATTATAGAGCAGCGAGTCTAGCATCTGTTATCAGAAAATTAGAGTCTATAATGAAGGATCACCTTGAAAATTTTCAGCTGATCAGAGAGAGCCAATGTGGATTTGTAAAGAATTGGTTATATCTGACAAATCTCAATTAATTTTTGAAGATGTGATGAATGGATACAGAAATAATGAAAAGGCTAATGCCTTTATATCCAGAAGGTCTAAACTCCAGAAGACAAGCTTCAGCTGTACAAAGCCCTTCTTAAGCCATAGCTGGAGTCACTGTGAGCAGTTCTGGGCATCACAGAAAAGATATATTTGGAGGGAGTACAGTGAAGATTTACTGGGAATCCCAGGGTTAAATTTCAAGGAAAGATTACACAAACAAGGATTGTATTTCCTGGAATATAGGAGATGAAAGGTGATTTGATTGAAGATTTAAAGGGAAACAGAAAAAGTAGATTGATTTAATTTGGTTGGTGAGCCTGGCACTTGGGCCATAGTCTAAAAATTAGAACCAAATCTTTCGGGAGTGAAATTAGGAAACACATTTTCTCACAAAGGATGGTAGAAGTTTGGAACTCTGTTTTGCAAATGGTAATTGGTACCTAGATGAACGATTAATTTTATTGATATATATTTTGTTAACTAAAGTTGACATGGCAAAGGTTAGGTCACTGATCAACCATGATCTTGTTGAATGGCAGAATAAGCTCAAGGGGCTCCTCCTGTTCCTATGTTTTGATAATGAACACTCATGTAAGAATCACAGTATCCGCAGCTTAGCCTCCAGCTCAGTGACTCTGAGCCAAAGCTCCTCAAGTCTGCAGAAAGTGACTGCGGCTGGAGGAGCTTCAGCTCAGAGTCATTGAGCTGGGGCCAAGCTGTAGATGCTGCAATGCATCTGAAAGGGGAAAGTTATCTGGACACTTTGTACCAGGAGGTAATCACACAACTTAAGATTGGGCTTTCTGATTTGGTCAGGGACAGGAGAATGAATTGGGAAACTAGGTTAAACAGTAGGACAGTGGAGATGCAATGGCAGGAGATATTTAATAAATCTCAACAAAAATTTATCCCAGTGAGAACGAAAGACTCTATGAGAAGGTTGCATCATCCAAGGCTGAATAAGAAAGTTAAGGAGAGAATCAAATTGAAAGAAACATTGTAAAAATCTGTGAAGATTAGGGGTGAGTCAAAAGATCGGTCAAATTATAAGAGCTAACAAAGAATGACTAAAAAAAATGAGAGAGAAAATAGAATATGACAGAAAGATAAAAACAGTAAGAGGTTCGACAAATATTTAAGTAAGAAAAGAGTAACTAAAGCCAGTGTTGATCCTCTAGAAAGTGAGTTAATAATGGAAAACAAGGAAATAGTAAAGCTGTTGAACAGGTATTTTGTGTCTGTCTTCACTGTAGAGGACTTAGAAAACTTCCCAAAGATAATTGAAAATGAACAGGAGAGAGGAACTTAAAACAACCACCATCACTAGAGAAATGGTGCTGGGAAAACTATCTGATGTAAAGGCTGACAAGTTCCCAGGACCAGATGACCTGCATCCTAGGGTCTTAAAAGAAGAGGCTGCAGAGATAGTAGAGACATTGGCTATAATCTTGAAAAATTCCTTAGATTCTAGAAGGGTCTTGGTGGATTGGAAATAGCATCTTCCAAACTCGTGACCTAAACCATCAAGAAGGAGAAAAGCAGTAGATACGTGGGAACACCAGTACCTGCAGGTCTCCCTCCAAGCCACATATCATCCTGACTTGGAAATACGTTGCTGAGTCAAAATCCTGGAACTCCCTCCCTAACAGCACTGTGGTGTACTTCTACCACATGGACTGCAGCGGTTAAAGTGGTGGCTGACCACCACCTTCTCAAGGATAATTAGGGATAGGTAATAAAAATGCAGACCTAGCCAATGATGCCCACATCCTGTGAAAGAATGACAAAAAGCTAATTTCATGCTTTTATTCAAGAAAGGAGGGAGACAGAAAGCAAGGAACTAGTTAGTCTAACATCGGTCATAGGAAATTTGCAGGAATCTGATAACAGGATACTTAGGGCATCAAAATTTGTTTTGGCATAGTCAACATGACATTGTAAAAGGAAAATATTTTTAACAAATTTATTGGTTTTGTTTGAGAAAGCAGTAAGGTTGATAAAGGGCAACCTGTTGATATCATGTACTTATTTCCGAAAGCATTCATAAGAATGAAGCAATAGAGGTGATCTTACTGAAATATGTAAGATCCCTGAAGAGCCTTGATAGAATGGACCAGGATGTTTTTACTTGCAGGAGAGGCTAGAACTTGTTTAGGACTAAGAAGTCTGCATTTTAAGATGGAGATCAGGAGAAAATCTTTCTCTCAGCTGGTGAGTAGTTTGTGGAATTCCCTTCCCAAGAAAGCAATGGAGGCTGGGTCATTGAATTTATTCAAGGCTGATTTGGATTATTTTATTGACAAGGGAGTCAAGGGTTATGTGGGTGCAGACAGGAATGGAGTTGAGACTACAACCAGATCAGTTAGGATCCTATTAAATGGCTGAGCAGGTTCAAGGGGCTAAATGGCCAACTGCTGCTCCTATGTCCTAGTCCTAATGCCTGGACTGCAATAAACAACTCATTCATGACAATGTGCAACACATGACAGCAGCTAACCTTACCACTAAACAAAGTAATATATCAGCTGCACATAGACAGAACATGATGATGTATTGTATCCACATTTAACCCTGTCAGAGAGACAACTCTTTGGGGTTTTCAGCCTGTAGTCTTACTGAGGCTAGTGTCAGTGGTCAAGACAACACACTTGCAGCCTCCTGATGATAAGCCCCTTTCAAGTGAGTTATGATCAATACCGATCTCATGTAAGGTTTTTAAAAATGTTATTTTTTTGATTTAATAAAGAGCATTAAGAAGACATTTCTGAGTTTGTTAGTCCATGTACTTGAATTAGAGGTAAAGGATGACATTCTATAATAAATGTCTTGCAGATGGGGCAGGGGTGGTGAGTGGGTGTGCAAGACAATATCCCAGATTGGAAAGTGAGATTAGGTTTTTGTCTGGGCACCGACACAATGGGATGAATGGCCTCTTTCTGTGGCATAAATTTCTGCGATTCTAAAAATATCTCATTATGTGGCTTGGTATCAAATTTTGCTTGAGATAATACCCTGGGATGTTACAGTATGTTGCGGTGCTCTGTAAATCCAAGTAGTTGTTGAATCTCTATTTCACCACATTGTCCTTTGTGTAATTGATTCATTTTCAGATTTTTCTGTAAGACGTGTTCCATGAGCATTTGCTGCAATTGTCTGCTGCTTTATCACATCTCCCCAGAGCACCATTATCATGACATTAAGCAGGAGGTGGCCCTGAAGAAGGAAGAGTTGAAACAAATAGCGGACACAGTCCAAGAAAATCACAATAAATTTACTGAAACCTACACACAACTGAAATTGCTGGAGGAAAGCATGGACATTGAGAAAAATAACACAGAAGCATTAATTAGACAGAAGGCTTCTGCCACAATAGAAAAGATCAATAAGCAAGGGGAGGAATTGCTGAAGGTGCTGGAGGATGCGTGTAGTTCGGAGGGGAGTGAACTGAATGAGAGCCTGAAACAAACAGAACAAATAATTAAAAGAATGGCAGCCGGGAAAAAGTTGGCAGAAATAATGCTGAAGTTTGGCATTAATGAGGAGATGATAGAAATGTATAAAACAATCAGATCAGCATTTACAGCCCTAATGGCAGAGATGCCAGTTGATGTGACGAAGGAAGCCACTTTGAAAAGGTTTACCGAATGCACGTTGGAAACACAGAATCTTCTCGGATATCTCACCACAAAGAAAGGTAACTGGTACTTAATAAATGTAGAGGAAACGTTACTCGATATCTAACCCAGTCAATCCCTATGTTGTGAGCTTTTGATGAGGACAGTGTAGTGGGAGCTTCACTCTGTAACTAACCCTGTGCTGTACCTGTCCTGGAAGTGTTTGATGGGGACAGTGTAGAGCGAGTTTTACTCTGTATCTAACCCCAAGTTGTACCTGTCCTGGGAGTGTTTGATGGGGACAGTGTAGAGGGAGTTTTACTCTGTATCTAACCCCAAGTTGTACCTGTCCTGGGAGTGTTTGATGGGGACAGTGTAGAGGGAGCTTCACTCTGTAACTAACCCTGTGCTGTACCTGTCCTGGAAGTGTTTGATGGGGACAGTGTAGAGGGAGTTTTACCCTGTATCTAACCCCAAGTTGTACCTGTCCTGGGAGTGTTTGATGGATGAAGCTGCAATACTGTAGTTCTCTCTGTTACTATGTGTATTGTTTATAGAATCATAGCTTTGATTTTGATTGAGGAGCTCCACTTAAATTCATCCAGTTGTGCTTTTGAAATGTGACCTCATGTTCTGCTGAGCAATGAGCACCAGTGTTGTTGCATTACTGAGAATTCCCCTCATTAACAAGTCACCTCCATCTGATTGTTGTCTTGCTTTCAGAGCAGAGTGAGGAAGATTTAGAAGATGAGGAGATTCTGCTGGTAAGTAGTACGTAAACTGTGATCTAATTGGTTAACCATTTATGTGATACCCAACTTTGATTAATAAGAAGAGCAGACATTTCCGAGGGGCTGGAGCAGATTAATCTGGTTGGTTTTTGGAAGAAGCTGGTGTATGTGCATTATAGTTCATTCAGCGAATCCAAGCTGCTGTGGCAACATTCATGTTGTATTTTGGAGCTATGGATAGTGATGGTACAGGCTCCAACGTTCGTTCTATCACATGGCTGATCAGCAATTTCTCCTGCTCTTACCGAATACCATTGGTGTGTGTTGGAAGGATTTTACAGGTTGGTGCTCAACCATATTGGCTGCATTATGAATGCACCTTCCTTGGCCATCAGGTCCTGGAGTGGGATTTGAACCTAGAGATTGTGGTACAGAGGTAGGGGCACTAACCCACTGTACCACAAGACCCCTCTAGAAGCTGCTAGGCAACTGAAAATGTTGCAAGTTGAGAGAACCATCGCTCACTTGCCTTTTTCTCTGTGGAAGATAGAGAAAATTAAAGGCATTCAGATGTCCTAAAGCACTTTCGGATCAATGGATTACTGTTATCGGAAGCATTCACACTGTTGTTATGTCAGTAGCGCAACAGCCAATTTGCTCACAAATAACAAATTAGATGAATGTTTTGGGGATCGTGGCTGAGGGATGAAAATGGTCAGGACGGACACTAGTGAGTACTCCCCTGCTCCACCTCAAAGTAGTGACATATGCACCTGGGAGGGTAGATAGGGCCTCGGTTCAATGTCTCATCTGAAAGACTCTGCACCTCTGAGCATTCACACATCTGAGTGAGGCAATCAACTGAGTCAAACAGGAACAGGATTTGATGCTCCCCCTCAGGGATGGCAAATGATAATATGTATCCCTTAGAAGGCACAAGACAGACGTCATGAGGCACCATGAGCTTTGCTCCAATTTGGTTTGACAAACTCAAAGGGCAGGCTAATGCCTTTGTATTGTGTTGCCCCCAAGAAAGTGGGACTCTTGTCACAGTAGCACTCTATCAATTCCTCTAGTATTCCCTACTGTTTTTCTATTTCTAGGACAGGGAGAGATCTTTAACAGGAGAGGGCTCGGCCAACCTCGAGATGCTCCCAGCAAGGAACGAGATGGACTCCTCTCCTTTGCTCAGAGCAATTGTGGATGGCACTGATGTGGATGAGTTTGAAGACGTGGTGTCACCATCCAGTAAGTATCTCTTTTCTTTTTGACATCTTTGCAAATCACTGATTCGACCTCAGCTGGAGTAGTATGGCCAGTTCTGGGAACCACACTTTAGGGACAATGTCAAGGTCTTAGAGAGGATGTAAAGGAGATTTGCAAGAGTGGTTACAGGGATGAGGGACAACAGTTATGTAAAGAAAGTCAAGAAACTGAAATTGTTTCCCTTAGAGTAGAGAAAGCAAAGAGAAGATTTAATGAAATATGTTCAGAATTATGAAGGATTTTGATAGCGTAGTAAAGGAGAAACTGCACTGTCAGGAGAACTGGTAGTCATGATGTGGAGATGCCGGCGTTGGACTGGGGTAAACACAGTAAGAAGTTTAACAACACCAGGTTAAAGTCCAACAGGTTTATTTGGTAGCAAAAGCCACACAAGCTTTCGAGGCTCTAAGCCCCTTCTTCAGGTGAGTGGGAATTCTGTTCACAAACAGAACTTATAAAGACACAGACTCAATTTACATGAATAATGGTTGGAATGCGAATACTTACAACTAATCCAGTCTTTAAGAAACAAAACAATGGGAGTGGAGAGAGCATCAAGACAGGCTAAAAAGATGTGTATTGTCTCCAGACAAGACAGCCAGTGAAACTCTGCAGGTCCACGCAACTGTGGGAGTTACACTGGCGCAGAGTTTCACTGGCTGTCTTGTCTGGAGACAATACACATCTTTTTAGCCTGTCTTGATGCTCTCTCCACTCCCATTGTTTTGTTTCTTAAAGACTGGATTAGTTGTAAGTATTCGCATTCCAACCATTATTCATGTAAATTGAGTCTGTGTCTTTATAAGTTCTGTTTGTGAACAGAATTCCCACTCACCTGAAGAAGGGGCTTAGAGCCTCGAAAGCTTGTGTGGCTTTTGCTACCAAATAAACCTGTTGGACTTTAACCTGGTGTTGTTAAACTTCTTACTAGGAGAACTGGTAACCAGGGGTTACAGATTCAGATTAAAAAAGCCAGAGAGGAGATGAAGAAAATTTAAATTACACAGGATATGATGTATTTTGGCAGATGGAATAGGGAGTGGCAATATAGACTGTTCTAAAGAGTGTACAGGAACAGGGCAACCTGGGGGTCCATGTGCTTCGATCTGTGAAGGTGTCAGGACATAGAGAAAGGGTGGTTAGCAAAGCAAATGGGATCTTGGACTTTATAAAGAGAGGTGTTGAGTACAAAAGCAGGGAAGTTATTCTGAACCATTCTAAAGCTCTGGTTAGGCCCAACTAGAGTGTCACATGTAGTTCTGCTCACCACACTTTAGGAAGGATGTGAGGGTCTTTGAGAGGGTGCAGAAGAGATTTACCAGAACGGTTCCAGCGATGGGGGGATTTTAATTACAAGGTTAACTTGGAGAAGCTGGATTGTTCCCCTTGGAGTAAAGGAGGTTGAGGGGAGATTTGATAGAGGTGTATGACAGGTTTAGGTAAGGTAAACCAAGATAAGCTGTTCCCACTAGCTGAGGGTATAAGGACCAGATTTATGATTTTGGGTGAGGGATACAGGGAGAATGCTAGGAAGAACTTGGTGGTGCGTGGTGATGACCTGGGTGGATGGGCGGGGGGAGGGTGGGGGGGTCGGTGTGTGTGTGTGTGGGGAGGAATGGAGGAAATTGGATGGATACTTGATGGAACTAAACCTGCAGGGACTGAGTGGGCAAGTGGGAATGACTGGGTTGCTCTCTGGGGCGATGCCATGGACTCAATGGGCTAAATGGGCTCTTTGTGTGCCATAAGTTGTTCTGTGGGCAGGGCTTTACAATGGAGTACACAGCATACTGTCTTTCAGCCCATTCCTGACCTGTCTCCAATTTTACAGGTGGCCCCGCCCACTCATGAGCCTATTAAAGCCCTTAAGTGGCCCATTAATGGCAGCGTAAGTATTTTGTCCTAAGCCCAGCAGCTTTTAGAGGGCGAGTTGATGTCAGGCAAGGGATGGGGGGAGGGCCCTCTTTTGGGGGCCCCTTGTGTCCATTGGAGAACCCCAGTCTCCTAACCTGCCCTCCAAGCCATATTACCCCCTTCCCTTTAACCCTCCCCTTGGCCATTCAAACAAGGCTCCCACCTCCATCAAGCAGGTCCCATCAATGCCCAGACTTTTCTTTAGTCTGGCTTTCGTAATCAACTCTTACTTGGGGAGACTGCCTGCGGTTCCAGCAAAAATGGTCATTGCCATGAGAATGTCCTTTCTACCGCTTGGCAGTCAGTCTGAGGTCTGTTGAAGGCGTATCTGGCAGTGTGAATGAAATGGGAGACCTTTATTTCCAGCGGGAATGTCACAGATTACTGATGTGGGCTCCTCCTCAGGTTCCACTTTAGCTGGGATGTCAGCTTCCTCTGCTTCCATCTCAGAGTCCGTGTTCTCATTTTTTGGTGGGGCTAACATAGGTCGGCTTCGCATTGTGGGTAGACCCTGGAGATGGCCATCTCCATGGCGGTAGTGAGACCTGTTCGGGAGTGGACTCCCTGTACCGAGATGGTTCAGATGTTTCTTTATGATTTTGCCGTAGACTTTAGCCCCGTAAGATATCGGCCCCGCTTTCAACCTAACAATTTCAGGGACCCAGTTGGGACCATCGCCGAAATTCCTTATGTGAACCAGATCCTCTGTTTAAATATTCTTTCTCCCCTTTCAGAACTGTGATTTTCTTTTCTGGTTTTCTTGTTGGGACTCCATGCTCCCCGCCAGGTTTGGGAACAATCCGCACAGTCTTGTACGAAGCCGCTGTCCCATTAGCAGTTCCACTGGATCAATTCTTGTTATTGTGTGAGGCATGGTCCTATGGTCAAACAAAAATCATGTCGAGTTGGCCTCCATGGATGTTGCTGGTTGCTTTTTCATGCCGTTTTTGAAATCTTGCACCACAAGTTCTACTAGTCCGGGTGATAAGGTACAGTCCAGATGTGAGAATACCATTGGAGAGCACGGAGTTCTGGAAATCACTGTTACTAAAGGCCGTGCTGTTATCAGAGACCAGGACTTCTGGTATTCCGTGCATGCAGAAACTTTCTTGTAATTTCTCAATCATAGCATGAAAGATCGTGGAGCCCATGCAGTGCACCTCCAACCACTTGGAGTGTGCATCTATGATTAAAAACATGGAACTCATACAGGGCCCAGCAAAGTCCACTCCCATGGGCGTAGGAAGGCTGAGAGAGGGAATTTTTGATTCTCTTGGCATAAATCACAACGCTTCACCAAGTCCATGATGTCTGAGTCGAGGCTGGGCCAGTATTTTCATCTTAGATACTTCAGAGTGACCATTATGTAGTTCTGTTAATATCGGATGCTGTCCTGGGCAAGGACAACTACTCAGGACCCCCAGAGTATGATCCCGTCCTCAACACTAAGCTTGTCTTTCTTTGCCAGATAGGGTTTAATTTCTTCTGAGGGTTGTCATTGGAACCCACCATGTCAGATCATATGCCTTATTTTAGACAAGATTGGATCCTTCTGTGTCCAGGACCTAATTTGCCCTGCAGACACCGGCAGAGTTTCCAAAAAAATCAGGGTCATCAATCCCTCTTCTAATGCAGGTAAAGGACAACAGGAAGCGACTCAGCGTGTTGTCCAGGGCGGTGCTCTAGAAAGTATTCATAGGCCACAAGTAACAAGGTTTAACAGTGTATCTGGACGGAGGCAATCGGGGAGATTGCCTTATGTTCTTTAAAAAGTCCCAATAAGGGTTTGTGTTGGTAACTATTATGAAACATCTGCCATAGACGTATTGATGGAACTTTTTCACACCAAATATGATCACCAAACTTTCCTTTCCGATCTGAGAATACCTCCGTGCAGCATCCAAAAGGGCCATGAATGCGTATGGAAAAGGGGCTTTTCTGCCCTGTTGTTCCAACAATGTGAATGTACCATCCCAATTCCGAACGGAGAAGTGTTGCATGTCAGAACGAGTTCTTTCTTGGGGTCAAAATGGGCCCAGAAGTTAGATGACAGTAACTGTTGTTTAACTTTGTCAAAAGCCTCCGCCTATGGCATTTCCCAGAACCACCTTTGGTATTTTTGTAGTAGACTAGGATGGAAGACAAATTTGGGATAAATTTTCTGTAATGATTTACTAATCCCAGGAAGGATTAATGTTCCTTGGAGTTGGTGCTTCCTTGATCTTCACTTTATCTTCTACTGGATGTAACCTATTGCCATCTGCCTCGTACCCCAAGTAGGTCACTTCAGTCACTTGAAAGATGCATTTTTCCTTCTTCAAGTGTACTCCGGCTCTTGAGAATCTCTGCAAGATACTCTTCTAAGTTTGTCAGGTGCTCTTGTTCTAAGCCCCTGTGACCAGGATGTCTTCCAAATACACCGCCACTCTGGGTAGCCCTTGGAATATGTTCTCAATAACTCTTTGGAATATGGTGCATGCTGACAAGACCCTGAAGGGCAAGTGAGTATATATGTATAATCCCTTGTGCGTATTGATTCTCTCATATTTTTGAAAAGACTCATCCAATTCAAGTTGAAGATAGGTGTGGCTCATGTCCTACTTGGAGAATATCTGGCCACCTGCAATATAGCGTACAGGTCTTTGATTCTGGGCATGGGTTACCTATCAAGTTTGGAAACCCAATTGACTGTTAGTTTATAGTCCCCAAAGAGGTGGATCAACTTTTCCGGCTTAAGAAAGGGGACTACAGGCGCAGCCCATTCTGCAGATTGCATGAGCCTTATTATGTCTAAACTTTCAAGGCACCTTGGTTCAGTTTCCACTTCCTCCAAAGGGAGCATGGGACTGGTCTTGCTCTGAAATTTTTAAGTGTATTGTTGTGGTCAACATAGATCTTGGCCCCTTTTATTTTTGATTTGGAGATGCCGGCATTGGACTGGGATAAGCACAGTAAGAAGTTTCACAACATAAGGTTGAAGTCCAACAGGTTTATTTGGTAGCACAAGCTTTCGGAGTGTTGCTCCTTCTTCAGGTGAGTGAAGAGTTGTGTTCACAAACCGGGCATACATAGACACAGACTCAATTTACAAGATAATGTTGGAAGTTGGAATGCGAGTCTTTACAGGTACAGACAATGTGAATGGAGAGAGGGACTGATTACATGAGGCCCCTCCTAACTGGAGGACATCGCTGCTTGACGCCCTCTGTAGTCCTGAACCCCTTTTTCTGTATTTTCCAGTGATAGTTATTTCAATGGCTTTTTTAAAATCCAGGCTGTGTTCTGCCTTTTTTGGGTAGCCAGATTATTTATGTCGCATACCCAATCTGTCTTATAACATTTCATTTAGAGGTGGCCTGAATCAAAATGTTCTGCTAATTCCTTATCAAGTGGTGGTGTAGTGGTATTATAGTGGTATTATAACAAGTGGTGGTGTAGTGGTATTATAGTGGTATTAAAACAAGTGGTGGTGTAGTGGTATTATAACTAGACTAGTAATCCAGACATCCAAGGTAATGCTCTGGGGATCTGGGTTCAAATCCCAATTTGGCAGATTTTGAAATTTTTCTTTAAAAGTAAATTTGGAATTTAAAGTCTAATGATGACCATGAAAACATTCCCAATTGTGTAAAAACCCATCTGGTTTACTAATGTCCTTGAGGGTAAGAAATCTGCCACTCTTACCTGGTCTGGTCTACATGTGACTCCAGACCCACAGCAATGTGGTTTACTCTTGAAGGCCCTCTGAAATCATCTAGCAAAGTTCAAGGACAATTAGGGATGGGCAACAAATGCTGGTCCTGTTTCCTGCCTCCATGTCGAAAATCTAGTCCAGGTCATTATAAGCCACTTGCATGAAAAGCAATGTTTTCCCCATACAACCTCTGTTTCTTTAACCAATCACTTTAAATTGTGCTCAGTGTTTACCAACCGTTCTGCCATTGGAAACAGTTTCTCCTTATTTACTTGAATAACTTTTCATGATTTTGAACAGCCCGAGCTCCCTAACTCTCTTTAACCTTTCCCGAGCTAGGGAGAGCAATCCCAACTTTTATCAGTCTCACCACATTTCTTAATTCCTGCACCATTAGTAAATCTCCTCTGCACCCTCTCCAAGGCCTTGACATCCTTCCTAAAGCGTCATGCCCAGAATGAATACCTACTTTACCAAAGAACTCCATCAAGTTTGCCAAACATGATTTTCCTTTTAAATAAATGAAAATCAGGATTGATTTTTTATTAGCTTGTGCTTTTCAAAATGAACTTCCCTCTGATTACTGTATATATAAGGGGCGGTAGAGCACCGGGTGACTTTTCTACCTTGAGGACTGCCAACCATCCATCCTCTTTATCTTATCTATTATTGCTACTGCCTCCTCCATTACTGCAACATTGACAACATATTCTTCTTTAGTGAAGACAGATTCAAAGTATTCATTTGGTACCTCAACCTTCTACTCAGCTTCCACAAGACGACCATTTTTGTCCCTATTCAGTGCAGCATTCCTTTGATTACCTTATCCTTCTTCTCTTCTTGAGGTAACATCCTTGATTATTTGAGGATCACCAAAACATGGCTTGTAGTGTGATTTTATTATGGTCGAGGAGACAGGTCCAAGCTTACCCCAGCTAGAAAGGGGATCGAACCTGGCACTAATGGTGTTATTCTGAACCACAGCTATCCAGCCAATAGAGCTAACCATTCCTCCCCCAAGCTACTCTTTTACTTTCTTTTCTTTATTCCTTCATGGGATATGGGCATCGCTGGCTGGGCCAGCATTTATTGCCCATCCCTAATTGCCCTTGAACTGAGTGACTTGCTAGGCCATTTCAGAGGGCGGTTAAGAGGCAACCACATTGCTGTGGTTCTGGAGTCACATACAGGCCAGACCAGGTAAGGAGAGCAAGTTTCTTTCTCTAAAAAACATTTGTGAACCAGATGGGTTTTTAATTACAATTGATGATAGTTGTCATGGTCACCATTACTGAGCCAGCTTTATATTCCAGGTGTTTTTATTAATTAAATTTACATTCCCGCAGCTGCCATAGTGGGATCTGAACCTGTGCCCCCTGGGCTTGTGGATTGCTGGCATAGTGACATTATCACTGCGCCACCATCCCCCCATTACTATTAAAATTTTAAAGTTTATTTATTAGTGTTACAAGTAGACTTCCATTAACATTGCAATGAAGTTTGTGTGAAAATCCCCCAGTCGTCACACTCTGGCACCTGTTCGGATACACTGAGGGAGAATTTAGCATGGCCAATGCATCTAACCAGCATGTCGTTTGGACTGTGGGAGGAAACCCACGCAGACACAGTGAGAACGTGCAGACTTCGCACAGACAGTGACCCAAACTGGGAATTGAACCTGGGTCCCTGGCGCTGTGAGGCAACGGTGCTAACCACTGTGCCACTATGACGCCCCGTTTGTGAAAGACGTTTGTATTTTATGTTAGTCACCAATTTATTTGCATACTCTATTTTTTAGCTTTTCTTTCTTTAGATCTTTCTACTTTCTTGAGAACTAGCTCTTTCCTTCCAGCAAAACTTAAGGAGTGGACGTGGGAAGAGAAGGCAAGACCTGAGCAATCTGCTTGGTTCACTGTCCCCAATCCTTTTTTCAGGTCTTCCTCAACCATCCTTCCTCGGCCCGCTGTCTGGACCCCCACGCACTTAGACCTGTCCAGATCCCTCCTCTCATCCCCACTTCCAGGCAGCTGGAAATGTCCTGGATCCAACCTCCTAATCTCAGGCCTGAGAGGGCTTCAGCCAAACCAGAATTTGAGCCTTCTGCACCCTGAATCGGGCCTGAATGCTGATACTAGTCTATATCCCCATTGGACTCCTGGACTCCCTGAGTCCCAACCACACACCTTTCCAAACCAGGAAGCAAGTGGTGCTGGCCACTGCTGCAGCATGCTCCCTATCTAGCGTCCAGGGTGGAGTCTCCCCTGGACAGAATTTGTCCCAGATTTCTCTCCTCCTATCATATCCCGATCATGGTTGGTGTCTGTGCACCAGAACTGGCAGAGTGTGAATGGGCAGACATGTTTAGTTGGATTGCAACATGCCAGTCATATCCCGATAGCCAATTTTGTGTGTCCCTCTTTCACAGTTTTGACATGTTGATTGTTGAAGAGTAGCAGCAGCAAGTAGACAAGATCTCTATCTCCATGAAGACATTGCCGGAGGTTGCAGTGTAATGGGTTGTTCTTGTTTCTTCCTGTAGGCTGTTACCCAGGACCAAGTGACATCATGGATTCTTGCAGAGCGCCATTCACACATGTGGTAGAGCAGCTGGAATGGGCAGGAGAGAAAGAGGAGAGATCTGAGCAGCCTTTGAGTCCGCGCCCTGGCTTCAGTGCATGGACAAGGGATACGTGTCCAAGTGGACCTTCATTCCAATGCGAGTTAATACAGAAGCAGAAGGTATTAACCTCATCCTTATAGTCTCAAAGGTCATATAAACAAAGGAATTAGGAACAGCAGTTGGCCATTTGGCACCTCGAGTCTGCTCCGCCATTCAGTAAGATCAAGGCTGATCTGATTGTGGTCCCAACTCCACATTTCCACCTACCCCGATAACCTTTGACTCCCTTGTTAGCCAAGAATCTATCTACTTCTGTTTTCAAAATACTCAATGATCCCTCCTCCACTACTTTCTTGGGAAAAGAATTCCAAAGATTCATGTCCCTCTGAGAGAAAAAAATTCTTCTAATCTCTGGCTTAAATGGGAGACTTCTTATTTTTAAACTGTGTCCTAGTTCTATTTTTTCCCACAAGGGAAACATCCTTTTAGCATCCACTCCATCAGGCCCCTCAGGATCTTATGTGTCTCAATCTTCTAAACTCTGATGGGTATCGGCCCAACTTTTCCTCACAGGATAAGCCCCTATCTCATGCATCAATCGGGTGAGCCTTCTCTGAGCTGCTTTCAATGTATTTATATCCATTCTTAAATAAGGAGATGCAGTAGAATAAGCAGCACGGCAGGTCTGGTAGCACTGCAGGCCTGTGAGAGGGACTTGCATCATTGCAGAGTGTTAGGAAATCCATATCACCTTCAACACCAGCCACAGGGGAGTTCCATGGGAGGAAGGGATTGAACACTGGACAACATTCTCTCAGGGGTACTGCAATTGAAGCTGCATGTACAGAGTCTATCACTGCCAATTTGGGAAGAATAGGCAATCGTCTGGAATAGGCAGTGATGGTTTTCAGCAATGTCAGAGATAACCTGTAGACTGTTAACTTGCAGCTTGCTGTGCACAGATTTGCTGCAACATTGACGTTGGACTAAATCTTACCAAAAAAATGGCAGTGTTGTTTCTGGCCAGAAAACTGGTGTGTTTCACTCCAGAGAAACTGGTCAGTTTTCTCTCCAGATCCTACCACACTCTGCCAAAAATAAATCAAAGGGGTGTGATTCATGCCATTATATGGGGGAGTGGGGCCTAAACATGCCGGCAAAACCTGGCTTGTCAAGAGATCGGGGTGCCATCTTTAAAGGGCACCCCGATCACAACTCCACTAAACTTTCCTCCACAGAGGTCTCAGGGATCCCCCTCCACCACCTCCTGATTACAGTCAGCATTCATTCTGACACACCCACGCAATCTTTGGCCCCTTCTCCAACCCCCCCCCCCCCACCGCGATCAATGGTCCCTTCTCCCACCATCCCCTCGCAATCGTTGGCCCCCCCCACCGCGATCAATGGCTCCTCCTCTCCCCTGTGTTTTATCAGCCCCTTCTGCCCTCCTTCCTCCCCCCACCTCCACGCAATCATCTGCTCTTACTCTCCACCCCCCCCCCCCTGCCCATGTGACCATCGGCTCCTTCTGCCCCACCTATCAAATGACCATCGCAGCTTCCTCTTCTTGTCATAGAGTCGTACAGCACAGAAAAGGTCCTTCGGCCCATCGAGTCTGCACTGACAGTAACTACCACAAGAGTCACAGTAATCCCTTTTTCCAGCACTTGTGCTGTATCCTTGAATATTATGACATTTCAAGGGCACATCCAAATGCGTTTTTAAGGTTGTAAGGTTTCCGACCTCCACTACCTTCCCAGGCAGTGCATTCCAGATTCTCACCACCATGTGAGTGAAGGAGTTTTTTCTTAAATCCCCTCTGAATCTCCTGCCCTTCACCCTAAGACTATGCCCCTTCATGATTGACCCCTCAACCAAGAGGAACAGCTGCTGTCTAATCAGCAGAGTTCCAGTCATGGGGAGCAGCACCAGTGTGACCATTGGAAGCTCCAACAAAGTGGTTTCTTTATAGAGTGGATGCATGTCCTTCTTGTCCTGACAGCAAGCGGGCAGTGCCATCTGCGGCACGGTAGCACAGTGGTTAGCACTGCTGCTTCACAGCTCCAGGGTCCCGGGTTCAATTCCCAGCTCGGGTCACTGTCTGTGCTGAGTTTGCACATTCTCCTCGTGTCTGCGTGGGTTTCCTCCGGGTGCTCCGGTTTCCTCCCACAGTCCAAAGATGTGCGGGTTAGGTTGATTGGCCAGGTTAAAAATTGCCCCTTAGAGTCCTGAGATGCGTAGGTTAGAGGGATTAGCGGGTAAATATGTGGGGGTAGGGCCTGGGTGGGATTGTGGTCGGTGCAGACTCGATGGGCCGAATGGCCTCCTTCTGCACTGTAGGGTTTCTATGATTCTATGATCTGCTGTATATCACGAGTGGCTCCAGTTGTTAGAGAGATACATGGACCTCCTGACTCTGTCAGAAAGATTTCATCAGCAATAGTTGTTTCTCAGGGTTTCTCAGATTCTATGATCTGCTGTATATCACGAGTGGCTCCAGTTATTAGAGAGATACATGGACCTCCTGACTCTGTCAGAAAGATTTCATCAGCAATAGTTGTTTCTCAGGGACCACTTCATTCGAGTTTAAGGTTTAGAATTGGATCAATCAGCAAAGGCCACAGTCAACAAGTGGTAGAATATAGATAAAACCGGGTTTGACTGCACCTGCATAAAAGCTGAACCTCTGCTTTCCCCTTTACATACTGTTTTCTTCTGGAAAGAGAGGTTTGGAGAATGGTCCATGACTTGCCACAGCAACATGGAAACAGGAAGCAGCAGAGGCTCCACAATATGGAGCTGATATTTTAATAAGATGGTGTGTGGAACTATTTACCAGGAGCAAGGCTGGTGACACGAAGGGTAAGGACAGGTGATTAGACAGCAGCTGTTCCTCTTGGTTGAGGGGTCAATCATGAAGGGGCATAGTCTTAGGGTGAAGGGCAGGAGATTCAGAGGGGATTTAAGAAAAAACTTCTTCACTCACATGGTGGTGAGAATCTGGAATGCACTGCCTGGGAAGGTAGTGGAGGTCGGAAACCTTACAACCTTTAAAACGCATTTGGATGTGTCCTTGAAATGTCATAATATTCAAGGATACAGCACAAGTGCTGGAAAAAGGGATTACTGTGACTCTTGTGGTAGTTACTGTCAGTGCAGACTCGATGGGCCGAAGGACCTTTTTGTGCTGTACGACTCTATGACAAGAAGAGGAAGCTGCGATTGTCATTTGATAGGTGGGGCAGAAGGAGCCGATGGTCACATGGGCGGGGGGGGGAGAGTAAGGGCAGATGATTGCGTGGAGGTGGGGGGAGGAAGGAGGGCAGAAGGGGCTGATAAAACACAGGGGAGAGAAGGAGCCAATAATCGTGGTGGAGGGGGCCAATGATCGCGAGGGGATGGTGGGAGAAGGGGCCATTGATCGCGGTGGGGGGGGGGGGGGGGGGGGGGGTTGGAGAAGGGGGCCAAGGATCGCGGGGGGGTGTCAGAATGAATGCTGACTGTAATCAGGAGGTGGTGGAGGGGGAACCCTGAGACCTCTGTGGAGGAAAGTTTAGTGGAGTTGTGATCGGGGTGTCCTTTAAAGATGGCACCCCGATCTCTTGACAAGCCAGGTTTTGCCGGCATGTTTAGGCCCCACTCCCCCATATAATGGCATGAATCACACCCCTTTGATTTATTTTTGGCAGAGTGTGGTAGGATCTGGAGAGAAAACTGACCAGTTTCTCTGGAGTGAAACACACCAGTTTTCTGGCCAGAAACAACACTGCCATTTTTTTGGTAAGATTTAGTCCAACGTCAATGTTGCAGCAAATCTGTGCACAGCAAGCTCTCACAAACACCAATGTGATAATGATCAGACAAGCTGTTTTTAAGATGTTGATTGAGGGATAAATCTTAGCCAGGACACAAGTGATAATATCCCTCCTCTTCTTTGAAATTGGGATCTTTTATGTCTCCGTGAGAGGCAATCAGGGCCTTGGTTTAATATCTCCTCCCAAAGACAGAGCAGCACTTCTTTAGTATTACACAGGACTGTCAGCCTGGATTATATGCTCAGGTTTCTGTGGGAGTGCTACCACTGCGTCAAGGCGGCATGGTAGCACAGAAGTTAGCACTGCTGCTTCACGACGCCAGGGACCCGGGTTCGATTCCTGGCATGGGTCACTGTCTGTGTGGAGTTTGCACGTTCTCCCCGTGTCTGCGTGGTTTACTCCAGGTGCTCCAGTTTCCTCCCTCATTCTGAAAGATGTGCTGGTTAGGTGCATTGACCTGAACAGGCGCCGGAGTGTAGCGAGTAGGGGAATTTCACAGTAACTTCATTGCAGTGTTAATTTAAGCCTTACTTGTGACTAATAAATAAACTTTTAAGGCGGAACCTAGGCTGGGATTTTCCGATCCTCTCAGCCATGGCATCATTGCAGGGAATATTTGGAGATGGGTCAAAAGTCCCAACTGCAATGGTACCTACCATTGCTGGGACTGGAAAATCTCATTGTTACTATCTGTTTAGGAAACAGGACTGATATAGGCAGCGGAATAGAGCCCTTACCTCTCAACTGGGATTTAACACAAGCAGAAAGAGAAAAGAAACACATTAATGGGAAGTAAAACTGGAAGTAGGTAGCTCTGCTGAAAGAGGTGGTTTCTCCAGACACTGAGCTAATTTTCCTTTATGTGCAGAATGTTCCAAAGAAACTACGTGACAGAAGATCGTGGTCAACGGAGGATGATATGGATGTCAAAAAGAAATGCCAGCACACTGAACACGATTACAGTATAAAGCTAACCTCTGAAAACCAATCTGAGCTCCTGTTGCAGAGCAATACTGATAACACCATGCTGAACATTTCGACTGAAATCAATGATAAAGAATCCTGGAGACTGCCAACAGGTTAGACTGCAAGATATTCATGTTAATTGGGAGACAAGGAGTATAAAGAGCATTCAGTTAATAATCACCTCATAGTGTAGAATATAGTGCAGCACTAAAATATAGTACAAAGTAATAAAGGAGTCACAAAACCAAAAAATGTTGTTCATGACTATCCAGGTACAGCATGGGGTTAGATATAGAGTAAAGCTCCATTTACACTGTCCCCCATCAAACACTCCCAGGACAGGTATAGCACGGGGTTAGATACAGAGTAAAGTTCCCTCTACACTGTCCCCATCAAACACTCCCAGGACAGGTACAACATGGGGTTAGATATAAGGTAAAGCTCCATCTACACTGTCCCCATCAAACACTCCCAAGGCAGGGACAGCACGGGTTAGATACAGAGTAAAGCTCCCTCTACACTATCCCCATCAAACTCTCTCAGGACAGCTACAGCACGGAGTTGGATAAAAGAGTAAATCTCCCTCCACACTGTCCTTGTTAAACACTCCCAGAGGGTGTGAATGATACCAGATATGTGTGGGTTTACATTATCAGGAAAGGATTAACAGACAAGGTCTCTAATCTTGAAAAAAGAATGCTGAGGGCTGACCTAAGAGAGAGTTGAAAATTGAAAAGTTTTGATAGTGGACACGGAGAGAATGTTTCTCTTTAAGGTGAGGCATCAATATAAGATAGTCACCAAGGAATCCAATGGGGAATTCAGGAGAAACTTCTTTACTCAGAGTGGTGAGAATGTGGAACTCACTACCATAGGAATGGTTGAATTGACTAGTATTCGCAACAATCTTCAGCCAGAAGTGCTGAGTGGACAATCCATCCCGGTCTCCTCCAGAGGTCCGCAGCATCACAGATGCCAGTCTTCAGCTAATTCAATTATTTCCACATGATATCAAGAAACAGCTGAAAGTAGAGGTTTTTGCCCGAAAATATTCTGGCAATAGTGCTGAAAACTTGCACTCCAGAACTTTCCGTACTCCTAGCCAAGCTGTTTCAGTACAGCTACAACACTGGCATCCACCAGGCATTGTGGAAAACTGCACATGGATGTCCTCTCCACAAAAAGCAGGACAAATCCAACCTGGTCAATCCCAATCCCACCAGTGTACTCTCAATCATCAGTAAAGTGATGAAAGGTATCATTGACAGCTCTGTCAAGTGCCATTTCCTCAGCAATAACCTGCTCATGGATGCTCAGTTTGGGTTCTGCCAAGGTCACTCTGCTCCTGACCTCATTACAACCTTGGTTCAAACATGGACAAAAGAGCTGAATGCCGGAGGTGAGGCGAGAGTGACTGTCCTTGACATCAAGGCAGCATTTGACTGAGTATGCATCAAGGAGCCTTAGCAGGACTGGAGGTAATGGAAATCAGGGCGAAAACTCTCTAGTGCTTGGAGTCATACCTAGCACAAAGAAAGATGGTTGTGGTCATTGGAGGGCATTCATCTCAGCTCAAGGACATCATTGCAATCGTTACACAGGGTACTGTCCGAGGTCCAACGACCTTCAACTGCTTTGTCAATGATCTTCCTTCGATCATAAGGTCAGAAGTGGGGATGTTCGCTGATGACTGCACAATGTTCAGCACCATTTGAAACTCCTCAGATACTGAAGCAGTTCATGTCCAAATGCAGCAAGACCTGGACAACATCCAGGCTTGGGCTGACAACTGGCACATAACATACGTACCACTCAAATCTAACAATCACCTCTTGACATTCAATAGCATTACCATTGCTGAATCCCCCACTATCAACATCCTGGGATTACCATTGACCAGAAACTGAACTGGACTAGCCATATAAAATACTGTGGCTACAAGAGCAGGCCAGAGACTAGGAATCCTGTGGCGAGTAACTTACCTCCTGATTCCCCAAAGCCTGTCCACCATCCACAAGGCACAGGCTAGGAGTGTGATGGAATATTCTCCACTTACGTGGATGAGTGCAGCTCCATCAACACTCAAGAACTTCAACACCATCCAGGACAAAGCAGCCTGTTTGATTGGCAGCCCATTCACAAACATTCACTCCCTCACCACCAATGAACAGTGCCAGCTGTGTATCATTTACAAGATGCACTGCAGGAACTCACCAAGGTCCTTAGAGGCAGCACTGCTACCATCAGAAGAACAAGGTCAGCAGACACACAGGAACACTTCCACCTGGACATTTCCCTCCAAGTCACATACCATCCTGGCTAGGAAATATATCGTAGTTCCTTCACTGTCACTGGGTCAAAATCCTGGAAATCCCTCCCTAAGAGCACTGTGGGTGTATCTACACCACATTAACTGGAGCAGTTCGGGACTGCAACTCACTACCACTTTCTCAAGGGCAAATTGGAATGGGCAATAAATACTGGTCTAGCTAGTGACACCCACATCCATAGTGTGAAAAAAAATACAGATGTCTTTAAAGGGCAGCTCGACAATCAGATGAAGGAGAAGGGAATAGTGGGTTACAATGATGGATTTAGATGGAGAATAAGCCCCAGCATGGACTGGTTGGGCGGAATGGCCTGTTTCTGTGCTTTATATCCTATGTATACTGCATGAGTTAGACAGAGTAAAGCAGAAATTCCAAATCATTTACGGACGTAGACCAATTAAACCATTTTACCTACTCGCTTATCTCTTTGGCTTTAACATTTACAATTGTAATTAGGATGTTTGTATCATAGCAATATCCTGTGCTCAGTTTCTCTGGGTGGGATTTACTGCCTGTGCTTGCCGCCGGAGTCTTCCGGTCCTGCCGACGGCAACACCACCCCCTGTCCTAAAGGTTTCCAGCGGGAGCGAGTGCAATCAATGGGAAACCCTGTTGACAGCAGTGGGACTGAAAGGGCCTCCTCTGCTGTGCCAAACATGCAGGGGAATGGAAAATCCCAGCCTTAAGTTCAATTTGCTTTCTGTTTTAAGGAAATCCAGGTCTGCAGTGTTCACCATTTCTCAATAAAGCTCGTCCCTCCACAAATCTACCATGGAGATCCATACTCTAACATCCTAACTCTCCCATCAAAGTCTAACTCCATGTTTAAAACCTATGCAGTCAGGTTTCTGACTGCCACAGCACTGGAAGAAGCTCTATCAAAGTCACAAATGTATTGCTGTGACCCTGGCAAACTGTCCTTCCTCATCCTTCTTATCTTGTCTATCACGATACATCATACAATCTTCCACCAATTCTTAAAATTCTTTCATGGGATGTAGATGTCGCTGGCTGGAGTAGCATTTATTGCCCATTCCTAATGGTCCTTGAACTGAATGGCTTGCTAGGCCATTCAGAAGGAGGTTAAGAGTCAACCACATTGCTTTGGGTCTGGAGTCACATGTAGGCCAGACTGGGTAAGGACAGCAGATTTCCTTCCCTAAAGTATATTAGTGAACCAGGTTTTTTCATGACAATCGACGGTGAGAAGGGAGGAGGTAAATAATAATAATCTGCTGCGATTGATTAAATTCAACATATAATCATGCATGAATCCCTGTATATGCTACAATAAAGCACTGCTCCTGAAGGCCTTGAAGGCAATTATGTTAAATTTAAAAATAAATAAGAGGTGCGTTTATAAGCAAACATTTTTCTGTCATATTGAGATCCCTGAATTGAGGAGACCTTTGATATCACTGATGTTAAACCACTAAAAAATGGAGCAGGTTCATTGTTATAGTCACTCAGTAAAACATGGGACAAGCTAATCTAATGTTGGAAATTCAGCCTTTCCTTGCAGCTGATGCTTCATTACTTTTATACAGAGGAGATGAATAAAATATCACCTGAAAACAGTGAGCAGAATGGGGTCGTCAGAAAGGTAAGCGATCACCTCAGTAAAGGGTGAAACTATTCACATCACACTGAAGAGACCTACTGTATAATAAATACGTAGGGTAACTAAATCCAAAGCCAGGATATCGGAACAAACCATGGAGGACATCCTGCAGTTAAGGTGTTTGACTAATATCCAGGATTTTGGTTTATGATGCTATCTGGGATTATAGGGTTTGGTGATATCTGGATTTGTGGAGTTTGGTGATATTTGGGTTTATGGGGTTTGATGATATCTGGGTTTATGGAGTTTGGTGATATCTGGGTTTGTGGGGTTTGGTGATATCTGGGTTTGTTGGGTTTGGTGATATCTGGGTTTGTGGGGTTTGGTGATATCTGGGTTTATGGGGTTTGGTGATATCTGGGTTTATGGGGTTTGGTGATATCTGGGTTTATGGGGTTTGATGATATCTGGGTTTGTGGGGTTTGGTGATATCTGGGTTTATGGGGTTTGATGATATCTGGCTTTATGGGGTTTGATGATATCTGGGTTTATGGAGTTTGGTGATATCTGGGTTTATGGGGTTTGGTGATATCTGGGTTTGTGGGGTTTGGTGATATCTGGGTTTGTGGGGTTTGGTGATATCTGGGTTTATGGGGTTTGATGACAGTAATGGACCTGTCATTCAGGCAGTAGCACCCTTTGTTGAGCCCATATGTTCTGGCTTTGAGTCCCACTCAAAGACTTGTTGGACACAGGACCACCTTGCCATTGGTGAAGACAAGCCAGCCTACATTGGAGTCAGTCCCTGGCTGAATAAATGGGGTGTGTTAGTGGCATGAAGTATATCCGGTTGTGAAATCACCTACCAAATCCAAAAATGATAGTGGATATGAATGTAGGTGGAGAAGAGTTATTAACTAGCTTTGTGTTAGCCCTATGGAACGTGGACAAAAGTGATTGAGAAATGGGAATAAGAAGGGGTTTAGTGGTTTCAATATTGTTTATATCTTTTTCAATTCATATTGTCCCCCCAGGTTCAGAATGAGTCATCTTCCGTGACGATGAGTACTGAGGACATCATGCCATTGCCTGAGCCCTTAGAACGAAATATGTCTAACTGGAGCAGAGGAGATCGTTATCAAGATAAGACAGCGGCAACTCGCCTCTGTCAGGAACTGGGTGGAAATTCACTTGTGTTCTTCCAACTACAAACCACAGGAATGGGTCAGATTATTTTTTCATTTCTAGTTTTGACTTCCCTTCTTGATCATATGTGCTTTGACTGGTTGGTATTCCTGTTTCCAGTGATTGGGCGATGGAGTCAGTCTGGGCTCTGCTTCATGGAATTATTCATTATGCTCAGCTCAGGTGAATAGCTGATGATAGCAAGAGGAGTTGGCCCTTTCGCCCCTCGAGCCTGTTTTGCAGTTCAGTGAGATCATGGCTGATATGTGATTTAGCTCCACATAACCTGCTTAACCCCAAACCCCTTAATTCCTTTGGTTATAACGGTCTAAATTCTAGAGAATACAATCCTAATTTGTGTAATCACTCCTCGTAATTTAACCCATTAAGTCCAGCTATCACTCTGAACTCTCTCCAAGGTCAATATGTTCTGTGGTGAATTTAGTCTGAGCTCTGGTTAGCAGGAGGTGCAGTTTGGTTTCTGGCTACTGGGAGGCTCTGGTAACAAGAGTGGGGCAGTCAATATATTTAAAGTTAAAGTGTATTTATTTGTGTCACAAGTAGGTTTACATTAACACTGCAATTAAGTTACTGTGAAAATCCCCTAGTCACCACACTCCGGTTCTTGTTCAGGTACACTGAGGGAGAATTTAGCATGGCCAATGCACCTAACCAGCACATCTTTCGGACTGTGGGAGGAAACCAGAGCACTCGGAGAAAACCCACGCAGACATAGGGAGAACATTTGGACCAGCTAGAAAAATGGGCTGAAAAATGGCAGATGGAGTTTAATGCAGACAAGTGTGAGGTATTGCACTTTGGAAAGACAAACCAAGGTAGAACATACAAGATAAATGATAGGACACTGAAGAGTGCAGTAGAACAGAGGGATCTGGGAATACAGATATATAATTCCCTAAAAGTGGGGTCACAGGTAGATAGGGTCGTAAAGAGTGCTTTTGGTACAGTGGCCTTTATAAACCAAAGTATTGAGTATAAGAATTGGAATGTTATGGTGAGGTTGTATGAGACATTGGTGAGGCCGAATTTAGAGTATTCTGTGCAGTTTTGGTCACCTAATTACAGGAAGGATATTAATAAGGTTGAAAAAGTGCAGAGAAGGTTTACAAGGATGTTGCCGGGACTTGAGAAACTGAGTTACAGAGAAAGGTTGAATAGGTTAGGACTTTATTCCCTGGAGCGTAGAAGAATGAGGGGAGATTTGATAGAAGTGTATAAAATTATGATGGGTATAGAGTGAATGCAAGCAGGCTTTTTCCACTGAGGCTAGGGGAGAAAAAAACTTGAGGACATGGGCTAAGAGTGAAGGGGGAAAAGTTTAAAGGGAATATTAGGGGGGGGGGGGGCTTCTTCACACAGAGAGTGGTGGGACTGTGGAATGAGCTGCCAGATGAAGTGAATGTGGGCTCACTTTTAACATTTAAGAAAAACTTGGACAGGTACATGGTTGAGAGGGGTGTGGAGGGATATGGTCCAGGTGCAAGTCAGTGGGACTAGGCAGGAAAATGGTTCGGCACAGCCAAGAAGGGCCAAAAGGCCTGTTTCTGTGCTGTAATATTCTATGGTTCTATGCAGACTCTGCACAGTCACCCAAGCTGAGAATTGAACCCGGCTCCCTGGCGCTGTGAGACAGCACTGCTAACCACTGTGCCACTCTAATCTGAGCCCTGTTTAGTGGAATTAATTACCCATTAGTGTGTGCTCCGATTACTGGGATTATTAATTATTGTGGGCTCTGGTTAGAGGCATAATTTATCTGTGCTTTGGTTAGTCTGAATTCTGGTTAATGAGAAGTGTAATGTTCTGGTTAGTGAGAGGTGTATGTATTCTGGGTGTAACTTACTGGGTGGTTCAGCTGGAGTCTGATTAGTGAAATTCGTAATTAGGTGGTGCTCGAGTTACTTGGGAGTGCAGTTAATCTATTCTGTGTTTTGTGGGAGGTCCAGTTAGCGGGGGCTCTGGTTAGTGGAATGATTAATTAGTATGGCTGTAATTACTGCAAGGTGCTGTTAATCTGGGCTCTGGTCAGTGGAGTCATTAACAAGAACACAAACTAATTAATAGGAATTGCAGTGTATCTCAGTGCTGGTTACTGGGAAGTATTGTTAGTCTGACTTGGGTTACTGGAACAATTAATCGGTGCCTTGATTAACAGTAGTTGTCGCTAGTCTGGACTGTGTTGTAGAATAATTCACGAGATGGGGCTTTAGTTAGTAGAATAAATAATTAGTCTGGGCTCTAGTTACTGCCAGTTAATCTCGGCTCTGGTTAATGAGAGGTAGGTTAATCAGGGCTCCAGTTAGCAAAATGATTAATTAGTCTGGGTGCCACATTTCAATGACTGACCCTCTTTCCAAGAGTGGATTGCTTTTCTGTCCTTTGTCTGACCTTTGATAAAAACAGAAGTGGGCAAGCTTGAATTTTAAAGCATTAACATTTTAACTTCCCACCCAGATCCACCTGAGTATGGAGGTTAAAATTCCTCCAATTGTCTCCACACCACCAATGAATGAACTGTGTCTGGGATCATTGACTGGATCCATGTTTTTTGTTCTTTGGGGATCTTATTTCAGTTGGGGGTATGTGATCTTTTGGTGGTTTGTCCAGTTTGGTTGTGGCTTAGAAGGAATCAGATCGGTAGCGAATTGTAAATCCAAGTCAAATGATAAATGTGTGTATTTAAGAATGTGTTATCGGTTCCTGTAGATGTAGCTTATATGGAACAGCCCAAGTCAAAAATTGACATCCCTCCCTGATTTGGACACTAATAAACTGTCCCTCCCTGTCCTTCCCTAAACCACCTTCCTCCAAAGCCTTTCCTCTCTCATCCAGCTGGGTGAAACAACCTTCACTTGGTTCCATTCCTGCTTAGTCAGTCATAGAGACCATTTCCTGCAATGGCTTCTCTTCCCACTCCTGTAACTTTTGGTGTACCCCAAGGATCTATCCTTGGTATCCCCACTCCCATTTTTCATCCACATGCTGCCCAAAGGCAGCATTATCCTAACGCACAGCACCTATGTGTAGGCTGACAACATCCGCCTCAGAACCACCTCTCTCGTTTTCTTCATAGTCTGTATTATCAAACTGCTTTTTCAAAATCCAATCCTGGATGAATCATAAATCCCTCATCAGGAAGGTAGCCCCCTCCACCCTCAAAAAATCATTATTGAATTCAACTCCCTGTACTCCTTTCTCCCCACAGTCAGTGGCAATGCTTTCAGCATAGGGGCGGCATGGTAGCACAGTGGTTAGCACTGCTGCTTCAAAGCGCCAGGGACCCGGGTTCGATTCCCAGCTTGGGTCACTGTCTGTGTGGAGTTTGCATGTTCTCCCTGTGTCTGCGTGGGTTTGCTCCGGGTGCTCTGGTTTCCTCCTACATTCTGAAAGACGTGCTGGTTAGGTGCATTGACCTGAACAGGCGCCAGACTGTGGCCACTAGGGGAATTTCACAGTAACTTCATTGCAGTGTTAATGTAACCCTTACTTGTGATTAATAAATAAACTTTAACTTTTTTAGGTATTCAATACTAATTCCAGCATGCACTCCCAGCACAGGTGTAGCATGGGGTTAGATACAGAGTAAAGCTCCCTCTACATTGTCACCATCAATCACTCCCAGGACAGGTACAGCACGAGAACAAAGAACAGTACTGCACAGGAAACAGGCCCTTCGGCCCTCCAAGCCTGTGCCGCTCATTGGTCATTCGTTTGTATCCCTCCATTCCCAGACTGCTCATGTGACTATCCAGATAAGTCTTAAACGATGCCACCGTGTCTGCCTCCACCACCCTACTTGGCAGCGCATTCCAGGCCCCCACCACTCTCTGTGTAAAAAACGTCCCTCTGATATCTGAGTTATACCTTGCCCCTCTCACCTTGAGCCCGTGACCCCTCGTGATCGTCATCTCCGACCTGGGAAAAAGCTTCCCACTGTTCACCCTATCTATACCCTTCATAATTTTGTACACCTCTATTAGGTCTCCCCTCATTCTCCGTCTTTCCAGGGAGAACAAGCCCAGTTTACCCAATCTCTCCTCATAGCTAAGACCCTCCATACCAGGCAACATCCTGGTAAACCTTCTCTGCATTCTCTTTAAAGCCTCCACGTCCTTCTGGTAGTGCGGCGACCAGAACTGGACGCAGTACTCCAAATGTGGCCTAACCAGCGTTCTATACAGCTGCAACATCAGACTCCAGCTTTTATACTCTATACCCCGTCCTATAAAGGCAAGCATACCATATGCCTTTTTCACCACCTTCTCCACCTGTGCTGCCACTTTCAAGGATTTGTGGACTTGCACACCTAGGTCCCTCTGTGTTTCTATACTCTTGATGGCTCTGCCATTTATTGTATAACTCCCCCCTACATTAGTTCTTCCAAAATGCATCACTTCACATTTATCTGGATTAAATTCCATCTGCCATTTCTCTGCCCAATTTTCCAGCCTATCTATATCCTGCTGTATTGTCCGACAATGTTCATCGCTATCCGCAAGTCCAGCCATCTTCGTGTCATCCGCAAACTTGCTGATAACACCAGTTACACCTTCTTCCAAATCATTTATACATATCACAAATAGCAGAGGTCCCAGTACAGAGCCCTGCGGAACACCGGTCACAGACCTCCAGCCGGAAAAAGACCCTTCGACTGCTATCCTCTGTCTCCTGTGGCCAAGCCAGTTCTCTACCCATCTAGCCACCTCTCCTTGTATCCCATGAGCCTTAACCTTCTTAACCAACCTGCCATGAGGGACTTTGTCAAATGCCTCACTGAAATCCATATAGACGACATCCACGGCCCTTCCTTCGTTCACCATTTTTGTCACTTCCTCAAAAAACTCCACCAAATTTAGAACATAGAACAGTACAGCACAGAACAGGCCCTTCGGCCCACGATGTTGTGCCGAGCTTTATCTGAAACCAAGATCAAGCTATCCCACTCCCTATCATCCTGGTGTGCTCCATGTGCCTATCCAATAACCGCTTAAATGTTCCTAAAGTGTCTGACTCCACTATCACTGCAGGCAGTCCATTCCACACCCCAACCACTCTCTGCGTAAAGAACCTACCTCTGATATCCTTCCTATATCTCCCACCATGAACCCTATAGTCATGCCCCCTTGTAATAGCTCCATCCACCCGAGGAAATAGTCTTTGAACGTTCACTCTATCTATCCCCTTCATCATTTTATAAACCTCTATTAAGTCTCCCCTCAGCCTCCTCCGCTCCAGAGAGAACAGCCCCAGCTCCCTCAACCTTTCCTCATAAGACCTACCCTCCAAACCAGGCAGCATCCTGGTAAATCTCCTCTGCACCCTTTCCAGTGCTTCCACATCCTTCCTATAGTGAGGCGACCAGAACTGCACACAATATTCCAAATGTGGTCACCAAGGTCCTGTACAGTTGCAGCATAACCCCACAATGTAGCTATAATAATTTGTAAGGCACGACCTCCCTCTTACAAAACCAGGTTAGATACAGTGTAAAGCTCCTGCTACACTGTCACCACCAAACACTCCCAGGACAGGTACAGCACGGGGTTAGATACAGTGTAAAGCTCCTGCTACACTGTCCACGTAATAAACTCGCAGGACAGATATAGCATGGGGTTAGATACAAAGGCCTCTCTGGATTAAAATTCTTGCTGTTATGTTAATGATGTCACCATCACACAGTATACAATTATTTTATATTTAGAAGGAAGCAGCGATATTGTGCAGCTGTCAGCAGTGAATGGTGAGAAGATCTTCGACAAGTATATCCTGCCCAGCAGTGCCATGTCGGAAGGAGCAGCAGCCATTTCAGGAATACAGGTGATGGATGGAGTCCTGTACTTGAGAGGAGAACCTCAACCCACCTGCAGCCTCCAAGAGGCCATGGCAGCTTTCTTGCAGTTCTTGCAGTCGCTGGACAGGCCTCTGTTAGCAGGCCACAACCTCTGGATCCGTGATTGTCAAATTGTTTACAAGGCATGGGGTGACCACTTCATGAAAGATCAGTTTGCCAGATGTGTAAGTGGATTCCTGGATACATTATGGCTAGCCAGGGATATTGTTCCTAGATCAAAGGTCAAGAACTATAAACTGAAAAATTTAGTCACAGCCTGTGTTGGGGAATTATTTCTTGATGAAACTTTGAACAGTGTAAGAGCCTTGCAGCAGCTGTACTGGAATCTAAATCCCACTCTTGGGCAAATCCAGAGGAATCGGTTTTCTTTCTCTCAGCTGGAGTGCAGAGTAACTCTGCAGCCACTGTTCGAAAAGCAAGTGATATCCCGTCTAGTTGCTGATAATCTTGCTTTGAAGGATGTCAGCTTGACTATCCTGCACCTGGCTCACCATAATAACCCACACTCTGGCCTCCGAATTCTGTTCAGTACTAGTGACAACTTTGGACTCGCAAATCCCCAGCTGGTCATTGACCGCATCCGGTTCTACTTAGAGTTTCTAAGCTCTGAAAAAGCACAGCGTAAGTGGCATAGGCATGTGACGCATGGCCTAAAAGTAGAGAAAGACTAGAATAATGGTTAACCAGCAGCTACAGTGAGTGTAACCACTGTGGGAGATCAAATCATCCAATTGTGGAACGTAGGAATTAAGCTCCTGTTTATAGATTGTCTGCTGAGCTGTATCCTGTAGTGTAGGATACAATAGTGGGGTCAGTCCCTTCAGTATCAGAGTACTGGATTAAGTCCATTAGGCTTTGGGTCAAAATAGTAGAACTCCCTCCCACCCAGAGCACTGTGGGTGTACCTATATCATATGAACTGTTTTGCAAACTTAAGAACAGCAGATTTCATGAATGTGTGTTTCCATGAGAGGCTTTTACTGATTTCATCTTAAGATGTCTGCTATGGAGCACAACCCCTATAAGTTTTTTTTTTACATGGCCAGACATGCTCAGTAACTTTACTGTGCGGTGCCTGTGTGGGAATATTCAGGTTGTGGCTTGCCTACACAGCTCAGAGGGAACCTTAAGCTAGATACAGGTGTGCAGAATTGCCAGGCAACATTCCTCTTAGTCCATCTGGTAAAGGCAGGCAGATGTATAAATAAAGGTAAATTTGAAATAATAACCAGGCCAGGCAAGAAGGTATCACTGTGGGATCCCTGCCATCTCGCTGGACACTCCATCATCCAGGTTACTTTTGGTACAGAGAGTTAACATGTATGAAGGGCGTACATGGTCTGCACCCCTTGAAAAAACAAACAGAAAACCCCCAAAATTGGTGAAGCCCCCGCACAACAGTCAAAACCATTTAGGTACATCCTCAATGGTACCAGTCAGACCACTCTTCATCTCAGGTACTGCTCCCATAAACTAACTGATGTCTCTGCCTCCTCAAGCACTCTCATATACAGTTGTCACTCTCTATGTAAAGTCATGAAATAGAATTGCACTATTTTTTCCAAATTTCTGAATCCGCATAAGTATATAGTGACAAATCTCAAAATATAAAAATGCAAACATGTTTTTCAAAATAAAGAGTTTTCATTGAATTTGATCACAGTTGTTTAGTGTTTGTTCTGTTGATCATTTGAGTCTTTGACTGTCAGGCTGCTCTGGTTACTCAGGGAGGTGCTGGCTACGTGTCAGATTTTCTGTTCCCTCTTATTCAGTGACCATGTTGTGATTAAATATTCTGCAATTCTTTGTTAATTTTATACCAAATTAGTCAGGAACAGTCTCTCTCATTTGTTACTTTATAAACGGATATTAATGACATTTTCAGGACATGAAGAATGGAACATTTCAAAGTCTAAAACTCAAGGTTCACAGAATAAGGGAGGTACTTTGGCACAGTGGTTAGCACTGCTGCCTCACTGCACGAGGGAGCCAGGTTCAATTCCGGCCTCGGGTCACTTTGTCCTGGATGGTGTCAAGCATTTTTAATGTGGTCAAAGCTGCATTCATGCAGACAAGTGGGGAGTATTACATCACACTCCTGACTTGTGCCTTGTAGATGGTGACAAACTTTGAGGAGTCAGGAGATGAAGAATTCGCTGAAGAATTCCTGCTCTTATAGTCACACTATATTGCTAGTCTGGTTCAGTTTTTGCTCAATGGTAACTCCCATGATGTTAATAGTGGGGAATTCAGTGCTGGTATTGCCATTGAATGCCAAGCGGTGATGGTTAGATTCTGTCTTGTTGGAGATGGTCATTGCCTGGTGCAAATATTACTTGCCAGTTATCAGCCCAAGCCTGGATATTGCCCATGTCTTGCATTTGGACATGGATTGCTTCAGTATCTGAGGAGTCATGAATGGTGCTGAACATTGTGCAATCATCAGCAAACATCCCCACTTCTGACCTTCTGATGGAAAGAAGGTCATTGGTGAAGCAGCTGAAGATGGTTGGGCCTAGTACACTATGCTAAGGACCTCCTGCTGTGATGTTCTGGAACGAAGATGAATGACCCCTTCAAGAACCACAACATCTTCCATTGTGCCAGGTATGATTCCAACCAGCGAAGAGCTTTCCCTCTGATTCTCATTGACTCCACTTTTGCTACAGCTCCATTATGCCCAACTTGCTCAAATGTTGCATTGGTGTCGCGGACTGTCACTTTCACCTGATCTCTCAAATTCAGCTCTTTTGCCCATGTTTGAACTAAGACTGTAATGAGGTCAAGAACTGAGTGACCCTGGTGGAACCAAAACTGAGCATCAGTGAGCAGGTTATTGCTGAGTAAGTGCTGCTTGATAGCATTGTTGGTGATCACTTCCATTGTTTTACCGATGATCGAGAGTAGATTGATGAGGCGGTAGGTAATTGGCGAGGTTGGATTTGTCCTGCTTTTCGTATATAGGACATACCTGGACAATTTTCCTCATTGCTGGGTAGATGCCAGTGTTGTAACTGTACTGGAAACAGTTTGGCTAGGGGCATGGCAAGTTCTGAAACACAAGACTTCAGTACTATTGCCGGAATGTTGTCAGGGCCTATAGCTCTTGTAAATCCAGCGCCTTTAACTGTTCCCTGATGGCACATGGAGTAAATCAACTTGGCTGAAGACTGACATCTGTAAGGCACCACCGGAGGAGGCCGAGATGGATCATCCACTTGGCACTTCTGGCTGACGTTTGTTGCAAATGCTTCAGTCTTATCTTTTAAACTTATGTGTTAGGCTCCCTCATCATTGAGGATAGGAATATTTGTGCAGACCACACCTGCAGTGATTGTTTAATTGTCCATCACCATTCATGACTAGATGTAGCAGGACTGCGGAACTTGGATGTGATCCGTGGGCTTGTGGAATCACTTAGCTCTATCTAATGCATGCTGCTTCCGTAGTTTGGCATTCAAGTAGTCCTGTGTTGCAGCTTCACCAGATTGACACCTCATTTTTAGTTATACCTCATGCTGCTCTTGGCATGTCCTCCTGTACTCTTCATTGAACCAGAGTTGGTCCCCTGGCTAACTGAAATCCAGATCCCTCTAAATTTTAATTAATTTATGTATTTATTTATTTGTGGGACGTGGGCATTGCTGACGGGGTCAACATTTATTGCCCTTCTCAAGTTGGTGATGAGGCGTTTTTGTGAACTGTTGCAATCTATAGGGTGAAGGTACAGTGCTCCCATAGAGCTGTGAGGAAGAGATCTCAATTACAATCAACACAGGAAGTTCAGGAAGTTGGTGCAGTTTTTCTGGGGAAGGGAACGAAACAGCAAAGGCAGCTGATCCAATCGTCTTGATCCTTGTAACGAAGAAGACCCCATATTCACATTGCATTTATTGTTGGAGATGAGGCTGGAGTAGGCAGGAGAGGGTGAATTAAGAAGACAGTTAGTGGTGAACTGAAGCTGGGAGCTCCCTCTCAGGTACATTTGGATGTCGTCTGAATATTGAACAATTTTACTGATGGAAAGTGTTACATATTTGGAGTTGTGTTGTGTTGTTGCATGGTCACTTTAAGAGTCTAGTCAAGTGTATAGTTTGTGGCGTTATCAGTTGCTTTGCATTGTAGAGCTATTCAATAAACCTGCATTGTTGCTAGCAACCAATCTCACACGCTACAACTCCAAGTTCTTTTGTTCTGAGAGGAACAGGAAAGGATACTGGCAATGAGGAACAGATTAAATTATTTTCAAGCAAGAAAAGAAAATTGAAGCTGTACTTACCAACTGGAATCCTCAAAACTTTCAATGTTGGGCAGAATCAACAGCAGTCCAGCTGATTTTTGTTTAGTAATTTGTGTCTCATGGGTATCGCTGCTTGGACAGCATTTATTGCCCATCCCAAGTCATCCTTAAATTGAGTGGCTTGCTCGACCATTTCAGAGGGCAGTTGAGAGTCAACCACATTGCTGTGGCTCTGGAGTCACTTGTAAGTCTGACCACATAAGATTTCCTTCCCTAAACGACATTCGTGAACCAGATGGGTTTTCCAACAATCGACCATGGCTTCATGGTCATCAGTAGATTGTTAATTCCAGATAATTTTTATTGAATTCAAATTTAAATTCAAATTCCACCATCTGCTGTGGCGGGATTCGAACTCAGGTCCCCAGAACATTAGTTGGGTTTCTGAATTAATAGTCTAGCGATAATACGACTTGGCCATTGCCTCCCCTGGCATTGGACTGGTAAGGTTGTTGAGCAGAAAAAAACGGTCCATACCTAAAATTAAAACTGGCACCCTGGGGGGGTTCAGGCTCCAGAACATGCCATGTCCACAGTTAGATTAAGGCTTGGAGGTAGAGTGAGACAGAGAGATTTCTCGCATTGCATTAAATCCAGGGAAGCTCCTGAAGGAAAGTTGTTGAGCAGATCCCAGTATCAATGGTGGGACAGTTTGATGCCATTGGTCCAACTGAGGAAAAATCCGAGAATTGGAAGTCTTATGCAGAAAGATCCCATTACTATATCTTAGCCGACAAGATTTCCAATGATATCATAGTCCCTTAGCACCATTGGCAGTAAAACTTTTAATCTCCCCCGAAATCTGGTCCAACCTGAAAAATTGGTAACAAAATATAACAAGAATTAACTAAGATGCTGGAGGATCATTATTCACTCAAACCATTAATTATTGTGGAGCATTTTAGGTTCCACAGAAGGAATCAACTAGAAGGAAAGAATATAACACAATTTGTTGTGACCCTAAATCACATTGTAGAGCATTGTGTGTTGGAGTAAACTCGAAATTAAAAGATACAAAATGGTTACCTGGCACAAAATGGACTCTGTGAAAAGATATTAAGATGCGCCGACTTAGGCACAGACATTGCACAACGGGTTAAATCCTGTTAGTGTTTAATTACTACAGGAAATAAATCAGACCTTGAGGCCCAGATGATCACCTTAGCTTGAGATAAAGCAGAACCAAAACAATGAGTTTTGGTAACAAGATCAGTCATTGATGGAGGGGCATAAATGTATAACGATGTGCTAACTGCAAATGTCCGTACTTGTCCACTATTTGAAAATGTATAAAAGAAGCTCAGCTGCCATTTTAAAGTTGAGAAGGTGACTGCGTGCACTGCGGAGAGCCCAGTGCTTCTCCCAAAGTTTTGTCGGATAAACTGCATGTTGAATCTTTAAATCTGACTCTGAGTGGTGATTTTCCCACAACACTGTGAATTTAGAATTATGGATCATAAACTCCCTACAATGCAGAAGGAGGCCATTCGGCCCATCGAGCCTACACCAACAACAATCCCACCTAGGCTCTATCCCTGTAACCCCATGAATTTACCCTGGTAATCCACCTGACACTGAGGGACAATTTAGCATGGCCAATTAACCAAACCCGCACAACTTTGGAGTGTGGGAGGAAACTGGAGCACCTGGAGAAAAATCATGCAGACACGGGGAGAGCATGCAAATTCCACACAGATAGTCACCCAAGGTTGGAATTGAACCTAGATCCCTGGAGCTGTGAAGCAGCAGTGCTAACACTGTGCCAACATGTCGCACCAATTTAGTGACTCTCCGGATGATATTATTAGAGATGGATTGGTTTGTGGGCTAAGGAATGAGGCTATACAGCTGAGATTGCTATCTGAATGAAATTTAAGCCTTAAAACAGCCTTAGCTATTTGATGGAGCTTGCTGCTCATACAGTCATAGAGGTCTACAGTGCCGAAAAGGCCATTTGACCATCGCATCTGCACTAGTCATAGAATAGAATCCTTACAGTGCAGAAGGAGGCCATTTGGCCATTGAGCCTGCATTGACAACAATTCCACCCAAGCCCTATCTCTGTAACCCAACATGTTCACCCTGCTAATCCCCCGACACTAAGGGGCAATTTAGCATCGCAAATCAACCTAACCCGCATATTTTTGGATGTGGGAGGAAACCGAAGCAACCAGAGGAAACCCATGCAGACATGGAGAGAAAGTGCAAACTCCACACGGACAGTCACCCAAGGCCAGAATTGAACCTGGCACTCTGAGGCAGCAGTGCTAACCACTATGCCGCCGTTGTGTAATCATTTGTTCATTCTAGTCTTTGCCACCAACCAATTAAATCAAAAATCTTGACAAGAGCTAGCATTGTAACAGGACAATGTTGACATATTATAATTCAGGTCTCCAAAACTCCAAAGTGTTTTATGAAGTCTGCCTGGATCATAAGTTTTGCACTTTGAATTTGGCTAGGGTAAACATGAGATACAAGAAAAAGCAATCATGATATTGTATAACCCTTAACAAGTATATGAAATGTTCCAATAAACAAACTTCCCTATACAAAACCCTTGCCACAGGTTTAGCACAGAAAATATAAAATCTCGTCATGCTGCAACTTAGTCCTTTGGGTGGAAAATTGAACTTTGATTTCCTAGCCCTGTAACTTCTAGCAGCCCTCTAGATATACACAGAGACCAGCTTGAAGTCAGAACAACTTCCCAAAACATCAGGGAGAGAGAGACTTTAGGCAGGCCAACAACCAACAGCGGATTTTCCACTCCAGGCAGGCCAGGAGACCTTCTTCCAGCTAGCGAGCAGAATCTATAATACCAGGGAGAGAGACAGGGAGAAAAACTGCCTGCCACTTGACAACCAGGGCAGCTTCTGACTAAATCAGCAGCTAGCAGCCTAAAGCTGAAAGTGAAACCTTGAATTCACTATGAAGAAAAACACTGTCCAAAACACATGACCTGCCACCCAGTCTTCACCCTAACAATGTAGGATCATAAAACGAATTCCAGAAAGTATCTGAGGCCCAGAATAAAAATAAACAAAACCCCATTTAAGCCATGGAAACAGCAATAAAAGAACGCTTAACAGTCAGTGCCACAATGAAACCAAAAGGCCAACTCACAAACTGCAGAGAACATGATTTAAATAAAAACATTTCTTAAAGGTCCACTTGCATCACACACAGTCTCAAAGCAAAATTATTCACTTACAGGAGACAAAGCAATGCATGTTTTTTTTAAAAAGTCATTAATGATTTACTGACAAGCAGACAGGGGTGCAATTTGAAAAGGAGCAGAATTAGTATGACTGATTGGCAATGCAATTGTTAAAAGGTCCATAATCCCAGACTAAATTGGCACGAGCGCAATACAAATTGAAATTTAACTTGCACGCTCATTTTTCTGCTAGTAAATTTAGCTTTTGGTATTTTGTTTTAAAAGAAAAAAGAGAACCTGCTCAGGGTTTTCTGATATCCAAGCTGAAATGGATATTTCTCATACCTAGCTTTCTCCATTTCACTATCCACAGCCATTATTTCAACCATTATGTCCCTGCCCTCTGACCCTCTCCCTTTCATCTTTTTTCCCCTGTGTAAATGCTTTTCTCTGGCTACGTTCTCAGCCTAAGCTATTTGATCTCTTCCTGTCCCTTGCTTGACATCCACAACTTTTCCTCCATCCCAGGGGCAATTTTGAGATTGCATGAGGAGTCAGGTAGAAATTTAAATCATTGAAGAGTTAAGTGGTGTGCACTACCTTAACTTTATGCCTTCAGTTTTGTTTTGGGAGGATGTTTTCTCTCAAAATGCTGCACAGGCACAAAACCCATTGCATTGTGTCTGGATTAATATTTAGAAAATGGAAATGTATTGGGAAAATAAAAATACATGTTCATTGTTTACTCACTGCATAATAATAATTTGTGTACCCCATATAATTCAAAGTTGTTTAATTTGGATTATTTGATAAATAAAATGTTTTGATCGCTAAAATCCCTCTTTGCTGTTATTTATTCAAGATATTTTGTGCAGCTGGGCTCACCTGATAGCAATCCATCTGTAGATCAGAAATTTAGAGGATTGAACTTCACACTTGAACTTGATGGCAAACTGGGCAGACAATTCAGACAGTAGGGAAGGAATACAGCATTCTCTGAGATGCCTGCTTTTAGGCTGAGAGGTTAATAGGCGGAATGGACATCAGTTTGGGGAGGCGATGGCCTAGTGCCATTAGACTAGACCACTAATCCAGAAACCCAGCCAATGCCCCGGTGACCCGAGTTCGAATCCCGCCACGGCAGACGGCAGAACCAGAACTCAACAAATAAAAAAAAATCTGGAATTAAGAATCCACTAATGACTATGATAACACTGTCGACCGTCGGAAAAACCCATCTGGTCCACCAATGTCCTCCAGGGAAGGGAATCCCCCGTCCTCACATGGTCCGGCTCCAATGCTACTTCAGAGCAATGTGACTGTCCCCGGGCAACCAGGGACGGGCAACAAACTCCGGCCAGCCAGTGACATCCACGTCTCAGGAATGAACAAATAAAAGTTTAAGAGAAGGCTAAAAAAACTCTATTGCATTATTCAGTTGAGAGCTTCAAGTTTCTAGTTGTCCAGATCACCTATCCTACTCCCTCCATCATCCCAGTACCAAAGAAAAGCCAAACAGCGTGCCTTAATGACTAGCGTTCGGTGGCTCTGACATCCATCATTATGAAGTGCTTCAAAAGGCTAGTCATGGCACGAATCAATTCCAGCCTCCTGGACTACCTGGATCCACTACAGTTCACCTACCGCCGCAACAGGTCCACAGCAGATGCCATCTCCCTGGACCTGCACTCAACCCTGGAACACCTAGATAACAAAGACATCTATGTCAGACTCCTATTTATTAACTATAGCTCAGCCTTCAACACCATTATTTATATGAAACTAACCTCCAAACTCTGTGGCCTGGGCCTTGGCTCCTCCCTCTGCGACTGGATCATGAACTTAGAGTCATAGAGGTCATAGACATTTACAGCATGGAAACAGGCCCTTCGGCCCAACTTGTCTTTGCCACACCTTTTTTTTAAAACCCCTAAGCTAGTCCCAATTGCCCGCATTTGGCACATATCCCTCTATACCAATCTTATCCATGTAACTATCTAAATGTTTATTAAAAGACAAAATTGTACCCACCTCTACTACTACCTCTGGCAGCTTGTTCCAGACACTCACCAGCCTCTGTGTGAAAAAATTGCCCTCTGGACCCTTTTGTCTCTCTCCCCTCTCACATTAAACCTGTGCCCTCTAGTTTTAGACTCCCCTACCTTTGGGAAAAGATATTGACTATCTAGCTCATCTATGCCCCTCAGCTCCAGAGAAAAAAGTCCCAGTCTATCCAGCCTCTCCTTATAACTCAAACCATCAAGTCCTGGTAGCATCCTAGTAAATCTCTTCTGCACTCTTTCTAGTTTACTAATATCCTTTCTATGATAGGGTGACCAGAACTGTACACCGTATTCCAAGTGTGGCCTTACCAATGTATTGTACAATTTCAACAAGATGTCCCAACTCCTGTATTCAATGTTCAGACCAATGAAACCAAGAATGCTGAATGTCTTTTTCACCACTCTGTCACCTGTGACTTCACTTTCAAGGAGATATAAACCTGTACCCCTAGATCTCTTTGTTCTGTAACTCTCCTCAATGCCCTACCATTAACTGAGTAAGTCCTGCCCTGGTTCAATCTACCAAAATGTATCAGCTCGCATTTATCTAAATTAAACTCCATCTGCCATTCATCAGCCCACTGGCCCAATTGATCAAGATCCTGTTGCAATTGGAGATAACCTTCTTCACTGTCTACTATGCCACCAATCTTGGTGTCATCCGCAAACTTACTAACCATACCTCCTATATTCTCATCCAAATCATTAATAAAAATGACAAATAACGGCGGACCCAGCACCGATCCCTGAGGCACACCGCTGGTCACAGGCCTCCAGTTTGAAAAACAACCCTCTACAACCACCCTCTGGCTTCTGTCACCAAGATAACCACTCCATCTGACGAAGGATCAGCACGCTCCGAAAGCTTATGGTACTTGCTACCAAATAAACCTGTTGGACTTTAACCTGGTGTTGTGAGACTTCTTACTGTTCTGTCACCAAGCCAATTTTGTATCCATTTAGCTACCTCACCCTGGATCCCGCGAGATTTAACCTTATGCAACAACCCTACCTTGTTAAAGGCCTTGCTAAAGTCCATGTAGACAACATCAACTGAACTGCCCTCATCTACCTTCTTGGTTACCCCTTCACAAAATTCAATCAAATTTGTGAGACATGATTTTCCACTCACAAAGCCATGCTGACTGTCCCTTATCAGTCCTTGGTCTCTAAATGTCTGTAGATCCTGTCTCTCAAAATACCTTCCAACAACTTACCTACCACAGATGGTGGGTAACCCACAGATTAACCCAGAGACCACAATCAGTAAGGAGAGGCAACAACACCTCCTCCACGATCATCCTCAACACTGGTGCCCCACAAGGCTATGTTCTCAGCCCCCTACTATACTCCTTATACACCTATGACTGTGTGACCAAATTCCCCGCCAACTCAATTTTCGAGTTTGCTGCCGACACCACCGTAGTGGGTTGGTTCTCAAACAATGACGAGACAGAGTACAGGAAAGAGATAGAGAATCTGGTGAACTGGTGTGGCAACAATAATCTCTCCCTCAATGTCAACAAAATGAAGGAGATTGTCATCGACTTCAGGAAGCGTACTGGAGAACATGCCCCTGTCTACATCAATGAGGATGAAGTAGAAAGGGTCGAGAGCTTCAAGTTTTTAGGTGTCCAGATCACCAACAACCTGTCCTGGTCCCCCATGCTGGCACTATAGTTAAGAAAGCCCACCCATGCCTCTACTTTCCCAGAAGATTAAAGAAATCTGGCATGTCAGCTATGACTCTCACCAACTTTTATAGATACACCATCGAAAGCATTCTTTCTGGTTGTATCACAGCTTGAGACAGCTCTGCCCAAGGCCGCAAGAAACTACAAAAGGTCGTGAATGTGGCCTAATCCATCATGCAAACCAGCCTCCCATTCATTAACTCTGTCTACACTTCCCGCTGCCTTGGCAAAGCAGCCAGCATAATTCAGGACCCCACATACCCCGGACATTCTCTCTCCCACCTTCTTCCATCGGGAAAAAGATACAAAAGTCTGAGGTCACATACCAACCGACTCAAGAACAGCTTCCTCCCTGCTGCCATCAGACTTTTGAATGGACCTACCTTGCATTAAGTTGATCTTTCTCTACACCCTAACTATGACTGTAACACTACATTCTGCACTCTCTCGTTTCCTTCTCTATGAACGGTATGCTTTGTCTGTATAGCGCGCAAGAAACAATACTTTTCACTTATGCTAATACAAGTTCTTAACTATAGTGTCAGCATGGGGGGACCAAACAGGTTGTTGGTGATCTGGACACCTAAAAACTTGAAGCTCTTGACCCTTTCTACTTCGTCCCCGTTGATGTAGACAGGGGCATGTTCTCCTCTACATTTCCTGAAGTCGATGACAATCTCCTTCATTTTGTTGAGGAGAGATTATTGTCGCTGCACCAGTTCACCAGATACTCTATCTCATTCCTGTACTCTGTCTCATCATTGTTTGTATCACAGCTTGGTATGGTCCCTGCTCTGACCAAAACTGCAAGAAACTATAAAGGGTTGTTAACGAAGCCCAAACCATCATGCAAACCAGCCTCCCATCCATTGACTCTGTCTACACTTCCCACTGCTTCGGAAAAGCTGCCAGCATAATCAAGGACCCTACGCATCCCAGACATACCCTCTTCCATCTTCTTCCGTTGGGAAAAAGATACAAAAGTCTGAGGTCACGTACCAATTGACTCAAGAACAGCTTCTTCCCTGCTGCCATCAGACTTTTGAATGTACCTACCTTGCATTAAGTTGATCTTTCTTTGCACTCTATGACTGTAACACTACATTCTGCACTCTCTTGTTTCTTTCTCTATGAATGGTATGCTTTGTCTGTATAGCACGCAAGAAACAATACTTTTCACTGTATGCTAATACAAGTTCTTAACTATAGTGTCGGCATGGGGGGACCAGAACAGGTTGTTGGTGATCTGGACACCTAAAAACTTGAAGCTCTTGACCCTTTCTATTTCGTCCCCGTTGATGTAGACAGGGGCATGTTCTCCTCTACATTTCCTGAAGTCGATGACAATCTCCTTCATTTTGTTGAGGGAGAGATTATTGTCACTGCACCAGTTTACCAGATTCTCTATCTCATTCCTGTACTCTGTCTCATCATTGTTTGTATCACAGCTTGGTATGGCCCCTGCTCTGACCAAAACTGCAAGAAACTATAAAGGGTTGTTAACGAAGCCCAAACCATCATGCAAACCAGCCTCCCATCCATTGACTCTGAGTACACTTCCCACTGCTTCGGAAAAGCTGCCAGCATAATCAAGGACCCTACGCATCCCAGACATACCCTCTTCCACCTTCTTCCATTGGGAAAAAAAAACAAAAGTCTGAGGTCACGTACGAATTGACTCAAGAACAGCTTCTTCCCTGCTGCCATCAGACTTTTGAATGGACCTCCCTCGTATTAAGTTGATCTTTCTCTACACCCGAGCTATGACTCTAACACTACATTCTGCACCCTCTCCTTTCCTTTTCCACCTAACTATTCTAATCCCATTTTCCAGCACTTGGTTCATAGTATTGTATGCCTTGGCATTGCAAGTGCACATCTAAATACTTCTTAAATGCTATGAAGATCTTTGCCTCCACCAGCCTATCGGGCAGTGAGTTCCAGACTCCCACCATCTCTGTGTGACAAAGTATTTCCTCACATCCCCTCTAAACCTCCTGCCCCTTACCTTATATCTATGCCCCCTGGTCATTGATCTCTCCACCAAGGGGAAAAGTTTCTTCCTATCTACCCTTTCCATGCCCCTCATAATTTTAGACATCTCAATCATGTGCCCTCTCAGTCTCCTCTGCTCCAAGGAAAACAACCCCAGTCTATCCAATCTCTCTTCATGGCTAAAATTCTCCAGCCCAGGCAACATCCTGGAAAACCTCCCCCGCACCTTTTCCAGTGCTACCACTTCTCTCTTGTAATGTGGATTCCAGAATTGCACGCAATATTCTAACTATGGTGTTTTATATAGTTCAAGAATGACCTCCCTCTTAAACTCTATGCCTCAGCTAATAAAGGCAAGTGTACCATACGCCTTCTTTATCACTTTATCCACCTGTCCTGCTACCTTAAGGGACCACTGTACATGCACACCAAGGTTCCTCTGATCCTCGGTGCTTCCCAGGTTCATCATGTATTCCCTTGTCTTGTTTGTCTTGCCCAAATGCATCAACTCACACCTTTCCAGGTTGAATTCCATTTGCCACTGATCAGCCCATCTGGCCAGCCTGTCTATATCCTATATTCTAAGGCTATCCTCCTCACTATTTACCATGCTACCAATTTTTGTATCATTCACGAACTTATTGATCAACCGTCCTACTTTCAAGTCTAAATAATTTACGTAAACCACAAACAGCAAAGGTCCCAACACTGATCCCTGTGGACCCCACTGGATACAGTCTTCCAGTCCGAAAAACACTCCTCGACCATCACCCTCTGCTTCCTGCCACTTGACAAATTCTGGATTCAATTTGTTAAATTTCCTTGGATTCCATGGGCTCTTACCTTCACTATCATGCTGACTGTTCTTGATTAAACCCTGCATCTCCAAATGCAGATTAATTCTGTCTCTTAGAATTGCTTCCAATAATTTCCCCACCATTGAGGGATTAAAGTTCTTCATTTCAGCGTTGTTGAGTCTTTCTTCAGTCGGGGATGAGGCTGAATGGAGGAATAGGTGACCCTCCTTTAATGGTCTTCCAAACTGTCCTCCTTCTTGAGGTTTGGTCTCCCCGGGGGAGTGGAAATTCTGTTTCTTATGAGGTTTTGCTGTTCCATTCCTGGGATCCTTTTTTGCGAAAGTGTACACTGCGAGACCACATGTGGCGTCTATTGGTTAACCCTGATGTCCTTCCTTCTGGGGTCTCCTTTCTTTACCTGGGTGGGTGAGGTGCTGATACAGGCTCTGGTTTGTTACATTCAATTCTAGAGGATTTCCTTATCGTGTCAGGAGAATTATATCTCTCCCCGAGATATCCCATTGATGGATGTATTGACATTTTTTCTTCTCCTTGTTGGTAGGGTTTCCTTGGTGGAAAATGGTTTAAATTTTCTGGTGATGGTGGGACCTGAATGGTGCCTCTGATATGGCTGGAGGGGAGTGAGGTTTGTGGTGTTGCGAGTCTTGGTGTGGTGTAAGAATCCTTCGCTTACTGGCTCCTGTATACGAGGGTGTACACTGCCACATCTTGTATCGATAGTGGTATCCTGATATTCCCCTTTTTCTGGAGTATCCTTTCGTTGTTTGGAGGTCTTGGGATGCTGAGTTAGGTCCCGATTGGCTGTATTTTACCCTATAATGTATTGTGTAGCTCTGTCTTTGTTATCCTGTAGAGGAGGGTGTGCACCATGATGCCATGTGTTCATGGCTTTATTTTGTTATCGTGAGATCCCTCATCCTTTCATCATCTGTATGAATGCTGACTACAATTACAATGGTTGATAATCTGAACCATTTGGATGAGTATTTGCTGGTCTTTTCTGTATATGTGGAATAATGATCACTCTGTACTATACTAGATTTTGGGGATTTGTTACATCTTGTGGTAAAATGGAAAATCCTCAATAATAACATTCATTCTCAAACATTTTAGTGCTTTGAATAGGAACAGAAAGTTATCTTACAGAAGTGACATGCGAAATTCCCATTCTGTTCCCTCTGCTTGTTTGTCAGCTGCATACCAGTTTCAAATACTTGGCCAGTCTGTCACTTTCTGTTAACCTGCAGCAACAAGCCATCCTGCTAAAATAATGCTTTTCCCTGTATGTTTAATAATTCGAGCTGCTTTATTTCCCTGTTCCTGCTTTGCAGATACTGACTGAAAGTGAGTGCGGTTCTGCAGCTGCTGGCAACTCTCCAACACCACACCCAAATGCCATTTATCCACCTGTCTGTTTGTCCAATATCCATACATGCACACTTTCCAAGCTAATGATTGGAAAAGGAAGGCTAGATGATGGAATGCTGACCCATCCATCTAACACTGAGGCCAATTCTAGATCCCCTGTTACCACCCAAACTAAGACCAGAATGCTCAACACATATTGGGAATTAAATCCAGGACTCTTCTGTCCTGATCTATATAACTTAACCAAGCACTGGGTTAAACCACTTGAGATATTGGCAGAAGAAGCTCATCGTTTGCAGTCAGGTTTAATACATCTTTGCTGCCCAGTGGTGCTGGCTTGTGTCTCCAGTGACATAGTGATTATGTTGCTGGACCAGTAATTCACAGGCCGAGGTTGCTGATCAGTAGTTTGAATCCCACCATGGCAGTTGGAGAATATAAATTCAGTTAATTAAATAAAACACGGAATAAAAGGTTAGTCTCAGTCATGATGACCATGCAACTACAGGGCTGTCATAAAAACACATCTGGTTCACTACTGTCCTCTGGAAGGAAAATCTGCTGCTCTTACCAAGCCTGGACTGCATGTGACTCCAGACTCACAAGCAAAGCAGTTGACTCTTAGCTGCTCTCTGAAATGGCCTAGCAAGCCACTCTTTTGTTTACTTACATTTAGAGTTATAGAGCAGAATTTAATCATGGTGTCATAGATCCCGACACTGTGTTGGGAGGGCTGTGGCAATCTGGTGCGGGTATCTTGTGGTCACCTGAATGCAACCAAGGTTAAGATTTTCTGACCTTTCTAGCAGTGGGCATCATTGCGGGTGGGATGGGAGAAAATTTCCATCCCACCCACGATCCACGATGATGCCCACCACTGGTGGGGCTGGAAAATCCTGCCATAAATGTTAGCTGGCCAATTAACGAAAAGGCAGCGTGGGATTGGGGTGGTGGGGGTGGGAGTGTCCCACAGAGAACCTGGCACGGATGCTGGTGCTGGCACCATTTTTAAAAGGTAGCCACACCATCACTCACTATCAAAGACAGTTAAACTGAGGGACACCTTGACTGATGCGCAGAAACAATGATCCAGTGAATGAAGTTATTCCTTATGAGGAAATTTACAGTTAGACCTTTTCATCCAACAAAGCGAGCCCATTTCTGTATGACATGTTGTGATGTTATGCAGTGCTGTAAAATTATACTCATTTAAATTAATTCCCTCAGAAGTAATGTTAAAGTATGTAACATTCCCAAGTAGGATTTTGTAGCAATACCACAGGGGTTCATGTGCAACAATAAATCAGGACTCTATTTGAAGATCCTTTCTTTGTGAAAAAAAAGGAAGAGTGAGATCAAAGTGAACATAGAAAATGAATCTGGGGAGATAGTTATGGGGAACAAGGAAATGGCAGAGGAGTTAAACAGATATTTGGCATCAGTCTTTACGGTGGAAGATACTTCAAACATCCCATTATTACTAAAGAATATGTGGGAGGAATTGAGTACCTCCACCATCACTAGAGAAGTAACATTAGACTAATGGGACTGAAGACAGATATGTCCCCTGGCCCTGATGGCTTGCACCCTAGGATCCTAAAAGAAGTAGTGGATGCATTGGTTATAATTTTCCAAAATCCTTGGATTCTGGAGAAGTACTGGAGGATTGGAAAACTGTCAATGTAACACCCCTATTCAAAAAGGAAAAAGGAGGGAAGCAAAAAGAAGGTAACTATAGGCAGATTAGCCTAACGTCTATTGTTGGATAAATGTTGGAATCAATTATTAAGGAAGGGATAACAGCATATTTGGAAAATCACAATCTAATCAAGCAGAGTTGGCATGGTTTCATGAAAGAGAAATCGTGTCTGACTAATTAGAGTTTTTTGAGGAAGTCTCAACCAGAGTGGATAGAAGGGAACCAGTCGATGCGTTGTATTTGAACTACCAGAAGGCGTTCAACAAGGTACCTCACAAAAGGTTAAACAATAAGATAAGAGCCCATGGTGTTGAAGGTAGTATATTGGCATGGATAGAGAATTGGTTAATGAGCAGCAAACAGCAAGTAGAACATAGAACATAGAACATTACAGCGCAGAACAGGCCCTTCGGCCCACGATGTTGCACCGACCAGTTAAAAAAAAACTGTGACCCTCCAACCTAAACCAATTTCTTTTCGTCCATGAACCTATCTACGGATCTCTTAAACGCCCCCAAACTAGGCGCATTTACTACTGATGCTGGCAGGGCATTCCAATCCCTCACCACCCTCTGGGTAAAGAACCTACCCCTGACATCGGTTCTATAACTACCCCCCCTCAATTTAAAGCCATGCCCCCTCGTGCTGGATTTCTCCATCAGAGGAAAAAGGCTATCACTATCCACCCTATCTAAACCTCTAATCATCTTATATGTTTCAATAAGATCCCCTCTTAGCCGCCGCCTTTCCAGCGAAAACAATCCCAAATCCCTCAGCCTCTCCTCATAGGATCTCCCCTCCATACCAGGCAACATCCTGGTAAACCTCCTCTGCACCCTCTCCAAAGCCTCCACATCCTTCCTGTAATGTGGGGACCAGAACTGCACACAGTACTCCAAGTGCGGCCGCACCAGAGTTGTGTACAGTTGCAACATAACGCTACGACTCCTAAATTCAATCCCCCTACCAATAAACGCCAAGACACCATATGCCTTCTTAACAACCTTATCTACTTGATTCCCAACTTTCAGGGATCTATGCACACATACACCTAGATCCCTCTGCTCCTCCACACTATTCAAAGTCCTCCCGTTAGCCCTATACTCAACACATCTGTTATTCCTACCAAAGTGAATTACCTCACACTTCTCCGCATTAAACTCCATCCGCCACCTCTCGGCCCAACTTTGCAACCTGTCTAAGTCTTCCTGCAAACTACGACACCCTTCCTCACTGTCTACCACACCACCGACTTTGGTGTCATCAGCAAATTTGCTAATCCACCCAACTATACCCTCATCCAGATCATTAATAAATATTACAAACAGCAGTGGCCCCAAAACAGATCCCTGAGGTACACCACTTGTAACCGCACTCCATGATGAATATTTACTATCAACCACCACCCTCTGTTTCCTATCCGCTAGCCAATTCCTGATCCAATTTCCTAGATCACCCCCAATCCCATACATCTGCATTTTCTGCAGAAGCCTACCATGGTGAACCTTATCAAACGCCTTACTAAAATCCATATATACCACGTCCACTGCCTTGCCCCCATCCACCTCCTTGGTCACTTTCTCAAAAAACTCAATAAGGTTAGTAAGGCACGACCTACCTGCCACAAAACCATGCTGACTATCACCTATCAATTCATTACTCTCCAAATAACTATAAATCCTATCCCTTATAATTTTTTCCAACATCTTGCCGACAACAGAAGTGAGACTCACCGGTCTATAATTCCCGGGGAAGTCTCTGTTCCCCTTCTTAAACAATGGGACAACATTCGCTAACCTCCAATCTTCTGGTACTATACCAGAGGCCAACGACGACCTGAAGATCAGAGCCAGAGGCTCTGCAATCACTTCTCTTGCCTCCCAGAGAATCCTTGGATAAATCCCATCTGGACCAGGGGATTTATCTATTTTCAGACCCTCCAGAATATCCTGCACATCCTCCTTATCAACTGTAATACTGTCTATTCTACTCCCTTGCAACCCAGTGTCCTCCTCAGCTATATTCATGTCCCCTTGCGTGAACACCGAAGAGAAATATTGGTTCAATGCTTCACCAATCTCCTCCGGTTCCACACATAACTTCCCTCTGCCATCTATAACTGGCCCTAAACTTGCCCTAACCAACCTTCTGTTCTTGACATACCTATAGAACGCCTTAGGATTCTCTTTAACCCTATCCGCCAAAGTCTTCTCATGTCCCCTTTTAGCCCTTCTAAGCTCGCTCTTCAACTCCCTCTTAGCCAATCTAAAGCTTTCTAGTGCACTACCCGAGTGCTCACGTCTCATCCGAACATAAGCCTCCTTTTTCTTTTTAACCAACAAAGAAACTTTTTTGGTGCACCACGGTTCCCTAGCCCTACCAATTCCTCCTTGCCTGACAGGGACATACCTATCACAGACTCGCAGTAGCTGCTCCTTGAAAAAACTCCACATGTCGGACGTTCCCAGTCCCTGTAATCTCCTAGTCCAACCTATGTTTCCTAATTCTCTCCTAATAGCCTCATAATTACCCTTCCCCCAGCTAAAACCATTGGCCCGAGGTTCATGCCTATCCCTTTCCATCACTAAGGTGAACGTAACCGAATTGTGGTCACTATCACCAAAATGCACACCAACTTCCAAGTCTAGCACCTGGTCTGGCTCATTTCCCAGCACCAGATCCAATATAGCCTCACCTCTAGTTGGCCTGTCTACATACTGAGTCAAAAAACCTTCCTGCACGCTTTGAACAAAAACTGACCCCTCTAACGAGCTAGAGCTATAACAATTCCAGTCAATATTAGTCAAGTTAAAATCCCCCATAACAATTGCCCTATTACTTTCACTCCTAAGCAGGATTGACTCCGCAATCCTTTCCTCAACCTCTCTAGAACTTTTAGGAGGTCTATAAAAGACTCCCAACAGGGTGACCTCTCCTCTCCTATTTCTAATCTCCGCCCATACTACCTCAACAGATAAGTCCTCATCAAACCTCCTCTCTGACACTGTGATACAATCTCTGACCAATAATGCTACCCCTCCCCCTCTTCTACCTCCTTCCCTACTTCGACTAAAACATTTGAACCCCGGGACCTGCAGCATCCATTCCTGCCCCTGCTCTATCCATGTCTCTGAAATAGCCACAACATCGAAGTCCCAGGTACTGATCCACGCTGCAAGTTCACCCACTTTATTGCGAATACTCCTGGCATTGAAGTATACACATTTCAAACCCTGCTCCACCCCACCTCTGCAATGCCGTGCATTGCAGTCCCCATCCATGCATCCCTCACTTTCAGCCCCACTACTCAGGATCCCTCCCCCCCCCCGAATCAGTTTAAACCTCCCTGCATGGCCTTAGCAAATTTACCCCCCAGGATATTGGTCCCCTTCTGATTAAGGTGTAGACCATCCTTCTCATAGAGGTCACACCTTCCCCAGTACGAGCCCCAATTGCTTAAGTACCTGAACCCCTCCCTCCTGCACCATCCCCTCAGCCATGAATTCAAACCTTCCCTCTCCCTATTCCTCTCTAAACTATCCCGTGGTACAGGCAAGAGTCCAGAGATAACCACTCTGTCAGTCTTGGCCTTTAGTTTCCACCCCAACTCCATAAATCCCTGCCTAATATCCCCTTCCCCTATCTTCCCTATGTCGTGTGTCCCCACATGTACAATAACTTGTGGTTTATCTCCCTCCCCCCTAAGAGTCCTGAATACCCTGTCAGACACATCCCGGACCCCTTATCCCCAGTGGGGATAAGGGGTCCTTTTTCAGGTTGGCGACCTGTAACCAGTGGAGTTCCACGTGGATCAGTGCTGGGAATGCAACTGTTTACAATATATTAATGACTTGGAGGAAGGAAGTGAACGTGCTGTAGCCAAATTTGCAGATGACACAAAAATATGTGGAAAGGCAAGTTGCGAGAGGGATACAAACAGTTTACAAAAAGATATTGATAGGTTAAGTAAGTGGGCAAAATTTTGGCAAATGGAGTATAATGTGGGAAAATGTGAAGTTGTTCATTTTGGAAGGAAGAACAAAAGAACAGAGTATTGTTTAAATGGAGAAAACTGCAGAAAACTGCAACACAAGGGCTTTGGGGGTACTTGTGTACGAAACACAGAAAGCTAGCACACAGGTGCAGCAGGTAATCAGGAAGGTTGGCCCTTATTTCAAGGGGGTTGGAGTATAAGAGTAGGGAAGTAGGGAAGTCTTGCTGCAACTGTACAAGGTACTGGTGCGCCCACAACCGGAGTACTGTGAACAGTTTTGGTTCCTTTATTTAAGGATATTATTTTATTGGGGGCAGATCAGAAAAGGTTCACTTGGATGATTCCTGGATTGGCGAGATTGTCTTATGAGGAAAGGTTAAACAGGTTGGGACTCATTGGAATTTAGAAGAATGAGAGGTGATCTCATTGAGATGTATTGGATTCTTAAGGGGCTTGACAAGGTAAATGCTGAGAGGATGTTTTCCCTCATGGCATAGAAGGCATAGCATCAGAATAAAGGGGCACCAATTTAAGTCTGAAGTGAGGGGGGATTTCTTCTCTTAAGAGGGTTGTGAGTCTTTGGAACTCTGCCAAGGAGAGCTGTGGGGGCAGAGTTTATTTAAGGCTGAGGTCTATAGATTTTTGATCAGTAAGGTAATCAATCAATGGTTACAGGAAAGGGAGGAATGTCGGATCAACCATGATACTATTGAACGGCAGTGGAGGCTCGCGGGGCCAAACGGCCTACTCTTGTTCCTATTTCTTATGGTCTTTAAAAGTTTTATAGTTTCTCTACTCCTACCAAAGGTCAGTGGCCTTACACCTCTGCTCCCAATGTATATAGAGTCCGTCCCTTCACGTTGTACCCATAGCTACAAGAGTGGCTCACAATCGGCTTCAGCCAGCTGTGCTAAGTCTGGAGTGCGGTGAGCGGCAGCATATTACAGGTTGTCACACAGGGAGTAGTACCTTGTAAAATGTCCTGTTGCCACGATGATGCACCATCACAACCACACACAACACATCACAGGGCATGCCCCGACTTGATTCGGCTGACAGTGCGGGCATGGGTTGCTAAACCAATCACTGGGATCCTAACAGAACCATTACCTCACTCAGTTTAACTTTTTGTAAGATAACTCACCCGGTGAACAGTCGGGACCATCAGATCGGAGTCAGCAGGAGCTCAGGGACGGACAGTAAGTAAACTGTGAGTGCTCCTGATGTGTGGGGTCTTTGGGTGTGTGTGTCGTTGCAAGGAGGCATTTGCATCATGCAAAAAAGTCGCTATTCTGGTACAGTGAGGATGGGATGTGTGGTGGTGCCACCAGTTTATATTGAGGGAAGGGGGTTTACAGTGGATTCAGGCTGCAAGGTTTCTATAGGAGAGCAAGACACAAATCACTTTGCCAGTTAAGCTGTAGGGACTTGGGGCGAGTGGCATTTGTGGCGATTCAATTGCCCGAGTTGTAAATTAACATCAGGGAAACTTCATAATAAAAACAGCAAGTTCTGGAATAACTCAACAGGTCTGACTTTCCGACCATAGTCATATTGGACTCGAAACTTTAACTATGTTTCTCTCTTTGCCTTCAGGCCTGTCGAGATTTTCCAACGTTTTTGCTTTTATTTCTGCAGGGTTTTGCTTTTTGTTTCGGAGGAAACTGACTCAACCCCCAGCCTGCACTAAGATCACTACAGGGTGTGGATGTAGGCAGGGTTATCAGTCACTACCTGCTTAATCAGGAAACCTCATATCTGGGCAAATTAGGGAGGTTTGGAACCGCACCCTGAATAAATTCTTCAGAACTAAAGATTGACTCATTTCTTTTAAATTGATATTACATGTTGATGCAATTTCTAACCAGCCAGCAGAAAGTGACAAACTGTTTTGGCACAAGGTGAAACTGACAGGGGTCCGGGTAACCACTATCGAGAGGCTGGGATTATTTCATTCACTGGGGAAGTTGAACTGCTGAACCTCTCTCTTATCCTTGTCTCTCTTTCTCTCTCTGTCCTTTCTCACTGTGTTCTGTTTCTACCCACTCCCATATGTTCCTCCACAGCTTCTGGTTTGGCTCCTGTCATGTCCTGATCGCAGGGGACAGCTGAGGAGCATTGACAATGGGCCTCGGACCATTGGAGTTAAGCCTATCAGTATTGGAAATGTCTGCCAATAACATAGAAATTAGATGCATGAATAGGCCATTCGGCCCTTCGAGCCTGCTTCACCATTCATTTTGATCATGGCTGATCATCAAATTCAATATCCTGATCCTGCCTTCCCCCCATATCCCTTGATCCCTTTAGCCCCAAGAGCTATATTTAATTTCTTCTTGAAATCAGATGACATTTTGCCCTCAACTACATTCTGTGTTAGTGAATTCCACACAGTACCATCTTCTGGGTGAATAAATTTCTCCTCACCTCAGTTCTAAAAGGTTTACCCCTTTTCCTCAAATTATGACCCTAGTTCTGAACATCAGGAATATTCTTTCTGAATCTACCGTCTAACCTTGTTAGAATTTTACAAAGGCGGCACAATGGTTAGCACTGCTGCCTCACAGTGCGAGGGACCCAGGTTCAATTCCAGCCTCAGGTGACTGTGTGGAGTCTGCACTTTCTCCCCTGTCTGTGTGGGGAAGAACTGTGGTTTCCTCCCACAGTCTAAAGATGTGCAGGTTAGGTTGATTGGCCATGCTGAATTGACCCTAATGTCAGGGGAATTAGCAAGGTAAATGAGGGTTACGGGAATAGGACCTGGGTGGGATTGTGGTCGGTACAGACTCAATGGGCCAAATGGCCTCTTTCTGTACTGTCGGGATTGTATATATAAATTTTCTATAAATCCCCTCTCTTCTAAATTCCAATGAATATAACTCCCAGGCCACGCAGCTCAAAGTGTGCAGCAAGTCACCAGTGATGTGGATTTAATCATACTCTGCAGTGACTATTGCACTTCATCTGTGGTTAGGAGAAGGTAAAAAAAACAAATTTGCATTTATCTAGCACCTTTCATGATCACAGGACATCTCAAAGCATTTTAGAGCGGATGAAGTACTTTCTGAAGTGTAGTCAGTGTTGTAATATAGAAACCAAGGCTGTCAATTCATGCACAGCAAGATCCCACAATCAGCAATGTGATTCTGACCAGATAATCATGCTATTTTGTGATGTTTATTGAGGGCTAAATATTGCAGAGGACACCAAGGGTAACTCTCCTGCTGTTCTACAAAATGTTAGTTTTTATTTTTAAATTCAAGATCCAGAAAAGGAAAAGCTAAAAGTTTGTTGGCACTGCCAAGGATCCTGAGATTGTGATCCACCAGCCAGATATAGGAGAGATCTGGCAGCAGCTCTGCCCCAGCCCGGCTCGCTGAAAGGAAAGTTTCCCCTGCCTGTTGACTGTATAGTTTCTATTCCCTATGAGTGTGGACAGTTTTGTTTCAGTTCCCTGTGAGTTTATACAATTGTGACTTCCACTCTGAGTGAGTGAGACTGAGGGACAACAGGGCTGAGAAACAGAGAAATACCAAACACACTGTCACATGAGGACAGTGTAGTGGATGAAAGCCTGTACAAAGTTTAGCCAAATGAGGAAACAGTTGCTGGACGATAGAACAAAGATTGACCAAGACTGAGGTGCTGAACTTGAGGGTGAACTTGGTGTGAGCTGTAATGGGTTAGCATTTTTGGAATGAAGGGATTCAGTCTCTGAATATGAGTTGTTTTTTGTTACAGGTCTTGCAGCTTGAATTGGTGACATTGCTGGATACAATATGGCATCTCCTGTGGTAAGCATTTGGAGAAGCTCCAGTATACATGGGGCAGGATTTTGTGCCAACAGGATTTGGCGTTTCTGCATTAGTTCTTTGAATAGCTTGCTGCATTTTATGGTCCCCATCCCTACTGCGAAAGGGCTATAAAATTCTGCCCCATGGTCTCTTAAGGTTGGGAAATATATAAATGTTGTTAAGGGCACCTAACCACAGCTAGACTATTCTCAAAGTTGTCAGAATAGCCAAGTGGTCTAAACTGCCAAAATCAAGGAGTGTGATTCCTTGCCTTGTTTAAGCCTGGTAAATTCAGGTCCCTTTCTAGGGGCGTAGATTCAAATCCCACTCCTGACATTTCACTATTAACTACGAAATGTCCCCACCAGCCTCACAATGCCTGCAAGACTCTGCTGCAATTGACATCTGCCTCCTTTATGGGCACAGTAAGAAGTCTCACAACACCAGGTTAAAGTCCAACAGGTTTATTTGAAATCATGAGCTTTTGGAGCGCTGCTCCTTCGTCAGGTGAGTGGAGAGGTAGAGGTAGGTTTCACAAACACGGCATATATCGTCAAAGACACAATTCGGCGGCATGGTGGCACAATGCTTAGCACTGCTGCCTCACAGCACCTGGGACCCGGGTTCGATTCCGGCCTTGGATGACTGTCTGTGTGGAGTTTGCACATGGAGTTTGTGTGGGGTGAGGGGGGTAGGGCGGTAGGGGGGGGTGGTGGTGATGGAAATAGGGGGTAGGCCTGGGTAAGCTGCTCTGTCGGAAAGTCAGTGCAGACTCAATGAGCCAAATGGCCTCCTTCTGCACTGTAGGGATTCTATGAAACCAGTTCTGCTGATTTGTATCAGTGGACATAGATGGTGTATTGTATAGATGTCGGTAACACTAAGACTTCTCTGTCCATTAACCTGAGACCCAGGCTTGAATACGGAGATAAAAATCTGCATCATAAAGGGTTAATCAAAACTGGAGAGGGTTCAGGTCAGTTGCGGATGGAACTGGCACTGAGTGGAAGAACAAAGAAAATTACAGCACAGGGACAGGCCCTTCGGCCCTCCAAGCCTGCACTGACCATGCTGCCCAAAGGAGCAAGGAAGGAGCCAGAAACACTGCGGGGTATCTATTAGTATGTCGCACAACTTTGGTGGCAGACAGGAGCAGTGCTCATGGAAAATCCGCCCTTTCCAGCTAGAGTTTGAGGGAGATCCCCATGACATTTCAGAACCAATGTCTCATTTCAAATGAGCTGTGGTTTTTGGAAAATATAATTTCAGTGCAGTCAAGGGAACCTTGCTTGGTATAAAATAGAAAGCACTGGATACTCTCAATAGGTCATGCTGCATCTATGGAGAGAAACAGAGTTAAAATCTTCCCCACTCCTGCCACCAGCAGGAGTTGTGTGAGGATTGGTGTGGACAATTGCACGGGAACTGTAAAATCAGTTCCCCAGTTGGAATGAACCCTTGACTGAAATATTCCTCCACCGTCCAATCACTCTCCCTGCCTGCCACGATTTCATGCCAGTCCAGGACATGTCCGGGCCAATCTGGTGTACATATCATAGAATCGTAGAGCACAGAAGAGGCCTTTCGGTCCACCGAGTCCGCACCAACACATTAGAAAAACCTGAACTCCCACCTAATCCCATCTGCCAGCACTTGGTCCATAGCCCTGAATATTATGATGTGCCAAGTGCTCATCTGATTCTTTTTAAAGGATGTGAGGCAACCCGCCTCTTTCACCCTCCCAAGCTGCGCATTCCAGACCGTCACCATCATCTGGGTAAAAAACGTTTTTCCTCACATCCCCCCTAAACCTATGTCCCCTCGTGACTGACCCTTCAATTAAGAGGAACAGCTGCTCCTTATCCACTATATCCATGTCCCTCATAATTTTGTACACCTCAATCAGGTTGCTACTCAGTCTTCTCTGCTCCAATGAAAACAATCCAGGCCTACACAACCTCTCTTCAGAGCTTAAATGTTCCATCCCAGGCAGCATCCTAGTAAATCTCCTCTGCACCCCCTCCAGCGCAATCCCATCCTTCTTGTAATGTGGTGACCAGAACTGCACACAGTACTCTAGCTGTAGCCGCACCAAAGTTCTATACAACTCCAACATGATTTTGCTGCTTTTGTAATCTATGCCTTGTTTGATAAAGGCAAGTGTCCCATATGCCTTTTTTACCACCCCACTAATATGCCCTTCCACCTTCAGAGATCTGATGACAAACATGCCAAGGTGCCTTTGTTCCACAGAACTTCCGAGTATCCTACCATTCATTGAATACTTCCATGTCAAATTACTCCTTCCAAAGTGGATCAAGTGTGGCCACTGCAAAACTTTGTGCATAAATATGCCAATAGAGTGCAGGTCTGCACACGTCCCGAGCAGAAACTGAGAGAAAGGTAGTGATATTATGCATTGCTTCTTACTGGATGGAGGCTGGATGTTGACCCTCCGCCATCTCCACATGCCTGCTCCTGATCCTCTGCTGACAGCTTGGGGTCAGGTGCTGGAGTTCAGCCTTGACCTTCCCATTCTCTCTCTCTGTCTCAATCAAGCTTGTTGTGAATAATTGTCCCACACAAGGAGAGAAAATGGTTTGAGAACACTTGAGATGCATGTGGCATACACAGCTGGAAGTCAAATGCAGCAATCAGGGGCGGCAGGGTAGCACAGTGGTTAGCACTGCTGCTTCACAGCTCCAGAGACCTGGGTTCGATTCCCGGCTTGGGTCACTGTCTGTGTGGAGTTTGCACATTATCCTCGTGTCTGCGTGGGTTTCCTCCGGGTGCTCCGGTTTCCTCCCACAGTCCAAAGATGTGCGGGTTAGGTTGATTGGCTATGCTAAAAATTGCCCTTAGTGTCCTGAGATGCGTAGGTTAGAGGGATTAGTGGGTAAATATGTAGGGATATGGGGGTAGGGCCTGGGTGGGATTGTGGTCGGTGCAGACTCGAAGGGCCGAATGGCCTCTTTCTGTACTGTAGGGTTTCTATGATTTCTATGAATCTTCTGTCTACGGTATGCCATGTGAAAGCTCCAATGCACCAAAGCCGAGGGTTCTTTGGCAGCTCTTCCGAAATGGTGAGCTCATGCACGTAGAAAGAATAGGCACAAAAAGGCATGGCATCTGCTGTGGTTGCTGGTGTCCTCTACACCATACCCCACAAACTCAGGTCTATTGCTTTTTCTTGCCAATTGTAAGCTTCTTCTTTGAATCTAAATGCCATCTCTAAATTCCCTTGTAAGCCATCGTTTGGCAACAGTTCCCTTTCCATTCTTGTGCCAAATAGGAATAAGCAACTTCTGGAGTTCACCTGTTTGTTCCTTGAATGCCTGCCATTGCCTCTCCACTGTCCTTGCTTTCAGTAATGTTTCCCAATCTATCATAGCCAACTCATGCCTCTTATCATGTTAGTCACCCTTATTGAGATTCAGGACCCTGGTTTCAGAATCAATTACGTCACTATCCACCTTGACAAAGAATTCTATCACATTATGGTCACTCATCCCCAAGGGTCCTCTCACAATGAAATTGCCAACTAATTATTTCTCATTGCACAATACCCAGTCCAAGATTATCTGTTCTCTTGTTGGTTCCTCAATGTATTTGTCCAGAAAATCATCCCATGCACACAGAGCACAGTGGTTAACACTGCTGCCTCACAACACCAGGAACCCGAGTTCCAATCCAGTCTTGGGTTACTGTCTATATGGAGTTTGCACGTTTTCCCCGTGTCTGCATGGGTTTCCTCCGGTGCTCTGGTTTCCTCCCAGAGTCCAAAGATGTGCAGGTTAGGTGGATTGGCCATGTTAAATTGCCCCTTAGTGTCCAAAAGTGGTTTAGTCATGGTAAATGCACGCGGTTAGGGGGATAGGGCAGGGTGGTGGGTCTGGATGACATACTCTCTCAGAGAGTCAGTGCAGGCTCAATGGGCCTAATGGTCTCCTTCTGCACTGTAGGGATTCTATGGTACACTTCAGAAATTCCTCCTCTATTATACTGTGACTAATTTGACTCACCCAATCTGTATGCAGATTAAAGTCACCAGCAATCATAGATGTTCCTTTATTACATGCATCTCTGATATCCTGTCCAATGCTATTCCCAACATTACCACTACAGTTTGGTGGTCTGTATACCATCCCCAACAATGATTTTTACCCCTTGGTGTTTCTTAACTTGATCCATACAGATTCCAGATCGTCTCTGCTAATATCTTTCCTCAATATTGTACCATTATCTTCTTTAATCAACAGTGCCATGCTACCATTTTTTTCTTTCTGTCTGTCCTTCCTAAACACTGAATAGCCCTCAATGTTTAGTTCCCATCCTTGGTCACGTTGGAGCCATAGTCTCCATAATCCCAACTATCACATCCATTTACAACTATTTGCGCAACTAATTCATCCATTTTCTATTGGATGCTCCAAGCGTTCAGGTACAAATCCTTTAAGGCTTATCCTTTTAACGTTCCTTGTCCCGTTTCTACTATTTTTTACTGTGTCCTTATCTGATTCTGGCCCTTGATTTCTCTGCCTATCATTTTTCTTATTCTTTTTGTTGCCTTTTTCACTTGTTCTTGATTCACCCTGCTCTGAATCCTTACATAGGTTCCCAACTGCCTGCCATATTAGTTTAAACCCTCCCCAACCACCTCCCCATCCTAAGTACATCAGGCCCGATCCTGCCCAGGTGCAATCTGTCCAGTTTGTACAGGTCTCACCTCCCCCAGAACCGGTCCCAATGCCCCAGAAATCTGAAACACTCCCCCTCAAACCATCTTTTCAGTCACATATTCATCCTATATATCCTGCTGTTTCCACTCTGACCAGCATGTGGCTCTTGAGATAACTACCTTTGAAGTCCTACTTTTCAACTTATTCCTAGCTCCCTATATTCTGCTTTTAGGACGTCATCTCTTTTTTTATCTACGTTATTTGTACTAGGGGATTTTCATCGTAACTTCATTGCAGTGTTAATGTAAGCTGACTTGTGACACTATAAATAAACTTTAAACAATATGTACCACAACAATTGGTTGTTCACCCATCCCCTTCAGAACAATAGAGGATTCATATACGTGATTTGGTGTGATTTCCTGCTGGGCTCTGCAGGGAGAAATACTTCCAGTCCCACCTCCACCATGGGACATATGTCTGTGGTCGAAAATCCCATCCAAGGTTTCAGATCGATAACCTATTAGCATAGGTTAATCCTGTTTCTCTCTCCACAGATGCTGCTGAGTTTTTCCAGCCTTTCCGATTTCCCTATATCATCAGTATTTTGCTTTTTGTTTTAGTTATAATCAGTCTTATTCAGGTATTAAAATTTCTTCACAGTGTATGTTGGAAAGAAAATAAATGTTCTTTATTCTGTGGTGTTTATCATCACAGAATCCCTGTAGTCCAGAAGGAGGCCATTTAGCCCATCCAGTCTGCACCAACTTTCTGGCAGAGCATCTTACCCAGGCTCCCCACCCTATCCCCGTAACCCCACGCATTTGCCCCACTAATCTCCCTAACCCACACATCTTGGGACACTAAGGGGCAATTTAGTATGGCTAATCCACCTAACCTGCATGTCTTTGGACGGTGGGAGGAAACTGGAGCATCCAGAGGAAACCCACACATGTTTAACCTTTATCCCTGATTTTTAGTGACACCCAAACGGAGAAATCATTTACGTGTGTAAATAAGCCTGTTGTATTGCTCTTCCAGTGTGATTGATGCATAAACAGCAAAGATTCTGTTACAGTTAAATAGTTGATCACCACCAGATTTTAACAGAATACTTCATCTGCCTTCTGCAAAATTAGAGAATGGTTTTACATGACAAAATATGCTGGAATTGGTTCAGCTTGTGAATCCTGACTGTTTACTTTAGACTCAACAGCTCACAGAGGATGGAGTGACAGAGACAGCACTAAATGATGCCAGCAAGACTGTACCCATTGCTGAGCCAACCAATGATGAAGTCAGTGCCCCTCCAGTGACCACCAAGGAGACCCTGGTGTTCTTTGACCTGGAAACCACAGGCCTAGGTAATAACCTTCTGATCTGAGTGAGATTGGCTCTGCTTTGAGCTAGGGTGCTACATCACACTGGGACGGCTGTATGCTTTCTGTGCACAACAATTTGCAACTGTGGAGAAACTTCACCAAAATTAAACAAAAGATCATCACAAAAGAGCAAATGATGGTAACTTGGGAAAGATAAATAAAGGGGTATTAGGAGAATTGGAAAGAAGATGGGCTTGAGAGCAGGATATGAACAAGGTGTCTCACTCCAAGCCCAGTCTATCCCTGTCTCACTCCCAGTCCAATCCATCCCTGTCTCACTCCCAGTCCAGTCTATCCCTGTCTCACTCCCAGTCCAGTCTATCCCTGTCTCACTCCCAGCCCAGTCTATCCCTGTCTCACTCCCAGCCCAGTCTATCCGTGTCTGTGTCTCACTCCCAGCCCAGTCTATCCGTGTCTGTGTCTCACTCCCAGCTCAGTCTATCCGTCTCTGTGTCTCACTCCCAGCCCAGTCTATCCGTGTCTGTGTCTCACTCCCAGCCCAGTCTATCCGTCTCTGTGTCTCACTCCCAGCCCAGTCTATCCGTCTCTGTGTCTCACTCCCAGCCCAGTCTATCGGTGTCTCATTCCCAGCCGAGTCTATCGACGTAAAAGTCCCAGCTCAGTCTATCCCTGTCTCATTTCCAACCTAGTCTATCCATGGCTCACTCTGTGCTGAAGTCTATTGAACATTGTAGAACTGATAGGCCTATAAATTCCAGTTTGGCGAGGAAGGTTGTATTTTAACATTATCTATATCTTCTAGATAAATGTTGCGACATTGTACAGCTATCGGCAGTGAGTGGTGAGAAGATCTTCGACAAGTACATCCTGCCCAGCATTGCCATGTCAGCAGGAGCAACAGCTATTACTGGAATACAGGTGATGGACGGAGTCCTGTATGTGAGGGGAGAACCTCAAACCACCTGCAGCCTCCAGGAGGCCATGGCAGCTTTCCTGGAGTTCCTGCAGTCGCTTAACAAGCCTCTGTTAGTAGGCCACAACATCTGGAAATTTGATGGTCCAATTATTCTTAGAGCTTGGGAAAAGCTCTCCATGAAAGATCAATTTGACAAATGTGTGACTGGGTTCCTGGATACATACTGTTTGGCCAGGGATACTATTCCCAGGTCAGAGGTCAGCAGCTATAGGCAATCTGATTTAGTGAAGACTTATCTTAAAAAAGATTATGAAGCGCACAATGCTATTGAAGATGTAAAGAGCTTGCAGGAGCTGTACTCTGTTCTCAAATTTACTCCAGAGCAGAAACAGAAGAGGCAGTTTTCTCTCTCTCAGCTTGAAAGCCGTGTATCTCTGTAGCCTCTCGTTGAAAGTAGACTGATATTCTTTCAGCTTGCTGATAAACTTGCGATGCAGGAAGTTAATTTTGAAAAGCTGAAGTTAACGCATCAGCAAAATCCTGAATCAGGGCTAAAAACCCTTCTCCAATCTCTGGGCACCTCGGGGCCCACCTACATGAGAGTCGCCACCTTTTTTAGTCGGTGAAAGAGCTGTTGGTTTATCTTTGCTTTGTTAAGCTGCCATGCAGTGGACAGATAAGAACACAATAACAATGGCACATCATCCTGCCAATAAGCGAAAAATACACACTTTTCCTAAGTCCTAACAAGCAAACTATTTCCTCACCTTTCTTACTTACTAATTACTTCAGATCTCTGCACTGTTGGAACCCACATTGCTGATGTTATTTACAATGTTATATGCAAACTTTAATAAATAATATTTAAAAAATTCTGACTGTTGCTTACTAAGTGTACTTGACTCACTTCAGTATGGGTACAAAGTGGGTATATGAGAAGAAGAGGAGAGCAGCTCAATGACTAAGTGCAGCAGGGCGGTGCTGTGAGTGAGTTGAAAATAGAAAGATTGCAGCCGAAGGTGAGGGGGCATTAATATTCCACCAGTCAGCAGGATGTGGAGGGGGGTTGGTCAGACTAGGTGATGTAGGGTGGGCTTCCAGCCATTGGAAGCACAAGGGTCATACAGTATACTCTCTCATACATGCCAGGGGTAACACTGCTGTCCAGGTACATATCTACAGACACAGCTTGCCTCAGGTAGTTGAATTCCAGACTTGAAATTAGACTCTGCCAGGCATGGGCCCTCAGTTAGTATCAGAATCCTCCCCTCACTGATCCTGTGAAGCAGATGCTCTCTGGCCAGCTCAGGGATCAAATCATTTGGCATTTTCTGATTATTTTCAGTAATGCATATTTGAATATTGCTGAAGCGGGAGACACATTGCTGGAGTTTTTCATCTTGCACTCATCAGGACAAACACAAGAATGCCTAATTTCACACAATCACACCAATTTATACTGCAGGAGAAAAGGGTGCTGATTGGTTGGCAAGTTGACTCTAATTGGCTGAGGCATTGCAATGGAGATTGCAGAGGCTCCATCGGCTCCCCAAGGTCCCAGGTAATTCAAAAAAGGTGCAAGGCTTGAACATATTCCTTGTTTGCAAGGAATGGGTCTCTGTGTATGACTGCATGTTATTTCTAGCAAGCATAAATGAGGCTGTAGTATAAATTGTTGTGATTATTTGAAATTTGGCATTGATGTTTGTCCTGATGAGTGCAATTTAAAAAACTTCAGCAACATATCTCTTTTTTCAGTGGATTAGAATTCTCTAATGCCAAAAAACTGTTAATACTTATTTATTTAAAATAACAAAAAACAAACTGATGGATATCAGTTTCTTGCTTCTTGGAAGTGCAGCAGAGAGGGAGAGATTCGCGAGAGGAGTGCTGCGGGTAAGCGCTGTTATTTTTTAACTTACTTTTTCGCGGGTTTTTTCTTTAAAAATATCTAAACCCGAAAGTGGTCGCGCAGGGAGGTCTGGGAGAGAGAGATTTTTTTTAAAAAAAGTTACTCACCTCAGTGAATCGGCCTCATTGCTTCTTGGAAGTGCAGCAGAGAGGGAGAGATTCGCGAGAGGAGTGCTGCGGGTAAGCGCTGTTATTTTTTAACTTACTTTTTCGCGGGTTTTTTCTTAAAAAATATCTAAACCCGGAAGTGGTCGCACAGGGAGGTCTGGGAGAGAGAGATTTTTTTTTCCCCCAATAAATTGGAACAGAGAGGAATCCCGATACTCTACACTTGTAGAGTATCCCACCCTCCCTCCTCCTCTAACCTAAAAAAAAAGACCCAGTGAGAGCAGGGCTTTGGAGAAAACAGGAGGAGGAAAGGTAAGTTTAAAATTTTCATTCACTTTTTTTTTTCCCTGTGTGTTTAAAGGGGCAATTATGAGTGTGAGGCCAGTATGTTGTTCCCAATGTAGGATGTGGGAGGTCCTGGAGGCTCCTAGCCTCCCGGACGACCATATCTGTGCTGGGTGTGTTGAGCTGCGGTTCCTAAGGGACCATGTTAGGGAACTGGAATTGCAGCTCGAGGACCTTCGCCGGGTTAGGGATAGTGAGGAGGTAATTGACAGGAGCTATCGGCAGGTGGTCACACCGGGACCACGGGAGGAGGGTAACTGGGTAACAGTGAGGAAGGAGAAAGCTCGGTTGATGGTGAGCACCCCGGTGGGTGTGCCTCTTAATAATAAGTACTCCTGTCTGAGTACTACTGGGGTGGACAGCCCACCTGGGGGAAGCAGCGGTGGCAGTGTCTCTGGAGCTGAGCCTGGCCCAGTAGTGCAAAAGGGTAAGGAAAGGAGGGTAGTGCTAATTGGGGACTCTACGGTGAGGGGGTCAGATAGGCGTTTTTGCGGACACAGACGGGACTCTCGGATGGTGGTTTGCCTCCCTGGTGCAGGGGTCCGGGATGTCTCTGGTCGAGTCCCAGAAATCCTGAAGGGGGAGGGAGAGGAGCCGAAGGTCGTGATGCATATAGGTACTGCTGACATAGGTAGGAAGAGGGAAGGGGTCATGAAAAGAGAATATAGGGAGTTAGGTAGACAGCTGAGAAAGAGGAATGCAAAGGTAGTAATCTCGGGATTGCTGCCTGTGCCGCGGGAGAGTGAGAACAGGAATCGGTGGAGAATGAATGCGTGGCTGAGGGACTGGAGCAAGGGACAAGGATTTGGGTACTTGGATCATTGGGACCTCTTTAGGGGCAGGTGTGACCTGTTTAAAAAAGACGGGTGGCACTTGAATCCCAGGGGGACCAATATCCTGGCGGGAAGGTTGGCTAAGGCTACTGGAGAGACTTTAAACTAGAAAGGTTGGGGGGAGGGAATCGAAATGAGGGGACTGAGAGCGAGGAGGTTAGCTCGCAAATAGATAAGGAATGTAGACAGGGTAAGAGGGAGGTTAGACGAGTGATGGAGAAGGGAAGTGCTCAGGCTGAAGGTCTGAGATGTGTCTATTTTAATGCCAGGAGTGTAGTGAATAAAGTGGATGAGCTTAGAGCGTGGATTGCTGCTTCGAATTGTGATGTGGTGGCCATTACGGAGACTTGGATGTCTCAGGGACAGGACTGGGTGCTTCAGGTGCCGGGTTTTAGATGTTTCAGGAAGGACAGGGAGGGAGGCAAGAGAGGGGGGGGAGTGGCACTGTTGATCAGGGATAGTGTCACGGCTGTAGAGAAGGTGGACGCCGTGGAGGGATTGACTACGGAGTCTCTGTGGGTGGAGGTTAGGAACAGGAAGGGGTCGGTAACGTTGCTGGGTGTTTTCTATAGGCCGCCCAATAGTAACAGAGATGTTGAGGAGCAGATGGGGAAACAGATCCTGGAGAGATGTAGGAATAACAGAGTTGTCGTGATGGGAGATTTTAATTTCCCAAACATAGATTGGAATATCCCTAGGGCTAGGGGTTTGGATGGAGAGGAGTTTGTTAGGTGTGTCCAGGAGAGTTTCCTGACACAGTATGTGGATAAGCCTACTAGAGGAGAGGCTGTACTTGATCTGGTGCTGGCTAATGAACCTGGACAGGTGGAGGATCTCTCGGTGGGTGAGCATCTTGGGGATAGCGATCATAATTCTATCTCCTTCACGATAGCATTGGAAAGAGATAGGATCAGGCAGGCTAGGAAAGTGTTTCTCTGGAGTAAAGGGAAATACAGTGTCATCAGGGAGGAAATTAAACGGGTAAATTGGAAGGAGGCATTTTTGGGGAAAAGTACCGAAGGAAAGTGGAGGATTTTCAGGGAATGTTTGTCTGGAGCTCTGCATAACAATGTTCCGATGAGACAGGGGGGTGTTGGTAGGGTACGGGAACCGTGGTGCACGAAGGTTGTGATGAACCTGGTGAATAAGAAAAGAGAGGCGTACAGAAGGTTCAGAGAGCTAGGAGGTGTTAAGGATTTAGAGGAGTATACGGGATGTAGGAAGGAGCTTAAGAAGGAAATTAGGAGAGCGAGAAGGGGTCATGAGAAGGCCTTGGCGGGTAAGATTAAGGAGAATCCCAAGGCTTTCTACAAATATGTCAAGAGTAAAAGGATGAGATGTGAAGGCATAGGACCCTTAAAAGGTGAAGGGGGAAAAGTTTGTGCGGAACCGTTAGAAATGGCGGAGCTGCTTAATGAATACTTTACCTCGGTATTCACGGTGGAAAGGGATCTGGGTGGTTGTACTGCTGGTTTGCGGTGGACAGAAAGGATCGAGCATGTGGACATAAAGAAAGAGGATGTGTTGGAACTATTGAATGGCATCAAGGTTGGTAAGTCGCCGGGACCGGATGGGATGTACCCCAGGTTACTGTGGGAGGCGAGGGAGGAGATTGCGGAGCCTTTGGCGATGATCTTTGCATCATCGATGGAGACGGGAGAGGTTCCGGAGGATTGGAGGATTGCAGATGTGGTCCCTATATTCAAGAAAGGGAACAGGGACAGCCCGGGAAATTACCGACCGGTGAGTCTAACCTCAGTGGTTGGTAAGTTGATGGAGAGGATCCTGAGAGACAGGATTTATGATCATCTAGAGAAGTTTAGTATGATCAAAAGTAGTCAGCACGGCTTTGTCAAGGGCAGGTCGTGCCTTACGAGCCTGGTTGAGTTCTTTGAAAATGTGACCAAACACATTGACGAAGGAAGAGCGGTGGATGTGGTCTATATGGACTTCAGCAAGGCGTTCGATAAGGTCCCCCATGCAAGACTTCTTGAGAAAGTGAGAGGGCATGGGATCCAAGGGGCTGTTGCCTTGTGGATCCAGAACTGGCTTGCCTGCAGAAGGCAGAGAGTGGCTGTGGAGGGGTCTTTCTCTGCATGGAGGTCAGTGACCAGTGGAGTGCCCCAGGGATCTGTTCTGGGACCCTTGCTGTTTGTCATTTTCATAAATGACCTGGATGAGGAAGTGGAGGGATGGGTTGGTAAGTTTGCTGACGACACCAAGGTAGGTGGTGTTGTGGATAGTTTGGAGGGATGTCAGAAGTTGCAGCGAGACATAGATAGAATGCAAGACTGGGCGGAGAAGTGGCAGATGGACTTCACCCGGATAAGTGTGTGGTGATCCATTTTGGCAGATCCAATGGGATGAAGCAGCAGTATAATATGAAGGGTACCATTCTTAGCAGTGTAGAGGATCAGAAGGACCTTGGGGTCCGGGTCCATAGGACTCTTAAATCGGCCTCGCAGGTGGAGGATGCGGTCAAGAAGGCGTACGGCGTACTGGCCTTCATTAATCGAGGGATTGAGTTTAGGAGTCGGGAGATAATGCTGCAGCTTTATAGGACCCTGGTTAGACCCCACTTGGAGTACTGCGCGCAGTTCTGGTCACCTCATTACAGGAAAGATGTTGAAGCCATTGAAAGGGTGCAGAGGAGATTTACAAGGATGTTGCCTGGATTGGGGGGCATGCCTTATGAGGATAGGTTGAGGGAGCTTGGTCTCTTCTCCCTGGAGAGACGAAGGATGAGAGGTGACCTGATAGAGGTTTACAAGATGTTGAGAGGTCTGGATAGGGTAGACTCTCAGAGGCTATTTCCAAGGGCTGAAATGGTTGCTACGAGAGGACACAGGTTTAAGGTGCTGGGGGGTAGGTACAGAGGAGATGTCAGGGGTAAGTTTTTCACTCAGAGGGTGGTGGGTGAGTGGAATCGGCTGACGTCGGTGGTGGTGGAGGCAAACTCGTTGGGGTCTTTTAAGAGACTTCTGGATGAGTACATGGGATTTAATGGGATTGAGGGCTATAGATAGGACTAGAGGTGGGGATGTGATCGGCGCAACTTGTGGGCCGAAGGGCCTGTTTGTGCTGTGGCTTTCTATGTTCTATATTCAATGAGAAGGAGGAAGCTGGAGTTCTGTGAAGTTAATGTCAAATCAGGAATAATGTTGAGTGTTTGGGGGGTCAGGGGTGACGTAGGGTGGGGATCAGATCAGGGTGGGTGAGGGTTAGGGATGGTGGATGGGAGTCAGGGTTTGTGTAGAATGGGTGGGGGTGAGGGATGGTGTAGAGTGGGTGGAGGTCAGGGATGACGTAGGGTTGATGGGGGTCAGGAGAAGTGTAGGGTTGGGGTGAGGGATGGCGTAGGATGGGTGGCGGTCAGGAGCAGTGTAGGGTGGGGGGTGTGAGGGATGGTGTAGGGTGGGTGGGTGTGAGGGATGGTGTAAGGTGGGTGGGTATGAGGGATGGTGTAGGGTGGGTGGGTGTGAGGGATGGTGTAGGGTGGGTGGGTGTGAGGGATGGTGTAGGGTGTTTGGGGGTCAGAGATGTGTAGGAGACAGAATGTCACCAATGGGAAACACCGGGGAAGAAAGTAATCAAACCCATCTAACTAGAAATTCCTGGAGATTGGGGGTTGTGGCCCACAGGAGAACACACACACATTTTGTGGGTGATTCTCATATTCCGATCCAGTAATTTTTTGGCAGGTTCAGTCGGGAGATGCGGGCGTGCACCGATTCGCGGGATTCGTGCATGCATTCCTGATGCATGTGCATCTTCCACCTCTGGAAATCAGGTGTGGTCGGGACCACGCAGGAAACCGGCGGGGAAAATAAATCTATTTTTAATGTTATTTGCATGTGATTATCGGGCCCGCGACTGAAGTCTCCGGGCCCGATAGCATCTCCCATCCCATCAGTGCAATTTCACTCCGGCGGGGTTTAGAGCAGCTCACCACTTTTGGGGAACTCGCAGGAGACCCCGCTGGAGTGAAAGGGAGGGAGATCGGGATACCCCAGGGGGTCGGGTGGTGGCGGAAGTGCCCCCTGGGCATGGACATCTTGACAGTGCCAGCCTGTGCCCCCTGGCACTGCCCAAGGGGCAAAGTGCCCATGCCTAGGGGCACTTTAGCACTGCCCACCAGTATGGGGCAGTGCCAAGGGAGCAGGGCCTAGGGGGCGATTGGTGGGGTCCCATTGCCACTCTGCCATTTGGATCCGGTTTGGACCGGAGGGAGGCCAGTGATCGGGACGGGCTGGGGTGGGGAGTCTGCCTCTTGGGGCGGGAGGGAGGGGCTGCTCTGCCAGGGTGGGGGGGATTGTCACTGCTGGGGGAGAGGGAGGGGAGCTGAAGATCCAGGATGGTTGGGAGGGTCGGAGCTGGCCCGGGAATGCTTGGGGGAGGGGGGGACATGATTGGGCTGTAGGGGTATCAGGAGGGACAGCACTGCGAGGGTCCCAGGCTGGCCAGCAAAGTGCAGGCTGACAGTTTGGGGCCACTGCGCATGCGCAGAATTCCAGAACTGTCAGCCTCAGGTGTGAATAGGTTCCCCCCACCCCCCGAGCTCTTAATGATATTCACAACTGTGACCTCTGCATTGCACAGAGTGTGGGAGATTCGAGTGTGAACTCCCACTGGAATTCAACACTTAGAATTTTTTTGGCAGAATCGTCGCCTTTATCTAATTACTGTTGGCAATCATGAGAAACTCCTTTTAAGAAACAACCATAGACAGATTAAACTAAAGCAAAAATCATTTAGTATATACTGGAACAAAGTCTGTAATCAGATTCACTGGTCGTGTTATCAAAGGTTCAAATAAGTCAGAATGAACCAGGACCAGACCCCATAGTCTTTGAGATAGTCAGTGATTTATATATTTCCCAAGATGCACATTCAGGAGGGGAGGTAGGAGTTACGGACAGGAAATCCAGAATTATGGGAATTTTGATAAGGCAAGAAGGCAGAGAGAGATTGCCTTCTTGCCGGGGTTGTCTGTCAGGAAAGGTCAAGGGGGGGCAGCCGTAATGCTGGTCGGGGGTGGGAGGGGGGTTGTGTGATGGTGGTTAGTGGGAGGCTGTGGTCAGGAGAGATGGATAGATTGTGGACGGGGGTTACAAGTTACTTTATTGAGCTGTGAGGGAAAAAGCTCCTGCTTGGCCTGTTAGGTCATTGGTTAGGTGCATTGACCCAAACAGGCACCTGAGTGTGGCGACGAGGGAAATTTCACAGTAATTTCATTGCAGTGTTAATGTAAGCCTTACTTGTGATTAATAAATAAACTTTTAAACTTTTGGGTACCCTGTAGCATCTTGGAAGGATCCAGCAGAATAAGTGATCAATGTTATTATCAAGTTAAACCTCAGACAGTGCTGGATGTGATCAGCAGTTATTCTTCAGAAAAAGTCAGATCTCTGGAACTGCTTTACTCAGTGAATCTTAGTCTAATGGGGACTGTAGTGTTGTGGTTATGTCACTGAATTTGGAGTGCAGAGGTCTGGGCTCATCAGAGATGATAAATTAATTCAAATCCTGCTATGAGAATTTGGGGCTTTGAATTCAGTTGCCAGTCATGCACCTATCCTAAAAATAAATTAAAAATAATCTGTCCTTCTGTGCCAATGTTTTTTTCTCTTTTAGGCAAAGAAGACATTCATTTATCCATTACAATTGCACGTACAGTTTTACTCAGTTAAAGTCCCTTCATTCTGCCTGTACTGTAATTTCAAAATGTATCATATGCTCCCTTCCCCATCTCCCTTATTAATATCAGAAAGTGAAACTCTTCCATAATTGCCACTGAATCAAATGTTTTGTTTGCTTTGTGAATTACTTGATTGGGCCCTGGTCAGGTACTCAGTGGTTGTGCCAATCAGCAGCCAGCTTTCTGTGCAGTCACAGAGTCCCACCCCTCATCTAGTTTCACCAAGCTCAGTTTCATTTCCCAAGGTTGCAGTGTACGGAGTAAAGGAACAGTTACAGGAACCGACAGCCGCTGATCCAACTGCAAGTATTCGCAGCTATGTTGCACTTTGGGTTGTCTCGGCACTGCTTGAGAGATCAAGGCATCTTTTAAAATGCAGAAGCAGCACTGCTGATAAAGAATCCTTTGTCTTCGACAATTCGGCAGTTTTAAAAATAGAATTTTTGGTTTGGGTGGATGTTCAAGTGTTAAAAATCCGAGTCTTAACTCCAGTCGCTTCTAGATTTACTGGAGGCAGCACAGGGCCTGGCTGAACAACCCATTCACAGAAGGCAGTTTGGCAATTTATGTATTCTAACTAAGCTGCATGTCCCATATGAACAGGTTAGGCCTACACTCATTGGGGTTTAGTGGAGCGGTGATCTTATTGAAATATATAGAGCTTGATTTTCCTGCCCCGCTGTGCTGGTCGAGTAGCGTAGCAGGGCAGGAAATTTCATGGGAGAGAAAAAGTCCGATTGGCATCTGGTGTCTGGCAGGTTGTGATCTTCCCAGGCCATTTTCTATCCCGGGCTTGTGGTGAACCATCGTTGGTTCCCACTGAATAGTACTGAGCCAGGGTCTGGCCAGTACTACAAGGATGTACATATGTTACTGTTGGGTTGTGCTATTGTTGCTGTTGGGGTTAGGGTGGGGTTGTTACACCTTTGTACTGTAGTGTTGTGGCACATCCCAGTCGGGCTCCGCCTCCTGGGAGAGGTATAAAAGTCCCTGCTCTGGCCGGGACCCTTTCAGTCTGGGATAGTGTATATAATTACTGGCTGCTTCATTACAGTAAATAAAAGCCTTTCATTTACCGAGCATCAGGCCTCGTGTTTGAGTAGCGCATCAGGGCTTGAGGGTGACTTAACTATTCATCACTTTATTTAAATCTGTTTTGCAAGCTCCGGAGGTTCTCACCAGCAAGGATCACAGCTGGTCCCACCAACGGGAACCAGACGTGATGGCCTCACCGGTGGGACCAGAGGCCATAGAGGCCCACTTGGGTGGTTGGAGCCAGGGCCAACCTGGCACCTTGGCACTATTAAATTATATTTTAGCTTTGTGGTAAAGAAAAGGGCGGCACAGTGGCAAGCACTGCTGCCTCACAACACCAGAGTCGCAGGTTCAATTCTTGTCTGAGTGGAGTTTATATGTTCTCCCTGTGTCTGCGTGAGTTTCCTCTGGGTGCTCCGGTTTCCTCCCACACTTCAAAGATGGAGTGGCCATGCTAAATTATTCCTTAATGTCCCAAGATGTGTAGGTTAGGGGATTAACACCTGTGGTGAACCATAGATGGTTACCGCTATGGGTACTTGTACATATGTTACTCTTGTTACTGTTGGGGTTAGGGTTAGGGTGTTCCACCTGTTATCATTGTTTATGTGGTACACTCCGTTTGGCTTCGCCTTCTTACAGGAGTATAAAGGTCACTGCTACTTCCTAGTAGCCCTTAGTCTGGGATAGTATTGTGAAGTAGTGTGCTCCAATCTTGTTGTGAATAAAAGCCTTTATTCCCGGGTACGACCTAGCCTCCCGTGTGAATCAATCGCGCATCAATTTTATTCACAACAAAATACCGAAAATTTTGTTCGAGGAAAAAATGGAGCAGATGCTGAAACCCGATCGGCTAACCTTGGATCCGCCGCTGGGGCGTCGAATACTTTCGACCATTGGTTGAAGTGCTTCGAGGATTACATTGAGGCCTCGACAGCAGTCCAGTCCGACGCCGACAGATTGCGGGTCCTCCACGCCAGGGTGAGCGACACTGTGTATGCAACAATTCGCGATTCCCAAAATTACAAAGATGCCATCGAATTACTCAAGAAGCTGTACAATAAACAGCCGAACGAAATTCATGCTCGTCACCTATTAGCCATTCGACGGCGGCAGCCCGGCGAAACTACGGGACAGTACCTGCGCGAACTTCAACAGCTAGCCAGAGCCTGCAGCTGCAAGGAGGTGTCGGCTGTTCAATACACCAACGACCTTATTCGGGACGCGTTCGTGGCGGGAATCGGCTCATCCTATATTCGCCTGCGGCTGCTAGAGCAGGGTAACTTGGACCTGGCTAAGACGGTAGAATTGGCCGATGCAATGGAAACGGCCTCCAGAAGTCTCGAAACCTACCCCACCGACCACGTGGGAACATCGTGACAAGCACAGCCACCGCCTCAACTGTACTCGGCGGCTCCTCGGAACTGCGCGATAATGCTCTCAAGGCACATTGCCTGTTTGACAGCGGGAGCACGGAGAGCTTCATCCATCCGGATACAGTGAAACGGTGCGCTCTCCGTGTGCAAACTGTCAGGCAGACAATCTCCATGGCATCGAGGTCCCGATCTGTCCTCGTTCTTGGGAGCTGTGTGGTAACCTTAACGGTGCGGGGCACAGTCTACGAGAACTTCAGGCTCCTCGTGTTACCACACCTTTGCGCTCCGGTACTCCTGGGGCTAGACTTTATGGTCCACCTGAAGAGTGTGACCCTGCGGTACGATGGGCTACTCCCTCCACTTTCAGTGGGAGAACAACAGCCTCCAATTGTCCAGCGCGCTCCACATGTGGTCTCTTAACACTCAAAATTACCCCGCCTTCCCTATTCGAAAATCTCGTGCCAGGCTGCAAGCTCATCGCAACTAAGAGCAGGCGTTACAGCGCTGAGGATCGGATCTTTATTCGATCTGAGGTTCAGCGGCTCCTCAGGGAAGGGGTCATTCAACCTAGCACTAGCCCATGGAGAGCACAAGTTGTGGTGGTCAAGACTGGAGACAAGCCCTGGATGGTCATAGACTATAGTCAGACCATTAATAGGTACACGCAGCTGGACGCGTACCCTCTCCCACGCATATCTGACATGGTCAACCAGATTGCGCAGTACCGGGTGTTCTCCACCATCGACTTGAAGTCAGCCTACCACCAGCTCCCCATTCGCCCAGAGGACCGCAAATACATGGCCTTTGAGGCGGATGGCCGTCTCTACCACTTTTTAAGAGTCCCTTTCGGCGTCACAAATGGGGTCTCGGTCTTCCAGCATGAGATGGACCGAATGGTGGACCAAAACGGGCTACAGGCTACCTTCCTGTACCTGGACAACGTCACTATCTGCGGCCATGACCAGCAGGACCACGACGCCAACCTCCAGAAGTTTTTACGCACTGCGACTCTCCTGAACCTGACCTATAACAAGGAGAAGTACGTATTCAGCAAGCACCGCCTAGCAATCCTCGGATACGTGGTGGAAAACGGGGTCATCGGCCCCGATCCAGACCGTATGCGTCCCCTCCTTGAACTTCCCCTACCCACTAGCATCAAAGCACTGAGAAGATGCTTAGGCTTCTTCTCGTACTATGCACAGTGGGTTCCCAATTATGCGGACAAAGCCCGTCCGCTCATAAAATCTATCTCTTTTCCCCTGACAGCAGAGGCTCGCCTAGCCTTTGCAGGGATAAAAGCCGACATCGCGAAAGCCACGATGCACGCTGTCGATGAGTCCATCCCCTTTCAGATGGAGAGTGATGCATCTGATTTCGCCCTAGCCGCCACACTTAACCAGGCGGGCAGGCCCGTCGCCTTTTTCTCTCGCACCCTCCAAGGCCCTGAAATTCGGCACTCCTCTGTGGAGAAAGAGGCTCAGGCCATTGTGGAGGCCGTACGGCATTGGCGCCATTATTTGGCTGGCAAACGGTTTACCCTGCTCACGGACCAGCGGTCCGTGGCCTTCATGTTCAACAACACGTTAAAGGGAAAAATTAAGAATGATAAAATCTTGAGGTGGAGAATCAAACTCTCCACCTACAACTATGATATCATGTACCGTCCGGGGAAGCTCAATGAGCCCTCAGATGCCCTGTCGCGTGGAACATGTGCCAGTGTGCAGGAGGACCGGTTACAGGCCCTCCACAATGATCTCTTCCATCCGGGGATCACTCAGTTTTTCCATTTTGTAAAGGCTCGCAATCTTCCCTACTCCATAGAGGATGTCAGGTCGATAACTCGAAGCTGCCAGGTATGTGCAGAGTGCAAGCCGCACTTCTACTGGCCTGACAGGGCACACCTCATTAAGGCCACTCGCCCTTTTGAACAACTGAGTGTCGACTTCAAGGGCCCCCTTCCTTCGACAGATCGGAATGTGTATTTCCTCAACGTGGTTGACGAATACTCCCGATTCCCCTTTGCCATCCCCCGTTCTGACATGTCCGCTGCCACGGTCATCAAAGCCCTGCGGAGTCTTTTTACCCTGTTCGGCTACCCCAGTTATATCCACAGTGATAGGGGTTCGTCGTTTATGAGCGATGACTTGAGGCAATACCTGCTCTCTAAAGGAATTGCCTCAAGTAGGACTACGAGTTATAACCCCAGGGGTAACGGACAGGTCGAGAGAGAAAACGCTACAGTCTGGAAGGCTGTTTTACTGGCGTTAAGGTCTAGGGGTCTTCCAGTCTCCCGTTGGCAAGAGGTACTTTCTGATGCGCTCCATTCAATCCGGTCCCTCCTGTATACGGCAACCAACGCTGCCCCACATGAGCGGATGTTTATCTTCCCTAGGAAGTCTTCCTCTGGGACCTCACTGCCATCTTGGTTGACGTACTCAGGACCTGTCCTCCTGCGGCGGCATGTTAGGGCCCGCAAGTCCGACCCTTTGGTTGAACAGGTCCACCTCCTCCACGCCAACCCTCAATATGCCTATGTGGCATATCCTGACGGGCGAGAGGACACGGTCTCTATCAGAGATCTGGCGCCTGCAGGGGACCTGGAAACCCCCGTCACTCCCGCACCCCTGGTTAGGATTCCTTTCCCATTCTCTCCCCTCCTGACACGGCGTGGGCAGCATCGGGACCTCAACTTAATCCTCTTACTCCCATGTACAGCTTGCCTGAGTCCAGGAGGTTGTCATCACCTCGAGGTCCACAGGCGTGTGAGGAACTGGAGGAGTCACTGGACACCACCTTGGAGAGAGGGTCGTCACCACGGTCACCAGAACCGGCACTGGAGCCAGTGCTGTGGAGGTCGCAGAGATGGTGCGGACCTCCGATACGGCTGAACTTGTGAACATATGGACAGTTCGTATTGTCTCCTTACCCCACCAGCCTTTGTTTTTTTAAAGGAGGGGTGAATGTGGTGAACCGTAGATGGTTACCACTATGGGTACTTGTACATACGTTACTCTTGTTACTGTTGGGGTTAGGGTTGGGGTGTTCCACCTGTTATCATTGTTTATGTGGTACACTCCGTTCGGCTCCGCCTTCTTACAGGAGTGTAAAGGTCACTGCTACTTCCTAGTAGCCCTTAGTCTGGGATAGTATTGTTAAGTAGTGTGCTCCAATCTTGTTGTGAATAAAAGCCTTTATTCCCGGGTACGACCTAGCCTCCCGTGTGAATCAATCGCGCATCAACACCCTCCTACCCTGGAGAGTTGGTGCAGATTCGATGGGCCGAACGGCCCCTTTCTGCATTGTGGAGATTTTATGATAATGAAATGCAGGAAAAGGGAACACAATCTTCAAATTAGAACTTGACTTTTCAGGAGCAAAATCAGGCAGAACCCCTACAAGGCTATTTGCTGGATTCAATTGAAATTTTCAAGACAGATTTTTTAAGGCAAGGTTATCAGGGGGTATGGAGGAAAATTGACTTGAACTACAGATCACTTGTGATATAATTGAATGGCAGAACATGGGGTTGAGGGGTTGAATGGCCTCCTCCTACCACTGTGCATTTATGCAATACTCTGCCTAATCCAGCCTGCTTTAAACTTAACACTGATTCACACTGCTGTAGGGATATTGGAACTGCATTTGATAATTGTTTTGACTTGCCTGAGCCTACTCATAATGTGTTATTCTATAACTAGATATTAGTCAAGTATGTGAATCAGCCAGTCACAGAACACTAAGTAATCTTTAAATATAGGTTTGTCTTAAGAGGTTACTTTTTGTTTCAGGTTATGGCAACTGGATCAGAAGTAAAAGTCGAGGAATATTTTCAATGTTTGATTTGCAACGAGCCAGTCTCTAAACCCAAGCTTCTCCAATGTCTTCACACATTTTGTGAAGATTGCCTACAGAAAGAATGTCACAAGAAAAGCGTTAAATGTCCCATTTGTGAGATGATCACCAAGGGAGATCCCGCTTCCTTACAGGACAATATACTTGTGGAAAACTTACAGAGCAAAGTGAAAAAACAGCAGCAAATCCTAGCAAGCAAAGAGCTGTGCTGTGCCTCCTGTGAGGACAGCACTCCTCCTGAGTTCATGTGCCTGGAGTGTGATAAGCTCCTGTGTACGAAGTGCCTGCATACACATCAGGTGCTCATGACGGATCATAAGAAGTATGTTCAGACCTTGGGGACATTGAGAAAATTGGATTCTGACGAGTTCTTGAAGATCCTTAGAAGATCAAAGGATCTTGTTTGCAGTACTCATGATAATCAGTACCTCAGGTAATGTTGCCTCTTGAAGGATGGCCTCAACCTTTCCTTTAAAGCCTTTTTCTTATCTTCTTCCCACTTATGTCTCATTGACCCTCACTCCGAGAATGAATGATAGGGAGTCACTCTGACACTCAATCAGAGAGTGTGAGTGTTAGGTGGTCATTTTGACCTTCACTCTGAGATGAGTGATTGGGAGTGAGAACCAGAGTGACTCCCTGAGTGTTAATGATCAGGAGTCACTCTGACTCTCACTCCGAGAGTGTGATTGATCAGGAATCACTCTGATTCTCACTCAGAGTTTGGGTGTTAGGTGGTCTGACCCTTACTCGGGGAATGTGAATTCCTGCGACTGCCTGTATCCTTGCTTGTAAAATTATAATTGGACATAGGTCTACGTGTCCCTTTGACCATGTGGATGGTACAGGGTTAGTCTCCCGCTAGCTGAATGAATGTATCTGGCTGAGGGGAGAACCACAGAAATGTGTGATGCAGAGGACTGAAATCAAGGACAGTGATAACAGAAAAACATTGAATTTATCTCCTGTTTGGATGCAATTGTCTGAACAACTTTTTAATTTTACTTTCTGTTTAGTCTCTACTGCACCACCTGCTCAGTCTGGTTGTGTGTCCTGTGTCTGGTGCTGGAACATAAGGACCATAACTGCTGTGGCATCAGGAAACAGATTGCTACACAGAAAAATGAGCTCCGAGACATGCTGGGTGCAGTACAGGTGAATGAAACAAATTTCAGCAAAACTAAGGGGGACCTGGAGATGCTCATAGACAAGCTGAACAATGGCAAGTATAATGTGGAAGAACTGATCAAAGCAAGAGTTAATGCTGCCATGGAAAAGGTGAAAGAGGAGGAGGGCAGACTACTGAATGAGCTGAAGGAACTTCACTCAGATAGAATCCAAAAGCTGCAGGAAGGTTTGATGAAAACAGAGAATGTGCTAAAAAGAATGTCTGTGAGCAAAAGCTTGGTGTCCCAGTTGCTTCGCTATGCCACAGAGCAGGAGGTGTTGGAGCTGCAAGGATCAATTAAAACAGCATTCAGCAACCTCCAGAACGAGAAACCCCTTAACGTACATATGGAGAAGACGGTGATAGATTTTCAGGAGTGTTGGGTTTATCCTGAGAAGATGCTGGGCAAACTGGTCATCACAAAATGTGAGTAATCCCCAGAGTTGCCTATGTCTCCTGTTCAATTTGAAAAAGCATTCATTTCCTGAACTGTTCTGGGTGTTTCTCTGTGTATAAACTTGCCTTTGTATGATTCATTGTACTCTGTAAATAAATATTGCAGTTATTTGGACCTACAAAAAACTCCCTGAATTCAAACAGAGGTTTTGTTGAGGACACTGGTCCAAAACACTTCTGGCTTTGAGTCTCCCCACCCATGTCATTAACAGGTAGAGTCAGTAGGATGCTCCTTTAGGTCACGTCATTAGCATCATCCAACAGCCAGTCATGAATGAGCTTGATGCCTCCTTGAAGAGTATTTACTGGGTGCACAATCTGTGCAGCACCAGTAAATAACCCAGACACTCCACCCACCACCCCTCCTTCCATTCCAGTAAATGACCCACTCACTTCCATCCATTTCAGTGAATGACCCAGACTGCCTCCCCTCCACCCCCCATTCCAGAAAATGACCCAGACACCCAACCATCCATTCCACTAAATGACCCAGACTGTCTCCCCCCCCCCCCCCACTACATTCCAGTAAATGTCCCAGCCTGTCTGCCTGTCCATTCCAGTAAATGACCCAGACTGCACACCCCATTGCAGTTAATGACCCATTCACTCCGTCCATTCCACTAAATGACCTAGACTGTCTTTCCCCCACCACATTCCAGTAAACATTCCAGTCTGTCTGCCTATCTATTCCAGTAAATGACCCAAACTCTCCCCTCCACTCCATAAGGGTGAATTCCTATGGTAGCCCACACTTAAGAGTAAGGCATTTGTTGGTGAAAAAATCTTACTGATAAACTGAACCTATAGTTATTGTGTGAGGAAGTTTGTGCTCCCTATGATTGTGTATTTCCAAATTGTGCTTCGGTTTGGTTACATTGTTCACTCCGATATATGGGGGCGGCACGGTAGCACAGTGGTTAGCACTGCTGCTTCACAGCTCCAGGGTCCCAGGTTCGATTCCCGGCTCGGGTCACTGTCTGTGTGGAGTTTGCACATTCTCCTCGTGTCTGCGTGGGTTTCCTCCGGGTGCTCCGGTTTCCTCCCACAGTCCAAAGATGTGCGGTTTAGGTTGATTGGCCAGGTTAAAAAAAAAAATTGCCCCTTAGAATTCTGAGATGCGTAGGTTAGAGGGATTAGCGGGTAAATATGTGGGGGTAGGGCCTGGGTGGGATTGTGGTCGGTGCAGACTCGATGGGCCGAATGGCCTGCTTCTGCACTGTAGGGTTTCTATGTTTCTATGTTCAGAATGAATGATGTAATTAAATGGATATTAATTAGTTCATTGTTGTGTTTGTCCTGATTGGTAATATTATTGATACATTTGCTTAAACTATTCCTTTCCAGTGAGACCAGAAATAGTTCCAGATCGGAAGCTGAGATTGTCTGAACACAATACACCTAACTCGTATGATAAAGAGGTGAAAATATACCATTATTAGAGTTTCATAAAGCGTTGGATATATGCCATTATTACAGAGTTTGGTAAAGAGGTGAATTTACGGCACTCTGTGCAATCAGAGGCTGTCAGGTGATTCACACCGGTAAGTGGGGGGGAGGGCGAATCCCGCTCGAGAGGCCAGCATCAGACTGCTCAGGGGGCCATTGGGCATGCGCCGATCTCCAGTATACTAGGATATCGGTTGACATGCCCCCCCGCAATCGCCGGCCCCGACCTGTGGGTGCATATACACCACATCGACTGCAGTGGTTCAAGAGGGCCGCTCACCATCACCAGGGCAATACATGCTGGCCCAGCCAACATCCCACATCCCATGATAGAAAAGCCTTCTTTGAGGAAGAGAGGGCTCTAATTGCCATTATCCACTCTCTTCCCCATCCGATTCCCATCCAAAAAGGCACCAAAGAAACCTTATAGGAAAATATTACTTCCCCATTCTCCCTTTTTGTCCCTTTGTCCCATCTGCCTTCCCCATCATCCACTGCCTTTCTGCCTCAACCTCTCTTTTCTCCCTATCTCACAGATCTCTTCTTCCCCTTTCCTTCTGCCCTGCTCTTTTCCACTTCCATCATCCCTTCAGAACTTCCTTACTTATTCCTAACTTCCCCATTTTCGACTTGTGCTCCCTGGGATTTGAAACCATCTCTATGATGTAATTTTGAATTGCCTTTGACTTAGAATGTGATGTGATAAATGGAGAATGCGTAAGGTGAGGTCTGGCTGTCAGCGAGAGCTGCTGATTCCACATGAATGTTCTGTTCATAACATGCTTAAACATTTTTTTCAGGATATGGAGCGCACTTCTCAAAAGTGCTGCGACAAAAGGAAACGAGATGCAGATACAGAAACACAACCTCCAATAAAACAGTATGTGAAAGAGGAGGCAGGTAAGAGTGTAAATGGAACTTCCAGCGCTTCTTCCAATTATCGAGTCCACAGCCCTACCCCTCGTATAGAAAGTGTCATTTCGTGTGTCGAGGATGACGGAAAGCAAACGGAGTCCTTTGTTCTAGATACGGCAGGTAAGCTGACATTCTTAATTTTTTCATAAATACTTTAACGCAATCAATAAAAGTTATTCCACATTCTTTCTTCCAATCTTTACTTTTGGGTGATTTAAAAAATATTTTTCATGAAATAAGGGGCTAACATTTATAGCTGTCTATTTATCAGGATGTTTTGAAACATCAAACAGACAGTGAATTAGGATGACGAGTAATTATTGTTGTTATTTGAGTGGGAGCCAATTTTCACATGGCATGATTCCATATATAGCAAGTGAAATTAATAACCAGTTGTATTGTTTTTGTTGATGTTGATGAGGGATAGATGTTGGCCTGGATCCTGGAGAATTCACTGCTCATGATAGAATTGTGTCGTGGATTCTTGTATATCCACTGAACGATATGTCTCATCCAGATATTGGCACCTCTGACAGTGTGTTGGCCTAATTTATGTCCTGAACTTCTAGAATGCACTCTGAACGCATAACTTACTGACATAAACAAGAGTTCATTCACTGAGCCAAGCTGACACGATGAGCTGAAATAAAAGCAAAAATACTATAGATGCTGGAGGTCTGAAATAAAAACAAAGTGCTGGGAAAATGTCAGCATCTGTGGAGAGAGAAACAAAGCTAGCGGGGGCGATTGCTGGAGCAGCGAAGTGGGCCGGAGGACATCAGCGGAGGCTGTTTCACGGGCTTCCCGCTGGGCACCACCGCCTCCACGAGTCTCCCAGCCTAAGATTTCCAACATAATCAGCGCCACAACAGAAATCGCCATAGAGCTGATTTCAGTGTGAAAATTGCGGTTTCCATTTCATTAGTGGGCCTGGGACTGAAGTGTGACTGAGTTTATTTCAGCTGGTAGAACTCCAAGTTTGAAGCTTTTGTGTTCAAACTCCATTCCAGTATTTGGGTATATTGTATGAAGCAGTACCTGAAAGTGTGCTGCAGTCATGAGTATAACTTATCAGATTGGAAGTTAAATCGAGGGCCCATCGCCAATCAGATGGAAGGGCAGAATTTTCCCATCCCGCTCGCCACGGGAATCGTAGCGGGCGGGAGCAGACCATGCAAAGGTCCATTGACCTTAAGCAGAAATTTCTGGCCTTGGGGCCAGCGCGGCCAGAAAATCCCACCCACTGTGTGATGCAGAGCAGAGTTCTGTGTGCTGGCCAAAATTCCTTCCTCAACCAACACAACCAATCACAGTTTCCCTTATCGTTTAGCTGATTTGCTGCTTGTGGGACCCTCTTTAATTCATTGTTTTTCTACAAAGCAACAATGCCAGAATGTCATTTGTGAAGTGCTTTGTGGTGTCGGAGATTGTGAAAGGGGCTAGATAAATTCCACTTCTTTTTTTCAATGTAAATTTCTGATGCTGGGGAAGAGCAGGTTTTTTTGCACTCAACTTTAGCATTGAGCACACCAGCTGAAGTACTGAGTAAGCCAGATTGAAAGATTAATCATTATCATTGGCATTTCCTCTTATCAAGGATGCTTCTTCCTTCAGATGTCTGGGTGGAAGTGCAATGCCAGTGTTGGCCGTGGGTTTGTAGGTGACTGAGGAGCTCTATCATATCCTTGCAGACTTTCCCACAATAATGGTTCATTCAGTAATCCCTGCCAAAAAAGCTGCTGAACTGGCAGAATGATGAGATGCTGCCCCCATGAGATGTTATCATTGCATGAATCTCATCTGAATAAGCTTAATGTGCATCTCAATCCTTGCACAGAGAATGTGATGACTATTAGGAGACAAGCAGCTTTTAAGTTTGCTATTCAAATGGAAAAGATCAAATTTGGGAGTAAAAATGTTTCATTTTTTAAATGGGGCAACAAGAGGCTATTAGGCATCATGATTATTCTAACACTGGGATCTCAGGTGTCAGACCGAATGGTTTACTCCTTTCTGTCTTTTATAGAACATTGTCATCTTCTCTGGTTCTCTGTCTGAAGGAAGATCTGACCAATAGCACCACAGCCTCTGCCACGAGCAGGGCAAGGAATCCACCCAAGCGGAAATGGCCCCGTACTATTGGCACTGTTGTGTCTGGCCACACAGTGTGTTTTTAATCCTTATATGTGGACAAAGAACTGCGAGTTCTTATGAATACAATAACGTCTATTCATTCACACAATTAATATTAGTTATGATAGTTACTTTTACAGGACAATATCAAACTTAATGCTGGACTTTGACTTAACTGTGAGTGACTGACAAGTACCCAAGCAGATGTTGGCCTGTATCCACTTGTTGGTCTCTGCAGTCTCCTCGGTATGGTCTGGTCTTTGGTTTGGTCTGATCCTCTTCTTCTGGGTCTGGTCTGTTCTTCTTTCTTCTTCTCTGGATGGTCCAGGGTTGTCCTTCATAGTGGTTGGTCTCTAGAGTCACTGCCGCTGGTTGTGTTGTGTAGCACCTTTATCTTTTGATTATTTCACATCCTTTAGGGCAGGCCCTCGATCACTACCAATTCATCGTTCAGGGTTTGATCACCGTGATCAATGGAGTCCAATCGGGTGCTGCCACACCGATTTCGGGGTGTGTACCAAGCATCCATGCCTGTGGGTGCTAGAGGCACATAGGTCACATACCTCCCTCCCAAATAAGGGTTTAAGGCGTCCCTTTGTCTGGGAAAGAAGTATGTTTGATCAGAGAGTGTCCATTGTCTTCGGGATGGCCTATTTCCTGTGTATTCCCGATGTCTAAGGCTGAGGCCTGCTTGTCTCAGTCCAATACTCATTTAGGGCTGCAGCCTGTTTGTCTCAGTCTTTACACATATCATTGGTGGCCCGTTCGCCCACAGCACCGATCTGATCCACACACAGCTATCCAGCTAACCTAGCCAACTGACCACTCAAGGAGTCTGAGTTGCTGTGGTAACATACATTTTTACATGCATATTGCAGTCCACTATTCCCCGCTATGAATAGTGATGGTAGAGGCTCCAATTTTCTTTCCATCGCACAGCTGACGAGGAATCTCTCCTGCTCTTACCGCTTACCACAGGCGTATGGTGGAAGAACTTTTGGCCACACCTTCCTTGGTCATCAAAAACTGAAGTGGGACTCAAACGGGGTGGCATGGTAGCACAGTGGTTAGCACTGCTGCTTCACAGTTCCAAGGACCTGGGTTCGATTCCTGGCTTGGGTCACTGTCTGTGTGGAGTTTGCACGTTCTCCTCGTGTCTGCGTGGGTTTCCTTTGGGTGCTCCGGTTTCCTCCCACAGTCCAAAGATGTGCGGGTTAGGTTGATTGGCCATGCTAAAATTGTCCCTTAGTGTCCTGAGATGCGTAGATTAGAGAGATTAGCGGGTAAAATACGTAGGGATATGGGGATAGGGCCTGGGTGGGATTGTGGTCGGTGCAGACTCGATGGGCCAAATGGCCTCTTTTTGCACTGTAGGGTTTCTATGATTCTTTCTATGAACTGGAGCTTTTTGGCTCAGAGGCAGGGACATTACCCACTGCTTCAAAAGACCTCCTTATATATAATCAGACTTTAATTCACATGTTGTCTGCTCCAGATTGATAAGTGTAATGTGCTTTACACATCAGTTCCATTTTGAAGTGCCATTGTGTGGTATTTAATATGATTATTTATTTTCTGTGACATTACTTCATGCAAATTATAAATCAGCTGCAAGTTTATGTTTAGCTGACATGATATGAAGAAGTCTGAAAACTATTGCCAGTTATGGCAGGTCCTCAATTTGAACACGACCAATGGGTAGGATAGGGTCAGAGGCAGTGGTGGGGTAGGTTAAAATATTGGAATTGTGTAATACGCTCTCAGTCTGCAGCATTCCCAGCTGGTGTAAAATTCACAGCAGCTATTCCATCACTGGATGAGACTCCCCTAAAAAGAGGAAGGGGCCTATAATTAAGATTCAAAGTCATGCCCCAATGATGCCATTGCCACAGTGATGCAATCTTACCCACATTGTGGGTGCAGTTTCGTTCAGTCGCTTGCCAGGCAACAGAAACATGGCAGGATGAACCAAGAAAAGATCGAGATCAGTCTGTAACTCGGCCTGTTCTGAAGTTTTTTGTGGGCTAGGAGGAGCAGGAATTTCTTTTAAGGGCCTCAAAGGGAAGCCTTTGGTTTTTCAGGTGAAAATGCCAAGTACTTCTCCAGCCCAAGTCTTCCCCCCGACTGCCCCAACTGCTGGGACCACCCACATGGCTTCCTACCATTGAATGCCTACTCTATGTTTATTTAAATAAGGCCCTGCATGACCTCCATGTCCTTTGGGTTGTTCTTCCATCACTGGGCCCCCCATCACCATTGCCATTTCCCATTAATACTGGTACCTATGCATCTCCTGTCGGTGTTTTGTGATGTATTTGAGTGTGCATTCACACATAAAGTTCAACTTTGACCCTTCTTTTTTCAGTGGAGCTGATACAAATAGATTCAGAGGATTCCAACTAGTTGGAGATGAATGTCCTGATGTGGCTGGGCATACTGGAGCAGAGGCAAGGACCACAGCTTTCTACAGCACGCAATGCGAACATTGTGATATTTGTTGTGATCTGGAATGCACTGCCTGAAAGAGAGGTGGAAGCAGATTCAAAAGACAATTTGATATAAGTGAAGAGCAGGTTGTGGGACTAACTGGGATAGCTGTAAATTAGAATGGCCTCCTTTTGTGCTGTGAAATTCTGTGGCTCTGATTCTTTCTGAAGCACTACTTGTTATTGGTTACAGAAAGCAAGAGGCTGTCAGGCCGTTGCTCTCAAAACAAGATAAAGATATCTATTTACATTAATAATGAATAATTCAGATTGTAATTATCAAGTCCGATATAGAAACATAGAAAAACTACAGCACAAACAGGCCCTTCGGCCCACAAGTTGTGCTGAACACATCCCTACCTTCTAGACCTACCTATAACCCTCCATCCTATTAAGCTCCATGTACTCATCCAGGAGTCTCTTAAAAGACCCTATTGAGTTCGCCTCCACCACCACTGACGGCAGCCGATTCCACTCGCCCACCACTCTCTGTGTGAAAAACTTACCCCGAACATCTCCCCCGTACCTACCCCCCAGCACCTTAAACCTGTGTCCTCTCGTAGCAGACATTTCCACCCTGGGAAAAAGCCTCAGAGTCCACCCGATCTATGCCTCTCAACATCTTATACACCTCTATTAGGTCTCCTCTCATCCTTCGTCTCTCCAAGGAGAAAAGACCAAAGTCCCTCAGCCTATCCTCATAAGGCATGCCACTCAATCCAGGCACCATCCTTGTAAATCTCCTCTGCACCCTTTCAATCTTTTCCACATTCTTCCTGTAATGAGGCGACCAGAACTGAGCACAGTACTCCAAGTGGGGTCTGACGAGGGTCTTATACAGCTGCATCATTATCCCCGGACTCCTAAACTCAATCCCTCGATTGATAAAGGCCAGCACACCATATGCCTTCTTAACCACCTCCTCCACCTGCGGGGCCGAGTTTAGAGTCCTATGGACCCGGACCCGAAGGTCCTTCTGATCCTCTACAGTACTAAGAGTCTTTTCCCTTTATATTGTACTCCTTCATCCCATTTGACCTACCAAAATGGACCATGACGCATTTATCTGGGTTGAAGTCCATCTGCCACTTGTCCGCCCAGTCTTGCATCCTATCTATGTCCCTCTGTAACTTCTGACATCCCTCCAGACTATCCACAACCTCACCAACCTTCGTGTCGTCGGCAAATTTACCAACCCATCCCTCCGCTTCCTCATCCAGGTCATTTATGAAAATGACAAACAGCAAGGGTCCCAGAACAGATCCCTGGGGCACACCACTGGTGACCAACCTCCATTTAGAAAAGGACCCATCTATACCCACTCTCTGCCTCCTTTGGGCAAGCCAGTTCTGGATCCACCGGGCAGCAGCCCCTTGGATGAAGAGTCATAGGCCAGAATTTTACCGGCCTGCCTGCCATGGGAATTGGAGATGGTGAGGGGTGGAGCATGGGAAGGTCCGTTAACCTTGGGCAGGATTTTACGGGCGAGGCCGTAAAATCCCAACACAGAATCCCTACAGTGTAGAAGGAGGTCATTTGACCCATCGAGCCTGCGCCAACAACAATCCCACTCAGGCCCTATTCCCGTAACCCCATGTACAAAGAACAGTACAGCACAGGAACAGGCCCTTCAGCCCACCAATTCTGTGCCGACATAGATGCCTCTCTAATCTAATATTTTCTTGCCTCTATGTATTTACCCTGCTCACAATTTAGCACAGCCGATCAACCTAACCTGCACATCTTTGGACATGTGGGAGGAAACCGGAGCACACAGAGGAAGCCCATGCAGACACAGCGGAACATGCAAACTCCACACACTCATAGAGAGACAGTGCGGCCCCGTTATAACGCGATGGTTGGGGTCCATAAAAGCGGGGTCGCGCTAAATTTGCCAATTATTAGCGGAAAAAAAAGGTCCAATGACACCATCGCGTTATATCCAAATTCGCGCTAAATCGGGGCGCGTTAAATCAGGGATCCACTGTATATAGCACGGAAACAGGCCCTTTGGCTCAACTCATCCAATATGACCATGTTTCCTAAACTGAACTGGTCCCATTTGCCTGTATTTGGCTCATGTCCCACTAAACCTTTACCACCTAACATGTACCTGTTCAAATGTGTTTTAAATGTTGTAATTGTATCTGCCTCAACCACCTCCTCTGCCAGCTCTTTCCATGTATGCACCATCCTCTCTGTGAAGAAGTTGCCCCTCAGGTCCCTTTTAAATCTTTCCCCTCTTACCTTAAACCTCTGCCCTCTAGTTTTGGACTCCCCTACCCTGAGGAAAATACCTTTGCTATTCACCTTATCTATGCTCTTCATGAATTTATAAACCTCTAAAACATCACCCCACATCCTCCTATGCTCCAGGGCAAAAAGTCCCAGCCTATTCAGCCTCTCCCTTATAATTAAAACCTTCCAGTCCTGGTAACATCGATGTAAATCTTTTTTACACCCTTTCCAGTTTAATAACATCCTTCCTATAGCAGATTTCTAAAGTCTGAGGTCACGTACCAACCGACTCAAGAACAGCTTCTTCCCTGCTGCTGTCAGATTTTTGAATGGACTTACCTTGCATTAAGTTGATCTTTCTCTACACCCTGGCTATGACTGTAACACTACTTTCTGCACTCTCTCGTTTCCTTCTCTATGAACGGTATGTTTTGTCTGTACAGCGTGCAAGTT